>NW_024609882.1:7472742-7830176 GCF_016920785.2 Ixodes scapularis | reverse complement strand
ACAATCACTCACTCTTCAAGGACGTAGCCCGTACAAGTACGCTCTCTCCTTTCTCTTTTTCTCAATACCGCGCACCTACCAACGGCCCGCCGGGCAGTCTGCAACCTCGGATGAGATTTAAAAGTGTCTTCTTCCTCCCCTCGAAAAGACCGCGCGGAGTGGATCGTCGGGGACCGTGTTTTTCGGCCGCGACAGCAAGGTCCCATCGGCGGGCCGAACCTGGGCCACAAGGCCCGCTGTGTTTGCCCCGCTAAGGCGCGAGTCTTGTCCGCTCTAAGTGACCGGCCGTGTCCGGCCTAATAAAGCTGCCGAGAACTCCCTGCCTTCCCACGGGGGACTCGCAGTTCGGCGTTCGCCCCGGCCAACGCCGCTCCTACAAAAAAAGAAAAAAAAAAAGAGCCTCTGTGTTTGTTCGCGTCACGGGACGCTCCGGGAAGCAGGGTAGCGTCCAATCCCAGACTCTCCCGTGTCCCTACATCAAGTGTTGACAGCTGCTACGCAATTTTTTGCGGCTCTGTCTTTCTCCCGGGCAGGTTGGTTGTCGTAAGGTAATAGACCATATTCAAAATGTAGAGCGCCATCTAGTAGCGTGCCGAGAACTACGTCCGCCATCTTGGTAACGGCCAGAAAACGAAACCAGTGACCCGACCGGCAAAGACCCCGGGTAAACAGGCGACCGCGCTTCGTGCGAGAGGTGCGACGATAATGTGTTGCAGCGTTCCGCTGCCGATGCAGCGATAAGGCTTTGATTCGTGCAGGACCTGAACGCAAACGTAAACAGGGTTCAGAATTTTCCCTTATTTTTATTTGTTACTTGAGGCGCTGCGTCTCAAGTAACAAACGACAAAAAACAATCAGTGACAACGCGTAGAAACATGCGGACGTTATCGCGTGGCGTGAAGCCACTTAGAACTATTCTATTGGATCATAATCTTTTAACGAAATTGTACCAAATTTGTTTCTAAACGTATATTTTTTTTATGCGTGTTGCAGTGTCGGCCTGGGCGTTTTTCTTGATGCTCAAGCAGCTCAATGTATGCGGACGACACCAAGGCTGTTAAGCGAGGCAAAAAGACGACAGTTCTAATAATCTACGCCACCAACCATAATTGAAAATGCGTATGGCTAACGGTGAACAATAATAACTGAAAGCACCACAAAGCCCTCATTTTCATGTCATATATATAAAAAAAGATTACTTTGGAAAGCCACAAAACGTCAATTTCATTGCTTGCAGCTATTTCTATACCCTTGGTTCGTCGTCATTGAACTAGGTTTGCAATACACCTCTAAAAGTAAACAGTGGAGCTTGTTGATAAAATATTCTTGAATATATAAGGCACGGTCATTTAGAATAGAAAACAGCGGACAAAGACGACGCGTGTGTTTGCTCAACACGCACAACGACAGGATTTTGCTGTCCCTCTTTTTTTTTTTTTTACGGCACGTTTGATTTTATTGAACGCGGTGTTCGATTTAGTTTCAACACTAGTGGCTGAAACTTCGATGTCGGCGGCCGCGAAAACTCACGTTCCGGACGTCGAGCGGCAACACGGGCGATGCCAACTTCATTTGCCAAACTCCTTTCCTTTCTTTTTTTTTTTTGTCGCAGTCGAGGTAAAAATTGTGTTATTGCGAACATGCTCGGGGGGGGGGGGGGGGGGGGGGGGGGTAGTTTTGAGAAAGTCACAGGAGTTATACTGCCAGAATTGAACAAATCTTCATTAATAGCGCAACATCCGTCAACAGTGCTTGAGGTCCAGTGCTATCTGAAACCAATTTAAGTTCTCTCCAACGCCTGAAAAATATTGCCCAGGACACAGTTTTTTTCTCAGAAGTATACAAAGATTTCCACAAAAAAAACAAAAAAAACTTTCGGCAATAGAAACTAAAAAAAAAAAGGAGAAAAACTAACCTTGAGTCGCATGTATTGGTGTGGAGCAGACTACCGCTAAACAATGCAATTTCATGCGTATTCGCATCGAAAAAATAAATAAAAATGTCCTCAAAGCTGAAAGGCCTTGTCCTTTCTCCAAGTTGGCCTTGTCCTTTGTTCACGTTGGGTGATCGGAAGTCAGAAAACAATAAAGTTTCCGACTTTCACTTAATAGCAGAGCCTTGGAAATGCTGAGAAACCGAAACTCAAGATGCTTGACGCTACCAAGATGGCCGCGTGCACAGTGCTGCCAAACCACCGAGCAGTTTCGCGCATCGTCTATTCTGGTCCTCGTATGTGTAGCTGGCGGAAAATTACTCTGCCTCAATGAGCGTCTGGTGTCTTAAGTGTCGATGAGAAATTTTGCCAGTGCAGTGCTTTGCAGCGCAAGCTTTCGATACCTTTGAACACCCCCCCCCCCTTTGTTGTTCTGGATGCACTAGTAGCCTAAACAAAAGAAACGCTCCACTTAAAGTCTTTATTCCTATATTTATTTATTTATTTATTTATTTATTATAAACTACCTTTCTGGTTACCTAACTAATTAGTTACTTAGTTACCTATTCATTTATTTTTTAGTTATTGATTTATTTACTTTTTTATACTTCGTCTCACCCTACGATGGACTAAAGGCAAACGCTACGGACCACCAGATCCCATCACGAGCCACTTAGAAATTGCGCGGTATTTCGCTTCGATGCACGTTTCGGTGCCCGCGTCTCAGATCACTGATGAGGGGGACGGTTGGACAGTGGTTTGAATCGAAGAGGACTGAGTGACTCAACAATTTTACATCGCGAAGAAAGCCACGACATATAATCTCTTTGCAGCGTCGATGCTATGGAAATGATGCGGCGCCTTTGGATTCGAGCATTATTCGTCCAGCCCTAATCAATGTTAAGCGTGTCATAGTATAGCGTGGAACGTGATTGGATCTGGCGGCCCCGTGGCTTTGGCCTTTAGTCCATCGTAGGATGAGACAAAGTATAGTTACTTATGTTATACAAATCGTGGTACTACATGGAAACAGCTCTGGTGGTTTATAAATAGACCTTTTCTTTGTATTCTTGTCCCCAGCCACCTAATAGGCGCATCCGGTATGGGCGACAAGAAAATACTTAAACGTTTCAACCTGCAACTAGTACAAAAATAAGGGGGAGGCAAAACGATGATGTGTGACGGTTACGCTTATATCCTAAGTGCTTTCTACTGGCGTGGCGACGGCAAAAACGATATTTTCGCCCATACTGGAAGTGACGACAATTCCAAATGGCGGCGCCCTTGAGGAAGGGGTCTATAGTTTACCTTGAGTGATTACTGAAAAACGTTTTATGACACGAAGGCCAGCAAAATTGGTCGTACTGCTTATTATTCTTATACGAGACTGTTGGAAGGATGCAAATGCCCTACTTTGAGTTCCAGACAGCGTGAGCGCGATCTTGTTTTCCTGTACAAATGTATTCATGGATTAATTGATTGCCCAGATCTCACATCTGCTATTAATATTCACGTTCCGTGTCCAGTTTTGCGGGTTTCTCTGTCTTTCCATGTTAATCACATCATCCAAACCAGTCCCATGACCCGTATTCAACACTTCTACAATACCCTCAGGGGAGCAGATATTGATGTCTTTAACCCAAATTTCGTAGCTTTTAAGACTTTTGTTACTAACGTGTGGACATTTTGTTGTGCATCATTAAAAGGCGTCAAGCTGTTCATGAGCACAAAAAATAAACAAATGAATGAATGAAATGAAATGAATGAATGAATGAATGAATGAATATTGTATGTGCTACAAACGAATGTAAGTGCGTGTGAGCAATATTTTTATGCGCTGGTCAGATTCGCTCGTGGTTGAGGATGAGGATGGGAACGAATAAGAAAGCATTTAAAAGCCTTGTATTGCAATCTCAGGTTGCATAATTATAAGAGTTAAACCTAACAAATAAAAAAAACATTTAGGAAGGCACTGAAACCTGGACACAATACGGTATGTTTCCTTTTGACACAGGTGGAACGATGGAAGATGACAATCACAAGGCATAGATAAAAAAGCGAGAGAGACCCCCCCCTCCCAAAAAAAAAAGAAAGAAAAAAAAAAGAAAAAAGAAAGCGATGATTGACAAATTTTGCTGTTAATCGTCGCCATCAAGAAAAAGAGATATTACTGTTTTGTGTCGAAAGCCAAAGATTTGGGCTCGGAAATAGAAAAACATTGGCAAGGGAACCAAGGTAGGCATTTTCTGGAATCCATCATTTACTGATATGTAATTCTTTCATTTTAAAACTTCTATGTGTCATGGCCGTAAGGACGAGATCAAAACGCTCTCTCTGCGGAGTGTGAGTCGAACTGGTTTCCGAACTCCTCCATGTCGGCGGCTACCAAAAGGCTGACGTCGGTACGACTCAATTATCTCGAAAAGTCGGTGATCGATGATGGCGTCGCCACGGTGCGCCAAATTGCATTACCCACGCACTGCTTTAATGTGTAATGATGGAAGCTGTCCGTTACTTCCGATTACAGGACGGCCGGTGAATTATTGAGCCCTCCCAGCTCGCCCATTACGGCCTGCGTCCCGAGCGCCGTAACAAGTTTAACAGCGGGGCTCGCGCTTCAGCTCCAGGCAGCCGCGCCTGGCAGACTGTCTTCGACGCCAGCAGGGACGTCTCCAACCGCTGACGAAGCAGCCGAAAAAGATATCGCCTTTGAAGTGTGCCGAGGCTGCAGGACGTGATTTCGACGAGAGCTGTCGCGCAGAGGAGGCCGCGCCAGTTATCCCTCTTTCCTAAAGAGTCTAAGAACGGAGGAATAGTTCGGGGAGTCAGGTGATCCGAGCTTGTCCCACTTAAATTTTATTAGCCTGCGATTTTTTTATTTAAAGTCTATCTCGGCCTTTCTCTTTTTACTCCCTAATATTTTGCGTTATCTTTTCTTTTTCTTGCGCGGATATTTATTTCATGTTTGCTAACAAGCTTGTTCTGTCACGCCGCCTCTGTCGGCATGCCTTTGGTGCGTACCCCTTACCTTCCGCAGTACTTTGACTGCTCACGCACCCTCGAGGCTCAAGAAACTCCGAATTGTTATCGAAGGTAGAAAGCTCGCAATAGAGGCAGGATAGCTGAGTGACCTTTCTGCCGTTCTAATCCTCTCGTTGACTATTGTTGGCGTGATATTGATACCCAATTCACACGGCCAGCATAAAGGCGCCTATAATATAGACGCCTTTGCAACCCGGGAATCGGCCAGCACTCTCGCGTCGCGAACACATGCCAGGCGCGGATGATCTCGAACTGATATGCCGCCAACCACGAAGGTTCCTCGGCTAAAGGCACCCTTATGAATTCGTGAATTTGGTGCGAGGTGTTCGCTCCGCGTGATCGACGCACGTTTGCTTAATATGTATCTAGGTTCCGAATATGTGTAACGACAGTTTTTGTATGACCAGATTGTCATTCAAGGAAGAAACCCGCTTCATACGGTGTCTGCGAAGTGTTTTTGAAGTGCCTGGCGTTACGTCTAACGTAACCCGAGTTACATCCGAATCTCTGCCTTCCCTACATTCACGGGAGAAAAGAGAGAAAGGACGGCGGGGGGAGAGGAGGGTTAGGTCCACGCGTTTCAGTGCTCCGTCTGGACGTAACGCTACTAGCCACAGCGAACTGTTTTTTGCCTGATGTATTAGCCGAGTGACCTGGGCTTTAGTGGTACTTTCTTTGATACTGCCGAAGTCTTTCCAATTCTACTTAAGTTAGAGCGAACAAATCTCGGAGTGATACCTTTCCGCTGCCGGCATCGACCCCCTCTCCCTTTCCGAGCAAACTTGGCGCTCAGCGGTGCGGACAGAATCCGCGAGGGCGCGTTGGCGGCCGCGTCCCGCGAGTGCCTCTCCTCGCGAGCGCGTTCCCGAAGTCCCGTTTCCCGATCGGGACCCGCGCGTCTCTCGGCCCCGGGCCCCGCGCGGCGCTCCGTCGGCGGCGCGAGCCCGCTTCTGGGCCGGGCCCGGAGCCTCGGGGGAGTCCCCGTGCGCATGCGCAGAGCCGGGTCGGCGTGGCTTTCGGGCGGACGGTCTGCCTCCGAGAGGCGGTCGTCCCTCAATGCGGGCCGCGCCCGCAGCCCAGACGGCCACGCGCTGCCACGTCCACGCTGCGGCGTTCGGGAGCGGCGAGCCGGCCGGGCCATGCACGAGGCACGCGCAGACGTCGACCGCGCCGCACCGACGACGCTGAGCCCGGCCACGAGCGCCTTCTGCGACACACAGGCATGTCCGGTGAGCGGGGCCGCACGTCTTCGAGCATGACAACCTCCTTTCGAAGCACGCGAGCGGCATGTCACTCCCGCGAAGCTCGAAGCCGAGGGTCACACTGCTCCTACATCGAACAAAAGACAGTCTGCTAACATGAGTCACCGTAATATCCGAGGTTCGAATGCCGCGTGGCAAGTTTTCGCCCTGCACTGGTTGCCACGCGGTATTCGAAGCACGTATCTCGCGTTCGAATCTGTTCGCAGGCTGCCGTTTGTATGATGTATAAGCAGTAAAGCTACGCTATAATCTCATACGAAAGACAGCTTGCGAACACTCTCTGAGGCATGTTTCTTCCCTATACGACGGTCTTGTGACATTAATCATACATCAACTGTCTGCAGACATGTTGGATGCATGTATCGAACGAACATGTTTAAAACATGCTCGGGGCGCAGATAATTCTGCCGCCATGTCTGCAGCGAACAGCATGTCTTTTGTCTCACATACGGCCAGAGGGACAGCGGCTTGCGACCATTACAAAATGGCGCGTGGTTGAAATGAGACAGCCGACTTGTGAAGTCAACCTGCCTCGAAATGACGTTTTATAACGTTGCCGTGGAAGGTGACTAGACCTATTGCCAAATTACTCAAGCATCAAGCAGAATGCTCGGAATGTGGGTCTACACGCTGCACTTGCTGGCGACTGTGGCAGTAACTGTTGAAAAGCAAACGGCCAAAACAAATTGCATCTGGCACGCGCGTTCGCCAACGCCTTATTTTGGTTACTTACTGAATCTTTTATACGGGGAAGATGAGCGCGTGCGACACGTAGACCTCGATTTCCCGCATTCCCTTCGATGCCTGAGTAATTTAGCAATACGCAGACGATTTCAAGCAAGCCGACTGGCCGCCGCCATTTTTCTGTTAGTGCGGACCACTTACACCGTGGTGCGGACCGCCCGTGCAGTTTCAAGCTTGTCAAAGCTACGTTGACCCGCAAATTCCAGGTGCTTGCACTCATAGAGCCCCAGTCGGGTCGCCATGCTTGCAATTGTCTATAGACTCTTTTCTTTGCAAACGCCTCCAGGCGGTGCTCTAGTCATTGACGTCCCAGAGAACTTACGAATGAACAAGGCCCACCTTAAAGGGGTCATAAACCAATATCGGGTTCGAATAGTCATGACTTTACAGAGGCGTACTGGTCCTAGCCTGGCCCGAGCATACTAGCACGGACCTTCATGGTTGAGAAGCTTCTTGGTCGCGGTGAAATTGCGAGGATAGAAGGGGAATATTTGTTTCAGTCTTGCGCGGCTTATGAATTGGACACGAGAACTGCGTGAGCACTCGACTTTGACTGGCAACAATCAATGCCTTGGCGAACACTCGGTTTGTGGCTTGTGTCTAACTACTGCGGTGATGAGAGTAGCCGAACTCTAACAATGACTGGAGCTCAGCACGCGTTGTCTACTTTGCCGACCCCAACGCGTGGCTATGATTAACATTGGAAGCATAAGATAGGCCACGTGGCTGTTTCTTTTAACTCGTAGTTGTGGGGATAGGCAATGCACATATTTCTCGAATTTAATTTCCCACTGCCATTGCTTACAAAAAGAAAAACGAAGGAAAGTTGATTTGGTTATTAACGTTAAGGAGCGATTCTGAGTAGTATTTAGCGAAAGTAGAAAAATCGTTTCATGACCCTTCAACACCGCTGATTAAAACGTCGAAAGATTTAACCAAAAATGCTCCAGACGAACCCCAAAAGAAGCAAGAAGCGCGAGACCTGTTTAAATTTTTCGAATACTACTTTAAACCAAATTGTCTCCTTCAAAACGCTAAATCGTACAGCCGGAAACCCTCACTAAATCTCCAACATTACTGTCCGTGTAGCATTTATGCTTTCTAGCACTGGTGACAACCAAGCTCGACAGGCCTGCAAAGACGCAGTGACCAAAAGTCTTTTGGTACGCAAGCAGCACGTAATGTTTGTAAACAGTGAAAGAGTCTGCAGGGCAAGCGCTGAACAGTTTCCTACAGCCTAAAGGCCCGTTCAAAAACCGGCGTTTCTTTACGCAATTGCTTACGTTACATTACGGGTCTCCGGCACGTCCGTCCTTGGTATGTTACGTGCCAAACTACAGCTTGAATTTGTTGTCACGATTCATACGACGCACAGTTGTCCCGGTAAGCAGACGTAATCTTTCCATAGCATAACGCACGAGTCCTACTAGAGCGACAGACAGAAACATCCGATACCGACAAGCCTAAAACACGCACGGCATGCAGGCGAAGGTACTTTTGGCAGGTTTGCAATCTCTCGATGCTCGTGAAGTAAGCCTGAGCAGATAGAAAGCCTGCTAAAAATATCTTCGCCTCCTTGCGGCTTGTTGGTATCGGTTGCCTCTGTTTGTCGCTCTAGTGGGACTCAGTCATAACAAAACGTAGCAGGCAAATGGTGTTGTGTGAACGCGCCTTTAAGAAATTGAATACATGTTTAGACAACGGAAAGTTTGTCGCTTCCAGAAGGTGTCTGGCGTTTCCGGCGCAGACGAGAAATTTACCAAGTACAGTATCACTGCTAGACTTAAGTCTTTAACGCGCATCACGCGGTAGTGACGCACGACCGCACGATATGAGACTCGTCCTGATCCAAACGGGCAGGGACCCGAGATTGAACTTAGAATCTCTGGGTTCCGCGCAGCGCGAGGGTTTGCTCCACGTGCGCTCAGAGTTTAGGTGAGACAACATACTCGGCCACCGATACGGCCCCCCTACAACGTCTATTTAAATTGAATCTGCAAGGAATGTCAGATTTCTTTTGGATCAAAATTTATATAGCATCAGCACCAACAACACTAAAAGAAGGACTTTCGTGTGGTGTGCAGTGGTATATAATGCAGCATGTGGCCTGACGTAAAAAAAACCACAACAACTTTCACTTTCACCATCACAGCCGTCTGCTTCACAACCAAAACGACATCGTTCTGAGGGCTCTATTTATACAACTGGTATGTTTCGAGCTTGAACAATAATTTTATATTGTTCAATGTTTTCAGTGGGCAAGCGTAAATCCTCGTTTATCTCCGTCAGCATAAACATCAAGTGAGATGGTCTATTAACGTATGGTGTGGAATATTTAATGATAAAATCATTGGCCCATATTTCCTTGACGGCAAACTGAACGGAAAACTATACACAGAGAGAATCCTTGAGGGAGTAGTGGACAGTTTATTCCGGCCTGCCTCTCAGCATGCTGAAGGAGACGTGGTTTCAACAGGACGGCGCTCCAGCGCATTCTTCTTCGCGTGCTGTTCGATTTCTACACCGAACTTTTCCAGAGCAGTGGATTAGACGCAGTGGTGACGTTCCGTGGCCGGCACGATCACCAGATCTGAGCCCATTAGATGTTTTTCTTTGGGGTTATGTAAAAAATGAAGTTTACGCCACGGAACCCACCAGTGTGGTCAACCTGAAACAAAGTATCGTCGCCGTCTGTGCCGCAGTTCAGCCTGAAATGCTCGAGCGCGTGTTGCGTTCCATGCGGAGCCGATTGATGATGTGCGTTTCTGTAGATGGACTCCAATTCGAGCACTCACTTTGAATCCAACTTCATACAGTGGCCAGGCGGCGGCAAACGCTGGGTGGCTTATCACATGCCCCAATCACTTTGGCTGCCAAGCTTTATTTTTTTATTTTTTAAGTACCGCAATGTGCTAAGCCATATTTTTGCCTGCTTTTCTCGACGAACTAAAAGGTTTCCGAAGAAAATACTGGTGCTGTGTGAAGTGCTAAATTGGGGCTCTAAGTTAGATGTCAGCGTGTTGGTAAACTAAATAATGCTGAAATAATAAGCAGAGGGACGGACAGTGGAATGAACAGAGAGCTGAACGGACGGAGGCACGAAAGCACGAAAGATGCGTTGTTCTCTCCGTCCCTCTGTTTATTCTCTTAGTAATATCTGGGGCTCTAAGTGAGGCACTAAAACTTAGTTCTCAACAGTGCCCTGTTTGAGCTACACTTGAAAAAGCGCCGATGCCGTGTTCACACTGTGCCGCGCAGAGCACATGACTACCGTAACGTGAGCAAAGACTCCGGTGCAAGGCTCCTTCCTCGTTTATTAAGAGCCCATAACACATAGAATAGAGAAAGATTATTTTGGTACACGCTGCAATAGTTTATCTGCTTGTGTAATATCACTTGTTGGCCCAACAAGTGATGTTAGACAAGCATGATTACTTTGTTCTTTAAAAATCCTAGCTAGTTTAACGCATCAAAAAGCAAGAACTTAGAAATAAAGCAGGGGTGGCAAATAATAGCTAGCAGAAGTCTCTAGCATTGAAAAATTTTTTCTTAAATAAAACACAGGAAGCTCGTCTAACATTGCCGGCCGTTGGTAATGCATGCAACAGTATTTATCGTACCAAAGAAAGCGTCGCGTCGTCCGCAGGTCAAGAGAGGGATATGACACAGCACAGTTGACGCCGACTGCAGACGCCTAAATTACACCTGCCGCGGTAAGCAAAACACTAAGGAGAAAGCAACGTATTGCAAAAGCGCTGACGGCAGTGCCTGCATTACAGGTGACGTCACTGCTCTGACGGCAAGCGAGGGCGAACATATCGACGTCATCGATGCTCTTGTTCTGGTCAGTTTCGGTTTGAAAGAGCACGCGGGAAGGAAATAATTTTGCCAGAAACGCGCGCAGAACTTTTTTGTGCCTTTATTTCGCTGTGGGGTTGGAGCATATAAAGGTTGGGCTTCAATTTCGTAAATGCAATAGGCCCTCTAAAAGCAATAATTAAAAGGTAATTAAGAGATCTCCGTTAACTAGCCGCCTAGTTGCCAAAAATACTTTGTTCCTAGTGAGTGCCAGGTCGGGTATGCTAATGGCATAACTAAAAGTGCCTTAACGCAGCTCTCCTTTTTTGAAAATTAAATGCAGCTAAAAAAAAAAAAACACCCTGTATATTTTGCTGCCTCTTTTTAGCCTCGTTACGGAGTCAATATTAGCGTATTCCCAAAAGAGGACATATGTGACATTTCCCAAGGGTCATGCTAACGCACTCCCTAAGAATCTACGAATGGATGTTCTTGTAATCATTTTTCACACCTTTTCTGTAATCTGCCTGTCAGAGTACGTCTACGCCCTTGGGTACGCTCATCCATATTAATTGTAGAAAGAACCATATCTATACCAGTCGTGGAAGGAACCGCATCCATATCACTTATGGAAAAAACCACATTCATACCACTCGTGGAAAGAGCCGGATTCATATAACTCATGAAGGGAACCACAACCGTCGTTTTAACTACACCCACACACATCACAGCCCACGCAGTGCTACTACAGAAACCTAGAGCGAAGAACAACCGGCAACGGCAGGCGGCAACTGAGCACGCCCGCATTCCACAGCGTGGCGACGCGTCCTTCTCTCTAGTTCCGCGCCAGCTGTGAGCGTGACTTTTGCGAAAACGGAAGGTCTCGTTTTGACGAAAACCCGGCGATGTCTGTCAATTTGTCAGCACCGGGGAGAGAGGGAGAGGTTGACGCGTGCTGACGTCAGCGCTTCCGGCCAACGGGAGCGTCGCAGGCGTCACCCTCTTCCGCTCCTCCTCCCTCTCTCTCCAAGGCTAACAAAAAAAAAAAAAGAAACGATGAAAGCAATTAAGGCTGCGGTCCCACGGCAGCCATCTTGAACAAGGCGTTAGTTCAACCAATAGATGGCGACACGCACCCGTGGGGTGGCCGAAACATTGGTTCACAGTGGGATGGCTCGAGCACCATCACGTTCCCCTCGTGGCCTTGCTCGCGCCGCTGCCAGCTGTGCTCAGCTAGCTCAAGTAGCGTGGCCCAGCAAACGGATGTATGCGAGCATGTCAGGCTGGGTATAAGTTGTTGTCGGTCGGCGGTTGTAACGTGCTTTCGCAATAAATCTTACCTAGAAGGAATCAAATGTTGATTGACGTGTCAATATTCTATCAATGAAAATTTCCTCTGCAGGAATGCACGCTCAGTAGACTCAACCAGTGGAAGCGGACGTCGAGTAAACTGCTTCGCGATTTACGGTACTTACCTCACCATTTTAATGACGACTAAAATAACATCACGAAATATTGTGTTTCACGGGGTCCGGAAGATGTTGTAAAGGTTGTTACATTATAGTTCCCGGAAAACAAACGCCGTTGCAATATTTTCGGAAGTGCCGACACACATTATGTTGTAAGTACAGCTTAGGGAAACCATCAGAAGAAATAGGAAGACGTTTATTTGCAATGAAGACGCTATGAATGAACGGCGTTTAGCGACGGCAAGTTATGAGCGTTTGGGAATTTATAAGTTGACGTGATTGCTAACCATGGACATGCGGACAATGAAGACCAGTTTTGTCGGGAGATGGTGTTGTGGTGATGACCGGATATCGGACGACTCATGGCAGACGAACAAGCAAGTTTCTTCTCAGCGAATGGTAAGTGTCCAGTTTCAAGCACAACACGTGGCTACCGACGTTGTCGACGTTTCGAACACTTACCGCTTTCGACAAAAGTCCTGGCACCTGGGCTAACTTTGTGGAAAGACTCGAACAGTAACTGAAAACGATCCACAATTCAGTCGGTGGGTGGCGAAACGTATCCACATCTGCGGAGTCATGTACGATGCGTACTCTAAGTGGCTGGAAGTTTACACGATGTCTGCCACGACGTCCAAACACGTCATTGACGTTCTACGGTATCTTTTACCTACTTTTGCCCTACCGAAAATACTTTTCTCTGATAACGCGCCAAATCTTGCTTCAAATAAAATAAACAAGTTTTTGAAGAAAAAAAAAAACGGCATCAGGCATCACATTAGTGCACCATACCATCCTGCAACTAACGGGCAAGCAGAACAGATGGTGTGCGAAACGAAAAAAAAAAATCCCTTTTGAAGCTTACGGAAGAAGCAGTTCAGTGAAGAATCGCCAGGTTCTTGTTCCGGCAGCACGCGTCGGTCTCATCTTACACGGAAAAAAACCCGCCGAAGCAATATTCGGCGGAAGAATAGCCACACCCCTCGATCTCACGATACTATCGCTTACGAACAAAGATCGAGAGATACCCACATCGGGAGTAATGGCAGTTCCTTCGGTCGGACAACTCGCCTACGTGAGGAATTTCAGCGGAAGTCTGGCCTTCCATGTAAAACTTGAGTAGAAAAGGCTCTATGTTGGTTGACCAGGAGGTGTCATCTCTCTGAATAGGTTGGATATCAATGCCCTTAAGTGTAAATATAACTAAATCACAAACCTTTCTTTGCGTATTGTGTAACTGCCCTTGTATTTGATAGTAGAAGCTACGGTGGTGATCTGGACCTTTCACACCAGACTCCTTTTTCTTATTTTTCGCCTCATACTCCTTTGCGGTTTAAGTATGCTTCAAGAATCTTTTGGAACGGGGACACTTTACGTCAACGAGGCCATTTGTTCCAAGTAGTCAATCAGGGAATGCTGCTAGAAATCCGTCCCTCATATTAACGAATAAGCCGCGCTTCTGCTCAGTGCAGTTTTCCTGTTCCACGTACAGTTGTAAAGCAACATCCTCATTGATTCTACCATATACTAGGGTGCCTACATTGTGTATGAAGGCACTCTACCATATACTGTTGCGGGTGAAGAAAGTCTTTGGGTACACGATACTTGAAACAAGTCTGGCACTGTACGTTGTGGTTCAACACCCATTAATGTCGTCGTCCTTACAGAGCCTCATCATTTAATCATTACCTCGTCACCTCATATTGCTCTTCATCAACAGTAAGTACAATAGGCTACCGCCACATTACATCCCAAGAATTGAAAAATTAAGTCGTTCAGTCCTTCAACCAGTTTATAATTTATATAATGTTATTACGTTACATTACCTCGAGACGATCGACGTCCATTGTCGATCTTCAAATACTTATACCTGTATATAAATTAGGCGCACAAGGGGGGGGGTTGGTTGCCGAGTGCATGGTCTAGCGCACACCAGCTCGGAGCACTGGGAACGAAAGCTCGCGCTGCAGAACCCACCCCGCCCCTGCCCGTTTCGATCTGGAAGAGCATCGTACCGGCGTGCGGTCGTGCATCACTACTGCGTGGCGCACGTTGAAGACCCCAGGTTTTCGGTTGTACCGCACTGGCTAAATTGCTCATCTACAGCTGAGACACCAGACGCCCACTAAGGCAGACTAACTTCCGGCTGAATAAACATACACACAACAATTTGCAATTAGACGCATAAAAACAAAGAACACAGTGTGCCGCCTCTTTTCTTTGGATGCCTTTTTTTCTAAACCAGCGGAAGCTCGTGCGTTCTCCCTTTTGAGACGGTTAGAACGGTCGCGTATAAAACCCGCGTTTCTCCTACCCGCCCGCTTCCTCCTCTCATTATGTGTATTTGGTTATAACTAAATAAGCTATAATAATGGTGTATTATTCATATTTACTTTCAGTTTCAGTCAGGGAAAAGGAGTTTCGCGGCAACTAGAGCCAATAAATGAGCTGCGCTTAGAGTATCGGCACTCTCTTCCCCGACAGCAGGCGCAACTGCCGATCGTCATGATTCAAAAGTGCGACATCGTCAGCATTAGATTCGGTGTTAGGAAACTCATGTAATGTTGCTTTGCTTTGTCGCAAACTGTTTAAAGTGGGGGACGGAAAAGCGTTTCTTGTGATTTCAGATAAAGCTTCAAATAACTGGCAACCATAATTTTAAGCCATACTAAGGCCAAGCGTGGCTACTCCGAAGCGTAGCTTATTTAATAACACTATTCATGCTCTTCTTCAAGAGGCTTGTAATACCTATACTCTGTTTCATACTTAGCGTGCTACGCTGTCAAAGCTACTGGCGCGAGCGCGTGGCTTCATATATGTTTTTGTTTGCGCGAGAACGCGTGCATATGATCAACGAGATCAAGCCTCACGCTCGCGCCAGTAGCTTTGACAGCGTTGCACGCTAAGTATGAAACAGAGTATAGGGTGCCTCAATGTCCTGTTTAGGGTGATGCCACCCTCTGTAGTACCCGGTGCCGACAGCACGCGCTCACGGGAAAAATACAAAGAAATCGACGAAAACAAAATGTCGCCATAGCACAATCAGCGCCACGAGCGCGTGCAGGGACACGCTCTTTCACGCGCTTCTGAACAAAAAATAAAAATAAAAGAGGGGGACAAAATGGCCAGATGTCGTGCTCCACCCTAAGCAAAGGGCACATGAAGTGCTCTACCCAGTAATACCTGGAGGGGCCATATCGTAAGCCCCGTGGATTCCACAAGCCACTACCTTTTGACACCTGCCTCTTCTTCATTGTTCCCGCTTGTGCCAGTAAAATAGCTACGGTTCAGAGTAACGACACTTGGCCATATTGTGGCTTAAAATCATGGTTGCCAGTTATATGAAGCTTTATCTAAAATCACGGGAAACGCTTTCCCCTCCCTCACAAATGTTTAAACAACCCGCGACAGAGCATTGCAATATTGCATCAGCTTCCTAGCACCGCATCTAATGCTGAGGAAGTCGTACTTTTAGATCACGATGATCGGCAGTTGCGTTTGCTCTGAGCAAGACCCAAAATGGCGGCGGCCAAGACAATTTTGGGGAACGGAGTGCCGATACTTTAAAGCTCATTTAGTGACTCTAGGCATCAAGTGAACTCGGGACAAGGAGGTTATAATGGGCAGGAGGTGGCGTCCCTATCCCCAATGCATGGAGCGAAGTGTAACGGAAGTAGGCGGTGCCACGAGCCGCAACGAGCATTTCTTGACCAATGGGAAGCCGAGTGAGTGGGCGCCGCCATTAATTTCGGTGCAAACAACCGCGTTGCCATGACATTTCCGTGGCAACCCGACTGTGTGCACCGAAAGTAATGGCGGCACCCACTGTTATTTGAAACAGAGCTTAACGGGAGACTTTTAAACCGGTATGGTCGGAATTGGATGAGATTATTATAAACGAACGCCTGGTTGTCCAGCAGAAAGTAAGTGACTAGAATTGAGACGCTCTAGACGACACACCGTGAAGGACATGGCGGTGCGCAACGCATTTTTTAATAAACAGCAGCAGCAGATCGCACGAGCGCTAATGCAAGCCAGGAACGCACAGAACAACGGGCTCGCGCTTCCAGTTCTGACTTCGCTCGCGCATAATGTGGAGCTAAGTATAAACACTCACGCTGCAAACCATTTGCATCGTGGACGCCCACGGCGGACGCCGACCGCATCGAAAGCTAGCCTCGTGAAGCACACGCCGGAGCAGATTAGAAAGCAGACGAACCGCCGGTGCGCAACCCAAGCGCAACCCCACGTTCTCGGAACGGGTGCGCAAGGCAGTCTGGGATTAAACGCATCTTCCGGCTTCACTCAGGCTGACGTCATGCCGGGTCCTGTCTGTTTAAACGTCCTTGACTCGGGTGTATTCTTTTCCTCTTCGTCTTCATTGTTTATTGATTTCAATCATATCGAATAATGAACACATTATATCACGCTACGCTTGTGTAAATATTGGTCTCAGATTTATTAGCCTGACCCAGTACTTAAACCATTCAGTTATCGATAGTAAATCTTCCAATATATTTTTTAAATGTGAGGGTAAAAAGACACGGAGATTGATGATGATACAGACGCCAACGCCGCCCTCGGAAATTTTTTGAACATTAGAAATCAGCAGTTTGTCTGCCATCCGCCAGGTAGCGCAACAAAACACCCAAACAGTGTTTAATTGTTTTTAAAATTAGCTAAGCTCTACACCTATGAAGAAACCAAAGCAATATCATTGTGAAAATTTAATACATCGCAATGTATATCTATTCCAAACTATAAATGTTATTAAATGCCAATAAATCTGTTTGATGTCCAAAACAAATATGCGTCAAAAACAGGTAAGTTTGAAGGGCTCCTGGAACGTTATGACTTTGAAAATGAAAAAAAGCCATCGTCCACCTCTTTGGCAACTATTGTAGCTCTAAATGTTATAAAAGATTTTATCATAGTTTAATTATTTCTTCAGCGGCATTTGAACTACCATGACACGAAGCACAAAAAAGTGCTACGTTTGATATAAAATATCTAAACAAAAAAAATTTACACAACATTAATTTTTTTTTTTAATATTACCAATTATAAGCACTGCATCTGTAGCTAATTTCATTGCCCTAGCTCTTGTCATTAAAAACATATTTGTGCGGAAAAATGTCAATTTTAGGGCAATATTTGGAGGGATGAAAAAAACAAAGTAGAGCAAATATCAAAAAAGTGGATCGTTAGGTTCTGCTCCGACATCATCTTAACAAAACTGCTATATTGGAACCGTGCTATCTTTAATGGATCGTTCATAAAACATGAACTAGCGGAGCAAGTGAGGGTCCGCGCCATCATATTCGCAACGCTACAAATGCGCATGAACAGTAAAAACCAACACATACATAATATCAAATGAAAGAGGATTGCATTGCCTTTCAAATGACATCAATCCCAAAAAACAGGATTCAAAAGGAGATGAGTAATGGCCTGCCGAAAAGTACCTAAACTGCCACATTCAGTGGGACCGTGGCCTTAAGCACAAATGCAGGTGTGTTACATTCTTTATTTCTATGCGCTCCGATGGGATAGTGTCCCATAGAGTCATTGCAAGGGAGGCATTGATTCTAAGCAGTAATGCACTCAATGCATTTTGTGAGGCGAGTCTTGATGTTTCAAAAATACATACAGAGAGTTATCCTTCGTGCTCTATTTAGACTACGAGGTTATCTATAGCCTACTTCACAACGTGCTCAGGATTTTTATGGTGAACTGACGGTAGCAGTCTGCAGCCTCCTAAGTCGTTCTGGATAAGCCTCGAAGTCGTGACGCTTTTGAAGTCCACCCTTGAACTCTTCACATGCACCGAGCCAAGCGAAGGACGCGTTCGTCACTTTTTTGCTTTGTTTTGTCGGTCGACGAAAAAGCTCCCAGTATAACTAATAAAATAAAAACTATCCTGTCGTGTAGCCCCAACTTGAGTGTTAACGCGTGCACTTCGAAGCTTCCCTACATAAAACCAAGGTCGTGTTTGAGTTACGTCACACGGACTGAACGACCTCACCACTTGAACAACTACAAGCCAACTGTATTTCCAACTGCTTTGAGCGTCTTAATGAAATATAAGTAACGTCCGCCGTGCTGATATCCACTCTCAATGGATAAATCTATTCGCCAAGTCTTGCTAATAGAATCAAAAAGTAGCGTAAAATAAGCGAGCAAACGACGGGTGTTTAACCCCCCCCCCCCCCCCCCCCTCCCTCCGTTTTCCTTTCTCTTTAAAAAAAACGAAAAGGCGGATATCTTCGGCTATTTTTCAAGCCCGAACCTGCGTCGAGCCGTTCCACCTTTCCGCCGATCCAGTTCTGCTTCGAGGAGCTAGCACGACAAAAAAAGACGAGGACAAAAAACAATAATAATAAAAGAAGCCAAGTCACAGATATTTGAATCGCGTTGATTGATAACATTCTTCAAACCCTTTCAATCCAATAATAACCCCATCGCGAGAGCACAATGAAACAGCACCCCCGCTTCCCTTTATTTCTTCCCGCGCTTTCCTGCCACCTAGACAAAGAACAGAAAACTGGAGATACGCGGAGACATTGAGGGAATCATAAGAAGAGAAAAAAAATTAAAAAAAAACAGGAGACGGCGAAGAAAACGTACGCGTGGTGAGGGAAGCGAGCGAGCGACTGTTGGGGAGATAGGGACTGCTGCGAACAAAACGCAATATTTCTCTCCAGATTTTCGGTAATCAGAGAGGCAGCACGGACGGCCAGAGAAAAAGAACCCGGCGCGAGTCGTCGCAATGAAATATTCGCGTTCGAGGGTGCGGGGGCAATTGTGTGCCTAGATTTGAGAGTGTGTTGAACTGCTTGATCGGGGTGGTTTTCGGGCCGCGTTTGCAATACGAGTTGCAAGAAGGGGTCCCAAGCGTCTGCCATTTGCAAACACCTCCGATCATTGCTCAGTCTTCCGCCCTCCCTCTTCCCCCCTTCACGGGGCAAGTCACGCACGTGAACGAGCAGTCGATCTGCGCAGGATCTGTCCGCCATGACGTTGCGACCGCCCTCCATGGTTTGAGTTGATTCCTCTCTTACTTCTAAGCGCTCCACGGGGCAAAGCCGAAGACTGCGCCGCCAAGTGCCTTCGCAAGCACGGAGCGCAGAACGCCCGAGAAATCGGACGAAACGATGCAGAGATTGGCGGGACTTTAATCTGGCTGAAAACCGTGCTTTTTTTTTCTTAGATTGAATCGAGGAAGCCAACGCCTGCAGGCTACCTACCTGCCCTTTGGATATGGTCGGATGGTCATTTGATATTCCCCGACGCAATGACTTTGTCATCCCACCCTTGACAGTTTCGGGAGGTGGTCAATGTATAAATGAAGGCGTCCCGGCGCGTCAAACATTCAGTGGTCGCAATTTTAGAGAGGCATGTAGCGGTGTCGCTTATTCGATGCATCAACCAATTCGCAGTGAAATATTTACGAGTCTGGCGTCTTCGGGGAACGGGACGTGATTCATTTTTTTTTTATATCCTTTTTAGGAGTATGAACGCCTGTTCTCTTTTGGAAGTGAAAAATGCAACTTGCAAGCACAGAGGGTAGCGTAAGTTGAAATTAGTATGTGGTGGTTTCTTCGGAGCAAAATCAGCCGAAATCTCTTCGAGTAAGTGCCCTTAACACTATTATTACTAGCAACAAAACAGCATCACCAAAAAGATTAAACAAGGCTAGTTCGCCGCACGAGCATTTCTTACCAATGTTTTTAGAGCTACTGCCTAAATGGAAAGCGCTTAGCTCATTTTGTTTCAACAAAGCAAGCTTTGAGCGCAACACTAGATGTATAGTAAACCCGAATTTGTTCCTTTTATCTTAATCTACCAGTTTTTTTTTCTCCCTGAGAACATTTGAAACAATCTGAATTCAAGACGTAAACATCGTTTTCTTCTTAGGCTGACTAACCGAAGCTCAGCTGCTAGAAGGTTCTAAATACATTACATCGTTTGTAAGGTCCGAAGCACAAAATTAAGAAAAGGACTATATCAAGAAATAGCTCTTGGAAAATGTTCTGCTTAACGTCATACCGTGCGCCACAATAACCGAAAAAAAAGGTAAAATAGCGTGCGAGGCAACCTGCATGCTTTCCTGCAAGCTTATTTTCTGTGGTGGAAACTCTAGTCTTTTGAAGTTTTCGAGCGATTTTATATTTCAGTATATAAAATTCATCGCGCAGTTCTCACCGAAGATTAGATGGCTGGCTCATCACTCTGGGAGAGACAAAGTTTTTATATTACACTAACCTGCGAGAAGTACATGATTATACCGAATTCATTGCTAGATTGACGCTTTGCCTGATAATTTTCTATTAAATACGTGTAGGATTTACTTTTGAAAAATTAAAAATTTTTACATTCAAACAAGACATTGTTTAATTCCAAGATTCAGCTTTCTTCGTGCTGCTCTCGTTTGGTAAATACCTCAGATCATTTCAAACGTTCAACATTTCAAATTCTGCGAAGGCCTAGCATTTTTGACGGCTCTGAAGTCTCTATTTTCTACTATTTATTTTTTATATTTTTCGGGATTTAATGCATTCGCTAGACTCAACAAGTTTAATTTTTCAAATGGAATATGCACAACGGTTTTTTGAGAGCTACAAGCCTTGCTTGTATTCAGATTCAAAATAAGGACATATACATGACAAAAAACAAAAACCAAATTCGATGCCAGCCACACATAAAAAAAACAAGCTTTTGGTTGCGCCATTAAAAACAAATAAAATGATAAAATGGTGTGGTACAGGGCGAGTTTGTGTGCCGACAGCGCGGCTGAGCGCTGGCACCAGCGCGCAATCACGTTAAGAGTCCATAAAGCGGGCGGCTATCTCCGGATCAATATTTATTAATAAATCACCACGGACACCTCAGCGGTATCGAGGAACGCTGCGCCAGCGCTGCCCGTCGTTGCGAGCTTGTGTTTACGCAGGGAGAAGAAAATAAAATAATGGTAACCGTTCGGTGAACTGAGTCAACATATTTATTGAAATTAAATCGCAATATATAGTTCGCTTTGAGGATCGTCGCCCTCAAACCTGCTTATACATCGTAACAAAAACATAAAGAATAACACTGTGCTCCCTCCAGACATGATGAGAAGCCTATCTCCAAACACGGATGAAGTGTATTCGAAGTGCGTTGAATTCATACATATATGTATGCTTCAAACATCTCTCTGAAGACAGTTTGTTGTGGGATAAAAAAGAGAGGGCCCATCATACAAAATAAAAATTGCGGTGGCTTAGCTCGGCTATGCCAGGATATACGTAGCCTGAACTTATGCGCACAAAATGAGAGGCGCTATCAAGCGGCTCTGGTGTAACGTCAGACTTGGCTAGTGCGCAACGGAGGCGCACAGCTGGGCACGCGGTGGCGTCAGTATGTCTGCCGTGGCTATGACGTCACTCCTGTAGAATGCGCAGACCGGCGAGGCAAGCGCGGTGGCGGCGGAGCGCGCGGCGGCGGCGGCGGCTCCGGCGCGTCAGCTGTGCGCCGCGTGACGTCACTGTTCCTCGCGCTTGCGCAGCACGGCTCTTTGGGAGCCACGCGAAACTGCTCAACCTCGGCCAGTGTAGCTCACGCTACAAAAATCTTCATGCATCAGGCAGTGCACGCAGACTGTCTTTTGTATGACAGTGGGGGGGGGGGGGGGGGGGGGGGGATATACGGGGCACAGGTCTCCGACGTTAATTGCACGTGTGGAGCGTCGGTCCAGAAACAAGGAAAAACAACTATTGACTAGTCGTTATTGCCCGCGGAGTCGCTTACGCAAAGTATCGACGTACCCACGTGTTGCCAAAGATACAGACCGAAGATAGTAATTTTGAATGTAAAAACAAAACAAATAGTCACGGCTTTAACAGACAAACCACGATTCCTGTTTAGTTTCGTGGACGTATCTGTTGATAGTTATACTTTACTTTTTATTGGGCCGGTTTCACACACGCATCGCAGTGCTATACCAACGCAAGGCACAGCGCCGATGCGGCGCTGGCTTTAACGTAACTTAGCACTGACGCAGCGCTGTATCAGCGCGGTATTACAAGTGTCGTATCGCAAAGTCAGCTCAGCAGCAGAATGGTCAGCACTATTTCAAGCGCGAACTAATAGCGCTGCGATAGCGCTGCGGTGTATGCGTAAACAGGCCTTTAAGTCCCGAGTTCACACGTGCATCGCAGCGCTAATGTAGCGCTATACTTCGGTTCAACTTCGGTCCGAGCGCGGCCGATGTTACGAGCCGAAGGGCCAATCAAGGAGCGCAAAAAGCGCTCTTTGATTGGCCCTTCTTTCTGCTCTTGATAGGACTAGCCGGCGAAGGAGCGCGCGCAGAGACACTGCAAATACTGGCATGGTCCTATCACCTGCAGAAAGTACGCCATGACGTTTCGCTTTTAGCGCTCTTCAGCTCATAAAATCGGCCGCGCTCGGACCGAAGCTGAAACGAAGTATAAGTTAGTGCTGGATCTGCCCAGTGTCAGCTCTGAGTTAGAATGCATCTTGTGTGTAAACAGGGTAAGTTCGGCTCTCATGCAACAGAGCGCAGATGGAGCACCGTTATCGCTAAAAGTCAACGCAGCGTCTATTGAGCTCTGTTAGCGCTCCGCTGTGTGTGTGTGTGTGTGTGTGTGTGTGTGTGTGTGTGTGTGTGTGTGTGTGTGTGTGTGTGTGTGTGTGTGTGTGTGTGTGTGTGTGCGTGTGTGTGTGTGTGCGTGTGCGCGGGTGTGCGTGTGCGTGTGCGCGTGCGTGCGTGCGTGTGTGTGTGTGTGTGTGTGTGTAAATAGGCCTAAACAGAGCACGTTCAAATTCGCTGAAGGGCCAGTTCACACTTGCAGCGCAGCGCTGTATAAGCGCTATATAAGTAGCGCCGCATTTCGCGTTGATTTAGCGCTGTATAGTTTCTTATCTCACCGCTGACGTCCCCCCCTCACAGCTTGAAATGCCGCGAGGTATCTCGTGGCAGAAAACTCGGTTCGTCGAAGGTCGTCTTTGTGGACACCATCGAACATCCTCGAAGCTCCGGAATAACGAACCATGATGCAGCGCCACTGAAACACTTCCGCTTTGCTACAGTATTGTAAAGGCCGGTTCCCACGTGCGTTGCAGAGCTACGCAAAGTCAACACGGCCTCGGCGCTTTTTGTTGGCACTGTCTGAGCGCTGATTTAGAGCGCGCTGCGTTGTGTGTGCGCGTAGTCCCTTGATAAGAGCTTCCTACAAGTAGCGACATTCTTTAAGCGCCGACTGCGTGACGGTGCAGGTTTCAGGAAGCGAATGGCGGCGCACAATAGAGGTTTGAACTGAATGCCGCTATTTTGTTCCAGCAAAATGTGCTTTGTCATTTGTATTGGTCGTCGTTACTTGTAAAAGAAGTATCAAAATCTTTATGTGTGCACGCTGAAAAAGAAAGGCGGGTTACATGCAGCGAGGCTCTAATACAGAGCTTACATGGCGCGAAGTCACCACTGCGTTTAAAGCGCTGCTGGTAGTGTTTGTGCGAACCGGCCTTACATTAGGAAGTGCTGCATCAACGCTCAGGTAAGTGCTGTTTTGAGCAATGAATTGACGCCGGATTACCGCTATGCCGTATTGGTGAAACAGGGTTAATACGAACATGCACAAACCTATGGAATCGCAAAATCATTTAGGTTTAGCGAACGGCGTTTATTGTAAAAGATCTCATTCGCAGACGCTCATTCCAAGGATGAGAATACACACGTTCAGGAATACTTCACTCGCAGCTTGACCTTAATAATATTGTAAAGAAAGGGGATTTTTCTCAAGTCAAACAAGGGTGAAAAACGTCTGGGACTACAGATTAATACCCCATTCACTCGGTCAACATAAAGGTATCTTTAACATTGGTCCCTTTGCTATCGCCGAATCAGCCCGTGCTCTTGGGTCGCGAACACACGCCACGCGCGGAAGATCTTTAATTGATTGGCCGCAGAGAATAAAGGTCCCTTAGCTAAAGGTACATTTACGGTTGTGTGAATGGGGTATGGCTTTCTACAGGGAGTAGCCACAGGCGGCAACAGCTGTGTGCGCGACTGCTGAGCGCTTGCTGATTATGAGCTTCCACAGTTCTTTTGCAACCTGCATTCCACCATCAAGATTGCCAGTTTTAGCAGCCTATTAGTACGAGCTCGTTCTGAGCACACGCCCTAAAATATGGCACCCAGTGAATACCCCCTATACAACTTTGCAAGTGGGATCCCGCCTTAAACTCAAAACGCGCACCGAGTTGCTGCTTGCTGCTTGTCGTACAATGTTGCCAAGCGTCTCTTGCTGAAGCATACACCACTGAGCGCAGAAAGAAATTAAAAATTTATTTATAAAACATACAGGTGTTGTCTTCGACCGCGAAATAGAAAAATAACTAAATAAGATACCTAAATCAGTGACAAATCGAAAGTAAAAAATATATCTAAGCTCTCAAAGCGTTCATCAGAACGCGCCAGAAGTCTCATGGCCATTGCATCAACGGTGGCGAGAACACGGCAGCTCTGGCTTTCATGACGTGCTAGAACAGAGGTTGCAATCGTTATAAATGAGCTCCAACCCTTTAACGTGTCTCGTCCTACAAAACTTGATTCTACGATTCTGTATAGACACCTCATCCTACGTTCCGAAACAGTCGCTAACACTGGCAGTAGGCGATACAGTAGACGACGCCATCTTGTCATCGCACACCGCTATGACGTGCCCCTGGCGTACCCCAGCATGGCGGAAACGTAACGCGTCCCCAGCATCGCTCAAAATTGCAGCGTACCAGAGCCTTTCTTGCAAACTGACGAAATGAGAAACGGCGGGGACGTCCTTCAGTCGTCCTACCTAACTAAAGCGAGCTTCCTACCTTCAATAATACTTCGACGTCTAGTGAGCTTCGAGTATGCTTGCGTAGCCAGAGAACGAGGGAAGGCACTGAACGCGTTCCGGAGGCTGCACATCCGAAAAAGACGCCCTTCTGTTCTCTCTCAGTCACTATAGCAGAGGGTTGAATTTGATTGCACCACTTAAAAAGACAGAATCTTCGACAAATGCCTCTGATTTAGAGGAACGCTGCTGCCTATTTATTTAGTTGCTTTATCTAGGTATTTATTTTGTTCGCTCCTTTTTATTTCCAATCCCGACGTCATGCATGTAGTCCCCTACTTTTCATGATTCGAATTGCCACTCAACTTTTTTCAGCACGCGTGGTTAGACGAAAACTTTCTGCTCCTCTCATTCACGTCTTTTCCGCTAGATGGGACTGCCTGCTTTCTGGAAATGCGAATAGTAGGACTCTTGATGTTTCAGCAAGGTAGCTCACAAGGAGAAACGCCATAACAAGAAACATTAAAGTAACATTCTAAAATGGTCTGGTTGCAATTGCATGGTGTACCAATGGTTTTATATAAAAAAATTACATGAAGATTAATTCATGAATTCCTAGTGAATGCGTTAGCATGACCCTTGGATAACGTTACACACATCTCCCCTTGGGAATCGCTAACACTGACCCATTCACTTTTCTGTTTTGGCTTTTTCTTTTGCTTCCTCTATTTTTGCTGCCTTTTTTTGGCATTGTTCCGGGGTGAGCGTTATTGCTATATTCTATTTTCCTAAGTTCAGCTGGCCTTTTTTAGTATTATTCACCAACAAGCTCAACTACAGCCTGTTGCTTAGCGTTATTGATTCTTAAAGCGGGACGTGTCCGGTGTTTTCCAAAGGTCATGCTAACGCATTTCCTAAGAATTCACCAAGGATATTCCTGTAATTTCTTCACCCCCTTTCTCTACCCTGCCTCTCAGAGTACGTAGATGCACTGGATATGGTCATTCATATCACTAGTGGAAAAAACCACATCCATATCCCGTGTGAAAGGAACCGCCTCCATAACACTTGTTGAGGGAACTGCATCCACCATTCTAACTACACACACACATCACAGCCAGGCACCACCACTACGAAAAACCGGAACGAAGAACAACCGGCGACGGCAGAGCGACAACTGAGCACACCTGCGTTCCCCCGCGCCGCGGCGGGTCCTTCTATCTGGCTCCGCAATAGGTGTTCACGTGAGTTCGACGAAAACGAAGGGGCTCGTTTTAACAAAAATCCGGTGGTGTCCGCCAGTTTGTCAGTGCCGGGGAGACAGGAAAAGATTGACGCGTGCTGACGTCAGCACTTCGGACCAATGGTAGCGTCGCACGCGTGTCCCTCTCCCCTTACTTCTTCCTTTCTCTCCGGCGCTGACAAATGAAAGACCGCCGGGTTTTCGTCAAAAGGAGCATTGATAGCTCCCACTGTGGCCCCCCTTCGACGTTTTGTATAGCGCTGTGCTCAAGTAAGCTGACATTGATTAGGAGGTTGGCTGCCACAAAAGATCTCTAAGCCGGTCCGGCCGTGGTCTACGTGAAATGCTTCAGCTTGGAGCCGCACCGTGGCGCCACTATCTTGTCGCACGCTTCCCATAGTCACTTTAAGAAACGCCGGGCGGGGCGAGTCCCGCGCACCATATCGCCCCTCAGCCAATCGGATTACAAGATTCGTGGACAAGAACATCGAGGAACCAATCACGAACCTTGAAGCGTGAACATAACATAACACCTGCGTTTCTCATACTGTGACTGCATAAAAACGTTGCTTTTTTTTTTTTCAAATTCGGGAAAAACGGGGAAATTGTCATGTCCTTTTTTTTTTTTTTTGTGCGGATTTGGTGTTTTTATATATTTTGGGTATCGATAAGACATCAACATCGGCGTTCATGCACGAACACGCGGTTGCGGTGGCGCTGCTATTGGTGGTGCGCATGCGCAGATGAGAATCTGGTTTGTGCGCAAACGCGGTGCCCACGCCTCGTGGAGAAACTGCGCGTTTGTCCCCACATCGTGAGGGCTTGTTTGGAAACAGCGCGTTGGGCTTTAGGGCTTTATGTTGAAGAAAACACAAGACAGGGTCATTGGGATTTCGCAACTTCCAGGAACAATGCTAGTGACCAGAATGCTTGGTATACGCCCCGGGATCGTTGAGCGAAGGGAATTGGACAAAAGCTTATGGTTCCCAGATGAAGAGGCAGCCCCGCAGACAGCTTGATCAGTGGTGGATGTGCCCCGGGTCAGCACTAAATAAAACTGTAGATGAAGATCTCTTTCCTTGTAGTTTGGGTTTCTTTTATTGAAGGACAGCTCTAATTCGGAGTCTATCGGTTCTTTCCGATTTCGATAAAACTAGTTCTGAGGTAACTTTTCGAAGTTTAACCGCCTAATAAAAGAAAAAAAAAAGAAAAACACGAAAACCTGATGATTAGCTTAGTTCACACACATATACCACAACGGTAACACAGCGCTCCACTCCGTGTAACGCCGCCTTTTCGAGCGTACACACACACAATTCAGCGTCCTCCCGGCGCTGACGATAGCGCTGATGCAGCGCTGTTTTTTGCGTTGCCTCTGCGCTGCACTGCATGTGCGAACTATTCCTTTAGAACCGGTTCACACATACACACCGCAGCGCTACTTCGAGCCGCCGGCTTACGGTTACCCAGGTGGCGGGTTCGAATTCCAACTGAGGTGACCGCAATCTGACGGAGGCTTATTGCGGAGAAGGCGCCGCGAAACTGAGCTTTCAATTGTACGTCAGACGATCCCCAGGTGGTCGAAATTAATAATCAGTCCTCCGCTGGGGCGTGCCCGATGCCATCGTTGATTTCGCACGTAAAACCCCCAAATTTTTAGGGCTAGAAATAAGCTAACACAAGGCTGACTTCGCGCTAGTGGCACATCGCTGCATCAGCACTAAGTCACGATCAGATCAGCGCTGTTTCTATACTTTGCTTCAGCTTTGTATTAAGGTGGCAATGCAAGCGAGTTGGTTCATGACTTCGGAAATTGGAAACAGCGCGCAAAAAGACGAAGTCGACGAGAGAAGAGCACAGGACAAGCGCTGACTATCAACTGGTTTTATTAAAAACGGCTCAAGTTTTTAATAAAACTTTAGCTTTGGTTCGAACGCAACCGATGTTAGGAACCGAAGGGCCAACCAAACAGCGAAAGAGGCACAATGTCATGGCGTGCACTCTGCAGTTGATAGGACCAAACGGTATTCGCCGTCTCTCTGTGCGTGCTCCTCAGCCGGCTAGTCCTATAAATCGCAAAGAGCACGCCATGACGTAGCGCGTTTTGCGCTGTTTGATTGGCCCTTCGGCTCATAACGTCAGCCGCGCTAGGACCTAAGGTCAAACGAAGGATAGTGTTGAATAGAGGAAAACTGAATCAGGTCTGTATTTCAGGAAAAACACCAAAACCATTTTCATTTGGCCCCCAGGATTAGGAACATCAATATTATTTTAAAATTTGGTGCATTGAGTCTCCAGATATTAATTTTCAAAGTACTCTCGAGGCCCATCCTTCCCGGCGCGCGACGTTGCATTACTAGTTTTCTAAATCTCCGCTCTCGCGCGTGTTCAGCGCCTGTCAAAGTTATGCACGCGCACCCTTTCTAGTTTCAAAAAAGTCAGAGCGAGACGTCGCGACTGTTGTCAGTGCGGTATAGGCAACCTGCAATGGATGGATGGATGGATGGATGAATACGGCTGAGCCCTTTGGATCGGGCGGTAGCTTACGCCACCTAGCCATTTTGTTTTACCATTTAAGCTTAGAATATTTAAATGTGAAATCTATATTCACTCCGCAGTGTAAAGAAAGTGAGGCTATGAAACCCCCTTGCCATCAGTGAATAAGAAAATACCTAGTTTTCTCTCAATACTGTTTGGTTTGGCGCCATCTAGCGACTGTAACAAGAAATATTGGGTACCCCTGAAAGTGGCGGCTGCATTGTTCAAACGTGAGTTATTACTCTGGTGGCGCCGCTTAGCCTAGTGTCTGAAGCAAGAAATACTGGGTAGACCAGGACGCCGTGATCGGGTAACGTGCCAGTAGAGCGGAAGCTACGGCCCTGGCGGGCCAATCGGAAAGTGACTGCGTATCGCCGGAGCGCGCCTCAACTCCGGAGAAGTATCAGGCTTTTTGCTGCGTCATGCTCCAATATGTGTCCGTTGCGCTGGTATACGTCGCGCACTTCGAAACCTTCGGCACGGAATGTGGAGCTTATCGTTCACCGTTTGCCAAGTTACAACGAGACAGGGTATAACCGTGCGCTCTCACGCTGCTGGCGCCGCCTGGCCGTTGCCGGTTGGCTATACCTGGCAAGCTTGCAATTCCACGCGCAGCCCACACGAGCGACACGCGCTTGGCGGTCCAAAAATTTTAGTATGACGTCTCGACTGATCGGAGTTTTTCTCCGCGTTTAGTTCCATGTTCGGGGAACACGAACGTGGGGTTCCAATTCATGGGATAAAAATACGTTAGAATTCGCCTCTAACCAATTAACGTCGCTAAAATAGCAACCCAAATATGACACAAAATTTTTTTTTGCGACGTTATTGAATTTACAAATTTTTGATCCTCACCTTGTTTTTTTTTATTTAAAATTTTTGCTCGCAACAATGAAAAAGTGACGTGAGCACACTCTTTGGACTGTGGACTTTGTTTCCAAGTGATTACAAGCAAATACATGGCGTCAAATGAATGCTTTTGCTTTGGAAGCTCCCTCGAGCACCCGCGCAGCATCAGAAAACAAAGGCGCGGCATGATCCATTTTTATACTGGTTTTGACATAATTTTCACTCGTCGATTTGACAATAACTATCGTGAACTTCGCGGTACAAATAGCACACCAGAAAGGGTAACTGCCGGTGATTCCAAAAATACAATTAGTCGGGGTTGGTAAAAAAAATCGCCCCTCTAAGCGCCACGATATATATCTGAACCGGGCGTTACACCCAACACAGCCTCGGTTTGTGTCCTATCTTCGGTACCACGTTACCAAACTAGGCAGAAGACGGACGCCAGCGAAAGTTCCGCGTTTGGCGGCACTCCCCGGAGAGTGTGCCCAGGGCGTCAGTGCGTCTTCCACCGTGCGACGCGAGGGAACGCGGGCCGGCGGGCGGCCTTGGCGCCCGCCGTCCCGTATAATCAAGAGGGTCCGCTGTTTGAAGAACAGATGACATCTGGGACCCGGCGAGCCAGCGCGCCAAGCGCTAATGCAATGAAGCCGGGGGCCGCGCTGCCCAACTTTAATTAGTCTCCTCGTCCGGCCTCGCCCAAATTAACGACATCCGCGGAACCTATCCCAATTACGTGTCCATAAATCCCCTTAAATCTTTTCAATCACGTGTGTTAAAGCATTAACGAGGTATTATCCCGGCTGCACTTCCCACTCTCCCCTCCTCCCCTCTCTCCCACGGGCACACTGCGGCGTTGGAGAAGTGAACCACGAGCCCTCTCTCTCGCTATCCCCCTCCCTCTCTACTCTTCTAACTCAATCCTCGAAATACGTTGCCTGGACCGGCGGCCTGACACGCGGTAATTAAAAACGCCGGGCGATAGCGCCGCGCATAATTTTTTTTTCCTTTTTAAACGAAGTGCGGGTTTTGTGCGAATCAATGCTAATGACACTAATGCTATCGAAAATTCGTGGCTCATAATTAGAAAAAAAAAAAAAAAGACAGTCCGGAAAAGAGATGTAGGAGGAAGAGCCCCGGAGGTGGAGGGGGCGGGTGAGACAGGCTCTCCATTTGGACCCCTCGATCTGTACAGGCTGATTGGGGGGGGGGGGGGGGGGGGGAGGGGGGGGGGGGACGCTACGCCTTGGCGGCGCTCGTTGGCGACTAAGTCCTCCTAAGCCCGCCAGTCTAATTATTTCCCCCAGAGTTTAATTCCGCGCCGTCCGTTACTACGTGTAGCGGCCGCTATTTGCCTTGTCGGCGAGTGTTAAGAGGCCCGGCTCGGCTCTAATCCGCACGACCTGCCAATCTCGATGCGCGCGATGGCCAGACGCATTTGAAGACGCTACCCTTATACTCCGTTTCACGCTAAGTCCGAGTGCGGCAGAGGCTAAGAACTGATTGCGCCATTCGAGCAACGCCGAAAGTGCGTCTTCATGGCGTCTGTTCTTTTTGCACGCTTCCTATCGCCTCAATCACTGAAAGTAGCGCAGGATCAAGGAGCGTTTCTTGTGTGTGATTGGTCGAGCTGGTGGCATGAAAGTCTCGAAGGTCAAGGCGGAGTATTTTTGGCGCTAATATACGTGGTTTCATGTGATCGCAGCGTAGAGTGCGCTTAGACTTAGTGTAACACAAAATATGGCTCCGCCATTTGTGTGTGTGTGATCAGTGTTGCCATGAGAGGCTGGCTTTGATGAGAGAAGACAATTTAGGCGAAATCAAAAGGGACCACGTGTTTTCGAAAAATTACTTTTGTTTCGTTCCGTCGTGACCACCAGCATGTTGCCATGAACATTCTAACGTGCAGAGAAGAGTCCGTCGTCCCCTTATTTGGCGGGAAATGAAGGGCGTTCAGAACGCACACCTTCGGAGAATAATCAAATCAGTTTGCAATTTTAAACCGGCGCCTACCCTTCGAGATGCTTTGGATTGCAAACTCTGGTAAAGCTTTTTTCGTGTGTGTGTTTTGGGGATGTTTTTAAAATGCCTTCGGAAGATGGGTGGGCACCTCCTATAGAGAAGTTTGCTACCCGTACGCTTCATATAGGGATGTGCATGTGCTTCTGCATTCGGGTTATTCGCAAGCAAAGCAGTGGTGTATGGAAAAATAGCTGAAAATATTCGCAGAACAGCGACCTCCCTGGAAGCGCCATTGGTGGTGTCTACAGTTTGCCGAGACCTGGTCTTCCGTATCCGGAAGACGGAACACCTGGAAGTCCGGAAGACGGAATACGGAAGACCTGGTCTTCCGTATCCGGAGAATATCCATAAAGGCTGTGTGGGTCTAACGCGCGGGCGCGCGCGCACACACACACTCACTAAACACACACCCAGACGCGCACACACAAAACGCAAACACAGATTACTTTGAAATGCCGCAACTACGTTACGTTCATTCTTTCTTGTAGGACGTTGTAACTTGCTGAAACCAGTGGCGTAAATTAATTTATAAAAAAAATTTTTCACTGAAAAAAAAAAAAAAAGCGAGACGGATAGTACGCACGTCGTTCGGTCAGCGAGTCGTTTGAACAACGTCGTCGCGAGAAACCACAAAGCCAAATGATCGCCAATTTCTACTGGCCTTGTCCCAGAAACACGCTGATTGCTCCCATCTATACAAACAAACATAAACTCACGTTAAAACTGGAAAAAAAAAGAACAGTTCAAGACGCAACAGCGTCAGAACGCTCAATTCGACCTCCCGATTCAACAGCGACCTAAAAGTCCACGACGGTAGTTTTTGTGCGCCGTTCCCCCCAACATCTCGCGAGAGCTCAATCAGCTTTTTTTTTTTCCTTCATTTTCTCTAAAGTGAACAATAGTGTTTTTATATCTAACCTCCGGTCCTCTTCGTTGGAGCTACGCTGCAGCGTGAGTTTTTTGTTAGTATTTTTCTTCGGTTTCCTGTTTTTTCGGTGAACAAACAAGTTTTGATTAGTTTCTTTCATCGTCTCTTTTGTTTACGGTCTCCTCTCATTGGTCTATTTGAGTTTCTGCGTCGTTTGCGTCGTCGTCGTCCTCCACTTCATTCCCGTGTTTGTCCTCTCATTATGTTTTTTCTCTCCGTTTCGTCCTACCTTCTATAAAATTTTTGTCGTCCTTCTTTGCTTTGCTTTGTGAGAGTTGGCTCTAATTTCTCTTCCCCGTGCTCGGAAGCTGCTGCGGCTGCTGCTGCTGTTGCGACGTCGCAATCGAAACAAATGACGCGCGGTGGAGATCCCACGGGACTACAAATGCACGGATCGTGCGTTTTTGTACCTCTTCCGTGTGTTTTCTGACGGAAGCCTCCCATGAGGATTAAGCCGCCAACTCGGTTTTTATCCGGCAATGTTTCAAACGTAATCACGCGCAAACTTTACACCTGGGAACACCGACAAATGTGCGCGCGATTCCGGGCTGTGCTAAAAGCATTCGACAACGAAAACAATAGCAAAAAGAAAAAAAAAAAGATTTACCTGCAAGCGATCTTTTGCTTTGTCGGTAGTGAGGAGAGCCTAGCGTAGAGAATGAAGCATCATTATTTTCTGAGATTATCTTTTTGGAGGCTGCTGACTACGCAATTTAATAGCGCTGATGTTGTCAGTGACCACGGAAGCTGAGGGATATTGAAAGCTCAAGATTAATGTCCCTCGTTTCCTCTAATATTACTTTGATACAGTATACGCTGACCACTGGTCGTCTTTCATAGGTCTCAGAAAAAGTAATTTCAATTTAAAAGGTAAAATATGTTATTTATAAATCACAATAGAAAGAATAAGGTGTTACTTTGAACTTCGAGCCCTAATGAGTTATAGATGCCTCGCGACAATGCACGTCTTATATTGCAAACATTTGAACACCAACTTCACACTGACTGGACGGTATGTTGTACGAATTAAATGTCCAACATGAACCAACTAGGCCAACAACAAGTTTTAATTGTCCAACATGAACGGCGCTTTGCGCAAAAGGCAAGACGATGCACGAAAATTTAATCGTTTGCGCGCAAATGTAATCTTTATTTATATAAAATATAGTACCTTCTTCATCATGACTATACATTTCGGAAATATCTGTGACTGAAGGCACTGAAGCGATCTTCCAACTGCAGAACCCAACGATTCAGCGTTCTATCCCTCTTTCCCCCTTCCCCCCCGTTTTGATCTGGATGAGCATCATAGCGATGTGCGGTCATGTATCACAACCGCGGGACGCAAGTGAAAGACCTTAGGCTCTCAGTCGTAATGCACGGGCTAATTTTTTTTTTATCTACAGGGGAAACGCCGGACGTTTATTGGGTTTGATTAACGCCCCGCTGTTTAGGACGTGATAGGAAGAGGTAGACGAAGTCTGACCCATCTCCGTGGATTTTTAGAATCGTCTTGTTCTATTTTGATTTTATTGATGTTTCTCGCTATTGGGAACAAGAAAAAATGTAAGACGTTTACAACTCCCTGTAACGCCGAATTAGAGCGCAGCTCTTGAGGAGGAGGGGGGGAGGGTACGGAGGGGACGGTATGCCCCTCCTGCCCATCCGTATTCTCTCCTCCTCTCTCCTCCTCTACTCCTCCCGTGCTCCTCCTCCTCCCTCCTCCTTCCTCCTCTCTCCTTCTCCTCCCCTCCCCCTCCTTCTTCCCCTCCTTCCTCCCGCGTGGTGCATTGTGAAAACGTCGCATAATTCAACGCGCGCGTCACCGCGGTGCATTATGGGACGTCTCCCATAATGCATCGCGCGGTTACGCCGACGGCGACGCGTCACGCCGACGCGTTACGACAGCGCGTTACGACGACGCGTTACGGCTGCGGCGACGCCGACGCGTTACGCCGACGTGTTACGGTTACGCCGACGGCGACGGCGACGCCGTTCAAGCCGGAAACGGGCGCCTAAGGGTTGCACTCTAAAAGCAACACGATCTTCACCTCTGATACCAGGGCACCGACCATGGCCACGGAGGGCATCCGCTCCGACCAGGCCGGCTCGTCTATTGAGATAGAGCACAAATCACCGGGTATGCCAAGCGTTTCAAGCACTGCCGCTTACTACGAGAGTATCCCTAACAATCCGGAGGCAGACTCTGAAGAATTAAAGTTTTCTAATATCCGAAAGAAGCGCAAAGCCTTCTTTCGCACTTTCGACAATTTGCATATAAGCGTAAATTTCCTATTATTGCAATTTCAGAGTCACGGGTGACCCACAACATCAGGCTATCAAGATAAGAACTTTTTTTTTTTTTTTCCAAAATGAGAATTAATTTAGCATGGTTTTACTCGGCATGCGCAACCAACTCACATTTGTTGAGCACAATCTACCATCGCACTCTACAAACGAGTTCATTGCAGCGACTATAAGCGAAGTAGACGTATCTGTCACAATCGTTACTGGCTATATACCTCCCCGTGTAAACTTCGACGTTCAGAGGCTCGAGCAATTTTAGAGCAAACCCTCTTCCCTTATATTCTTACAGGTGATTTATAACAGTCATAACGAATTATGGGGCAGTAAAAAGACTAATACTCGAGGACCAGTATTGTTTGACCTTGCTTTAGAGCGTGGCCTAATAGTACTTAACGATGGCACTCCAATGTATGTTAGAGGCGCATCTTTGGGCAGTTCTTTATATGTCTCGTTTGTACCTTCAAGTCTTCCCGGGGCGACAACGTGGTTCGCCGACTTTAAAAACTAAGGTAGTGATCATGCACCAACATATACTAAAATTAAAAGTTTTCATGGTTCAAAGCGGCGTACCGCAATGTCTTATATTGACTCGGATATGTTCAAAACTAAAATAGAATCCATATGCCTTACACTAATTGAGCCCAACGGTATTCTTGCAGCCATAACCTATTCAACGTCTGATGTGATTAAAACTGTTAATATGACACACTTTCAGATTTCAATCGATAAAGAATATGAGCGCCTTTGTTCCATTCGTCGACAAATTAAACGCCAAGCGAAAACAAAAAAACAAAAACACTGAGGATGTTTGGGCTTTAGGAGAGCGCAAAAGCGCGTACATCGGCACTTGGACAACCATGCCAGGTCGCATGGTGCCGGCCTTGACCCGAGAAAGCCGCTCTTTCGAATATGTCCCATAATGCGAAGTCTGCAAGTAAGGCCACAGCAAGTTCGCCCCTTTTGGGCCATCAGTTTATTCTGCCAAGTTTCCTAAATGGCCATAGCCGACGACTTCTGCATCAAGATCATCTCCTGCTCTTCAACTACCGATCACGACGTCAACGCAGAGGGTGGCCACATATCCGTAAATGTATGCAATGCTATGGAATCGCCTGGATCGGGTACGAGATTTAGCCTTACGCCACTTAGAGATGTCGGCTAGAACAGTCCTGCTGCATTTATTTAACTTCTTGTGGGAAACGTGTACCGTACCAGAGGTCATGAACATTGCTCGTGTAATATAAATAATATAAATTTAAAGGCCTGGAAATCCCCCTTCAGAGATTAACTCGTAGCGGCCAATTGCATTAACGAGCTGCGCGGGAAAGGTAATGGAACAAATGCTGCTTCTCCGTACGAAGTGGGATCTAGAAAATAGAAATCTATATCTTTAATCAATGAATAGATTCCGACCTGGAAGTAGTATCGACAACGTCATTGGTTTTTCGTGACTAGCATCGAGCAAAAGAGAACACTCAATAAGGTAACGAGAGCTGTATTTGAAGGAATAAAATTAGCATTCGATTGTGTGGAACTTGAGGCCATCCTTCATGATTTACAGGACATTGGTTTCGGTGGACGCGTATACCGATGGACTGAGAGCTACCCGAAAAGTCTACATATGAACACAAGGTGGTGACAATAAGCTTCAATACCAATAGGGGAGTGCCGCAGGGAGGGGTTCTCATTCCCATGCTTTTAAGCATTTGTTTCATAGTTATACTTAAAATACTTCCAAAAACGATTCACGTATCTATTTACGCTGATGATATATGCTTCTGGGCGTGCTCTAGTTCATTGTACATAAACTGAGCAAGATTGCACAAAGCCAATAGCATTACCACACGGTACCTTCACCATAGAGTTCTGCACATAGCACCGGACAAATTAGCTGCCGATGGCATTTACCAAAAAACACACCAAAGATACCCAACCTCGATAGTCGGAAAGCGTATTCCTTATGTCACAGAACATGCCTTTCTGGGAGTCACTCTAGATCGGCAGCTGAAAAAAATGCCCCAATGTAAAACGCCTCAAAAAAAAAAAAAAAAAAAAAAAAAAAAAAAAAAACTTTTTTTTTGTATTTATTAATGCAATCAGGATAATTAGTGGAACTAAATGGCGATGCCCTGACTCTGCACTACTCACTCTATATAATGAATTGCTCGTACGACTTCTGCGCTATTGCCTGCCTGTTTTGTATAGACGCTTTAAACACGCGCCAGATTGAGCCGCCATAGCCGACCTTCTCTTGTTCTACCGAGATACCGAGCCACTGAAGCGGGCGTTTAGGACCCTCCACAGAGGGCTATGCTGGGACAAGGACGTAGTAGCACTTAAAGTAGCAATAACTTGTCCTGCTGTGGCAATGATGAAGTGAAGCGAACGAAATAAGAGGAAACAAAAACTGAAGGTCAGTTATGGCGGCACCCATGCACAGCTGTCTGAAAGCGATCTCTTATAAAATATACGAAAAGTCTGCAAAGACAGCTCTTCACGCGTGCTTAGGGCTGCCGAAATGCACCTCGAATTCGGGAACTCTTGCTGAAGCACGAGCGGTGTTGCCGGCCATCGTAAGAACGCAAGAAATGTTACAAGCCTATCTTCGCCATAAAATGCGAGCGTATAAGCGCCATCCGAGAAATGTCGCAACACAAAGACCATCATCCAGTTTTGCGCAAGTTGTGAGACTTTGAAAACACTAAATTCCCCTTACTTTTAAAGCGGCGGTAATTCCAAGGTATCCACTGCGGAAGTACCCTCCCTTGGAAATTAGAACATGTATTCCGGGAGTTACCTCGAAGAAAAAAGCATTGCTCATTCCGGGGATTAACCGCACTGTACTTGATTACATACATCGAACATACGTCATTGAGACACGTCTTCACTGACGATTCTAAACTTTTAACATCATCAACTTTGGGAGTATACATTCCTTCCATCTGCATAAAAACTAGGCTGAGTCACGTTACATTTTCAACAGCCTCAGAGCTCGCCGCATTTCGAGAGATTATCGCGCAGGTGAGAACTGAAAGCCTCTAGTTTCCGGCCTATTTTTGTGCACTTGATACCTGCCCTTTGAGTACTCTCCTCGACGCCGAAACGAAGCACAGATTTGCAACTCGCACATGATATTTGGAAAAGCTCGCCAAACTACTTACCAAAGCCACCACTTTACTTACAATGAAGTCGAGGTCACTGTCGGATGACTGGAACAATTCTCGCTAACAGAACTGCTAAAGACGCACAAGAAAACACTATTACGTTCTCGATCCCATTCTTTACACCTGGTGCAAATGACTTGAATTGAGAAATCAGCAAATAAATAGCATCTTCTGTTTGTGAAAATCTAGTTATCACTTCACCTATCTCTCCAACATTGATACTACGCTTCAATTCTTCTTCTTCCAAGACTTCCAGTGGGAACTGAAACAGTCCTACATCGTTTGAAACTCAATGCTGCGTACACCAACAGCTATCTTTAGAAAATCGGTAAGATCCAGTCATGCCAATGTTTAACGCGCGAAGTCGCACATACCATTCAACACATACCATTCAATGCAAATGAACGAAATCGTACTGTGAAAGGGAGTTGACGAAGATTTATCTGAAACTAAGGAAATAACAAGAGATAACTGTTCATATTTTGTTTGGTCCATGGATATTTGCTGTGGATGGGCATAAAATCATGGAAGCTCTCCTGAAATTTCTAAAAAGTACTCGTTTACAAAAGAAACCGCAGCAAGCTTAGGTGAGCTCAAATTGGAAGTGACATGTTCCAGTGACGTACTTTAGACTGTAGCTTCATTTTTATTTTATTAATTTTTTGTTTCATGTTTTAATTTTTTTTTGCTCGTTTTCTCACTCTTTCTTTGTACCTTTCCTCTTTGCCTTTCTTTCTTCTTTCTTATAATTTTCATTTCCGTACATTTCGCAATGTAGCTGACCTGCACTTGGCGCTGGTTGACCTCGTTGTTTAAACGCACATGTAACCATAAATACTTCTACAAATTTCGCACTGAAAAGAAACGAATTGAAGCCGTAGAAAGATTATCGGCCAGTGATAAAAACAAAACATCACCTAAACCGTAAGAGAAAAAAAGGCTGGTGATGCATGCGGTGGTCTTGACACTCGACCGCAAACCAAGCCTCGAAGAAGAAGCAAGAAAACCCGCGACCGCGACGTCGGAAACTAACGAGCCCACGTGACCTCTTTTTTTTTTTTTTTCCTTCGATGGTCTCGAGCAAGAAGAAGCGTCGACTCCGAAAGCCCGACCTGAGCCCGCGGTCGCGTCGCCGGTCGAGCCCGTCGAGTGTCTGCCGGTGTCGATAGATGGCTGCGGATTTGCGGGAACCATTCGCGGCAGCGGCTGCTGCCCCTTAAAAGTGATCGTGCCCAGGAATTATGATGGCGGCCTTAAGTTGGTCTCACTCTCGTCCGGGACGGCACTTTATTTTAAAAGTCTCAGCCGTGCTCGGCTTAACGGCCGCAGTGGGCGAAGATAAACAAGCTCTGAACCCCCCAAGAAGTTTGACACAATGCGAGCGTGGAGGAAGGGAAGGGCCGGGAAGCATTCGGTCGCATCTGCGACACGACCGGGTGTTGGGGGGGAAACGAAGGACAGGCTCCGGTAAGAGCCCCTTTCCCGCAAGGCGCCTCCATAAATACATTTAGTATCTCCGGGCTACAAAATATAAAAAAGTGGATAAAAAGGCCAGAAAAATTTTGAAGCAGAGCGCAATTCTTCACGACGAAGCGTGCTGGGAAATAAAAAGTGTAGCCCGGCGAGGAGGAAACACCCGATTCAGAAAAGACAGATTTATGACCGGATTATACGCGGGGCGGTCGTTCTCTTCTTAGGGTAAGGCAAGAAACAAACAACCTTCCAGGGGCTCAATAGTCTCCCGCGTCGCTGGGTGCGAAATATCGCCGAGATGTCACGCGGTCGGGGCGGTACAAAGGCAAGCGTGACTCTGCCACGTGGCCAATGAAGCAACAAACACACACACAGACACCTTAGGATGGCGTAAACTGTACGGTTCGTTAAATTGAGTCGTTACGGCTTTCCTTCTTTTTAAACGTAAATTTGAATTTATACTGTCTGAAGTTCCCCTCTTTACCGGGCACTTAAAAATCCTTCAGAAAGATCTCGCGAGTTGACTCTCAATCTCGATTCATCGCGTAGCCCCGTCGGTGAACTCTGCTTTGCCGATTATTTAAAGGGTTTGTTCTGGAGGCCTTTCAGTGCCTGCAAAACGAAGGTTGTCTCGACGGTTCTCTTAATAAACTTTGATTTGATTTCATTTGATTTGAATTTGGCTTAACCACATATTTAGCGTATACTAAACTATTTCACCGGTGAACACAGAGCTGTAAAAGGTTCGAGGATGAGAAAAATGCAAGCATCGGCAACATTTTCGTTATTCATTTTATGAACACTGCTGCGGTTAGCAACCATGTTCATGCTATTTCATTACATTTCGTTTTTTTTATACCTGGTCAAAGCTACGAACTGTTCTTACCAATACCGTGCCTATGATACTTTACGCGACTCTCCAGGTGAAGAAGCGTGTTCAAGCGAACCTTAGTACGCGCATCAATTAGGAGGATCGGTATCGATACGTGCGAATATGGCAATAAGCAGAGCGGAAATTGTTTTTGGCTCGTTTTTGTACGTCGTGATGCGACCGTACAGCAACGAGTCAACATCCTAATCATCGCGGGATCGAAAGCTTTGCTTTCTCTCCTTCGTCTTCCCAATCATAATCGTCTAATCTTGATTAGATGCTCTACGGTTGCATCCATGTTAAAGCAGCCATGGGGCAAGCGCATACGATAAAGGCAGCTTAAACATGGAAAGCGGTAGAAATTAAGGCCTGAGTTACACTGTGAAGCGCTAGGTTCGACAGTTAGAAGTTAATACGAAAGTTTGCTACCCGCCGCGATTGGTCAACTCCTCGCGTGACGTGATCGGAAGCTTTATCAAGAACCTGACGTTTGATTGGAAAAGTTGTGGCCGATCGAGCTCATCGTGTTGGCCCATCGATCTTCAAGTTCGGCAAGACTTTGGCGATGCCATCGCCGCCGTTCGAACACAAAATGTGTTTCACCCCCTGAAATTCACGGGAAAAACTCCACAAGAAACCGTCATGAAGAACCGTCGCAAACAACCGTCACGTCAATTTTCCCGCACGATTTGGCGGGGAAATTAGTGTCCCACGACGCCAATGCCCCGCTAAATTTAGCTTTACGTCGACGCCACGGGACTACGTTGTGGGACCAAGTCATGTTACATCATGTTACCTCAAGTCACGTGACGTCAATTTCTGCAAGGTGGGAGTCCATGTTTAACGCATTCGTAATATTTTCTCGGCGTACCGACAACGTGGTTAAGTTATGCAGATATTGTGATCGACTGTTACGTACCACCAGGCTATATACAAGCTAACCGAATTTTTTTTTTTCTGGTAATTGACGCCTAAATATTGTTCGCAAATTATTGCAATATGAATTGTTTCAAAACTGTATTTTTGCTATTTTTTTTATCGACACCAACCCAAATCCTAATGATAGAATTTAGCGTTAACCAGTATTCTCCCGTGATCATTCGCCGCTACTTTGACCAAATACACGTTGAAGGCCTCAGGTAAAAAAAGAGTGGTACTGTACTAAACAAATTAACCCCCCCCCCCCCCCCCCCCAAGTGGACACGCAAGTAAACGCGCCTTTCAACTTTCGCTAAATACTACATATAATTCCTTCCTAATCTTAATAACTGAATAAAGATTCCTTAGTTGTTTTTTTTCCAGGCCATGGCAATCACCAAAAAAGTTCGAAAAATATGAGCGTCATTTATCCCCTCAACTCAGAGCCATAGCGAGCGGCCACGTGGCCTGGTGCCCATCTTATGCCGCCAACGTCAATCATACGCACGCGCTGGGGTTGGCAAAGTCGAAAACGCGTGGAGAGCTCCAGGCATTGTTAGAGTTCGGTTCTTCTCTTCACCGCTGTGATCGGACACGAACCACTACCCGAGTGTCCGCCAAGGCATTGATTGCTACGAGCGAAAGTTGAGTGCTCACGCAGTTATAGTGTCTCATCCATAAGCCGCACTCGATTGTCGTCAGGCGGGTGGTTTCGATCCCACAATAACGCCACCAAGCTTTGCGAAGGCAACACTGAAAGAAATAGTCTTCTTTTATCCTCGAAATTTCCCCGCGAAAAAGGAGCTTCTGAATCAGTGCCGGTCTGTGCGAGTATACCAACCCGATATCGTTTCAAGACCCCTTAAATAGGGAGACTAAATACACGCTGTCATAACTTTCACCCCACTTGACGTTGACATTCCAAAGCTGTGTGAATAGGAAGCGTTTAGGAAAGCACTTCCATGCCACAACGTCCGTAGCGTAGAATGATATAATACTAATAATCAACCTTATTCAACGTATTGCAAACAAAAATAAAAGTGTATTTGATCATTTTTATGTGCATTTTACGTCACGTTATCTCAAGCCGTTGATTACGACGTTCACATTGTGATCGTCCAGCGGCTATACTCCGCGACAACTTTTCTTGGCAATGCAGTGGAAAGTAGAGGCCCGCGTCCCCTCTCCCATTTTGAGTGTGCGCGGGCTCTCTTCCTCTCGCCGGGAATGGGGGAGGGGGAGAGCCTGCGCACACTCAAAATGGGAGAGGGGACGCGGGCCTGTACCTTCCACTGCATTGCCAAGGAAAGTTGTCGCGGAGTATAGTCGCTTAATGCCCTGGCACCTGCTCTGTAAAGCGTGCACCGCCGCAGTACGACTTTTTCTGCGGTGAAACAAACTTCGCGAGCTGTGTTTGGGAGCTTTTTGGCTTGATATTGTTCCTTTCCCTCTGGCTTTCTTCTTTTCGTTTGTTTTAACTGTATTATTTAGTTTATTTATGACTTTTTAAAGCACGTATAGTTTAATTTTTAACATGAGATTCTTGATGCGTCGGGTCGGACATCTCCGTGAGCCATTAGTGTACATAATTAAATTTGCATCGGTACCGCCGTGAACACGAGGGTTTGCTTAAGCTGCTGCATGAATAGCAAAACCAAAAAAAAAAAAAAAAAAACCATTAAGCAAAATACCAGCACAGTTCCGACGCCCTCCCTAATGGATGGCGCGTAAATTGACGGAATAACTTGAAGTAAACAAATATATATCTACAAATTCAGGAGACAGGGCACGAGGCACAGTGAGAAAACCACCAGCAGGGTTCGTTCGGAATCACGAAAGAAAAAAAGAAAAAAACGAGAAAAAATAATAGCACATTACAGCGTTGCCAAGCAAATGCGAGACAGCATCAGAAGCTCGCCGCGCCGGTCGTGAAAAAGAGACTAAAACGACACCACGTAACGGCAGTCATTACGCCCGAACCCGCTTCCGGCTAATCCTTTTTCTAAAGATTTATGGATATTTAGGAGACGGGCCCCCCGGAGGTGTTATCGGCTTAAAGGCCGCCGTTACTGACTCTGGGCCGCCTTGTTGCCAACACCGGCACTTCCCTTCCCGAGAAACGTTTCACTCCCCGGACGCGTTCGGGGCTTTGTTGCTGCCCGCGCTTGTTGCCGTTGCTCGCCTCCGGATCGCGTTTAGGCCGGCACACAGCTCTTGGCCGTTTCTTTCATTGGCACCCCGAGAGCGCTCTGCTGCGTGCGTGGGCGCAGTAACGGCCTCCTCTGCCATTCCGTCGAGGGAAGCTTAGTGCCCTGATGGCGTCCCGCAGCCCCGTGTGTACGGCAGTGCTTCGTCTGTCTTTAGCGAGCCATCTGAGCGCTGATCGCGGCAGGCGCTTTTCCTGCCATCAGCTTAAAGGTGCGCGTGCTACTACTATAGTCACATACAACATAAGAAACTCAGTTCGAGGGGGAAAAGGGCGCGAACAAAAGCCGTAGAGGAAAGAAGGCCGCTCCTCTCCACGTTCCTTTGTTTCCTCCCTTTTCACCTTCGCACTGTGTTTATCATGTTGTACCTGACTATGGTTGCCATTTGATGACGGCATTGCTGGTGGCTGGTGAAGAGAAGCGTGACGGGCGCACTGAAATAACGGTTTCGTTGAACATGGTATTAAAACCTAAGTCCAGGTTGAAAGAAGGTAAAACAGTAATAGAGACAGATAAAAAGAGGAACAGACAGACGAGGTTGATTATATATTTGTGTCTCGATTATTGTTTAGGATACATTCCACTTCCGCTTCAGGGTTTATCATCATGTTGAATATACACCAGCTCACCTGCACTTAAAGATGTATTGTAAATTTTATTATTTTATTTGAACGCTCGTGTTACGATAGCTATGAGAGGATGTCAATCTTCAGTAAAGTCGGCTTGAACCCTTCGGCCCACCGATCAAGAATTTTATTTTTTAGAAAAACAGTCTTATTCACTTTGTATTTGCAATCGCGTCGCTTTGTTGACATCAAGCTGGGCTTGGTTCGTATTTTATGTACAGGGTGTCTGATTTTTAACTCGAACATATTTATTACACACACTCCGTGAAAGGTACATTAAGGCGGTTTGTGCAGATGAGGTATGCGACCACGGGGACATAATGTAGGCGGCTAATCCTCATGAAAAGTAAAAAAAATGACCTAACTTTTTTTATTAACTTTTTAACTGGTGAATATAAACATATGGACGCGATGCGATAATGTGCCCGGGAGGTTTTTCCGTCTCTTATTATAGCACCAGTCTTGTGCCTGTTCTGCGAGAGATAAATTTAGCGCATTACTGCGCCTCCCACGCGACAAAATCTTTAAAAAATGACTAATTAAGTGGTCTTCGATGACGCGCAGCAAGTTTAAAGTTGTAAGGATATATCAGTTTTCATTAAATAAATGGATAATGAACAAATTTTAGTTGAAAGGGGCATAAAACGATATCGGATTGGAATATTCGTGATTTTTCAGAGGCGTTCTGGTCCCAGTCCGGCCCGAGTATACTCTTACAGACCGCCCCTAATTCGAAAGCTTCTTCGTCGCGGTGAAATTGCGAGGATGAAATGGAACTATTTCTTTCAGTCTTGACTTCTTAAAGCTTGATGACGTAATTGTGGGATAGAAACCACCCACCTGACGACAGTCGAGCGCTGCGGATTAGAAACGAGAATTGCGTGAGCACTGGACTCTGGCTAGTAACAATCAATGACTAGGCGGACTATTGAATAGTGGCTCGTGTCCAACTACTGCGGTGTTGAAAATAGCCGAACTCTAACAATGCCTGGAGCTCAGCACGTGTTTTATATTTAGCCGACCCCAGCGAATGAGTATGATCATCGTTGGCGGCGTAGGACAGTCACAAGGCCACGTGGCCGCTTGTTCTGGTTCCGAGTTGAGGGGATGAACGATGCTCATATTTCTCGAACAGCGTTTTGGCGACTGCCAATGTCTAGAAAAAAAAAAGACGAAGGCAATTTTGTTGAGTCATTAACGTTCGGCAGTGATTCTAGGTAGTATTTAAAGAAAGTAGATAAATGGTTTTATGTTCTCTTTAACTAACTTTAACTAACTATTGTGTCCCCTAGCCCCCTATATTACGCTCCATTCGTCGTTCAACTCAATTAATCAATCAATCAATCAATCAATTTATTTCCTCTCCATCTGAGAGGGATGTCGCTACTTGACGAAGTCCCCGCCTCCCCTTTACATCCGCAGAAGAGACACAACATATGAGTGAAAGAACAATGTAACATATATATAAACAGATAATCGAGCGCTTACACAGGACAGTGGTGTCAATTATATACAGCGCGAAAGGTTAAACAAGGTAAACAGAATTCAGAGTAGCACACGCATTGCTCCAAGAGTTTAGTAATGAGCAAATGCACTACAATGCACATTGACTTTGAAAAATATATAAAGCTCATCTGCACAAACCGCTTTAGTGTAACTTTCACGAAATTCTTTTAATAAGACTTTTCGTATTAAGATCAAACACCCTCAATGTTTATAACGGTGCAGTTTTTGAACCTTAGACTGCTGGTTTTTTTTGTTTTTTTATGTGAATTGTTTTTTTTTTTGTTTTTTTTTAAAGGGTGGGGACAATTATTTTTTATTATATAAATGGTATTGGTAAGAGTGGAAGAACAAATCAAGAACAAATGAAGGTTGGGGATGTAATTTATAACATTTTGCATAAAATCACTACCCAAGTTAGATACAAAATAACGCTCAAAACTGAACTTGATTAGACAGATTGTCGCCGTTTAAAATTACACCGTTCTTTTTCTACTTTGTAGCCTAAAGCTCGAAGTATTGATAGGTAACAAATTAATTATATTAGACACACCGGGACATAATGATATATGCTTGCGATGCTGGTAAATAAAAAAGAAGCACAGAAATACGAAACTCTAAAATAAACAATTCAGTATTGCGGTATTCTAAGTGACTGATTCTAGTTGGGGAGTTTTAAAGAATTCTACTGGTTATTATGTCGACGTACTTGTGTTTGTTGGCGCAGCTCTAGATATATCACGGTATTTCTTTTTAACTATTGCGTGCAGCTCTCAGGAAAGGCTATTTGTTGAGCACAACAAACAGTGCATTTTTCTTCACAGAAAATCTACTTTAAATGAGTAACACAAGCACGTCTACGCGATTTTGTTATTTCACAGTCTGCCAATCGGCATTTGACTGCCACCGTCCCCACAAACCAATATTCTTCTTTTTTTTTTCTTCGGTGAATCATTATGCGATCACCGTCCGAGCCCTTAGCCAAGCACCTCGCCAGTGTTGAGAAATTATATTGCTGTTCTTATAAACAACTATAAAGTTCCCTTTATATGATCTGTGTGCACTATCAGCGTAATTCGCAACAGGTGTTCTACTGTCTGAGTTCTTTTCAGTAGCCTTTATTGTCAAAAAGAAGATTTATAAACGTTGATAATACGAACCAACCTTTATTCCAAAGCAGTTTAGAAACAGCCGACAAATCGTTGATTTGACTACACGCATTCAAAGTATCAGACGTATCGGCTCCATATTATGGCATAAAAAAAGAAAACAAAAAGTGGTAGCAACATCAATATAGACAAGCCATACATTTAGTGTACCCCCCCCCCCCCCCCCCCCCCCCCCCCCCAATGTAACGGCCCGAGCAGACTACCCGTATTTTCTTTGCAAGTTCATTGAGCGCCCACGCCATTTCAGCATCTCTGGCCGCGGTCTGTGAAATAAAGAACGGGGAGATAGTAGTTTTCTCTTTCTCTCTCTTTCTTTTTTGTGTCTTTGCTAGTGATCTTTTTACTCGGCTGTTATTCTTGCTCTGTGCCTTGTAGCTTTCTTTTTTCTCTCTTCTTTATTTTTATCCGTTTCCGTGATCCGCATTTGGGAGACTCGCCATCTTCGGGAGCCCTAAGTGCGTCCCCGACCCCCGGGATCTTGGATTTGAGAGGCTTTCGACGCGCGCTTTTATCTCGGCGCTCTCTGATTTGCACGCCCACTCAATTTGGCCGCAGCCTCCGCCATCGTTTTCCCGGAATTTTTCTTTTGTTTGAACCGCCCCGTTATCGTCAACTTGAACCAAAAAAAAAAAAAAAAACGATACTGAAGGAACAACAACAACATTAACGGCAGCAGCCTCTAAACGAAAGGCGAATGTTCACAAAGGCGCGATCGTCCTTTTGTGTATTTTTCTTATTTAGATTCAACTTGCTGCATCCTCTCTGTTGATTTCCATAATGTCCAAGTTGAAATTACAAAAGCTGACACTTAATGCGCGGTCTCTGTAAGTTTCGAAGAGTTGTAATGGAATGACGCAAGCTACGGTCCCCAGCGCCACCCCTTATTATGTCACGAACCATTTTATTGTCTGTTTAAGACCGAAAGTGCGAAACAATTAAGTCTTCGTCGAGAAGCGTCCGACGCAAGATGTCAGGTGGGTGCAAGGGCGCCTTCCAGTTCTTTCGATGATGGCCACGCAACCGATTGTGTCGTTTTTTTCCCCTTCGTAAACCTCTTCAGACAGAGTGCGACTCACTTTTTTTTAGCTTCTTTGCTGTGCTGTTTTATTTATTTGCGAGTCAACTGAAAGCAGCTTCTGATATTGAAAAAGAATCGGACGTTTCTCAGGCCCGAGACTTGGGTTTTGTACTTCTTCAAACAATAATTACAAAAAAAAAAAAATGAAAGGGGGTTTAATAGTGAAAGAAGTTTGTGAATTAATATTCGTACTTTCATATCTTCGAGACAAATCAAGAAGGTGTTTAAACAAACAAAATGTCTTTAATCTTAGGTTTGCTTTTTTTTTTTTTTATACGGTTAAACAAAGGGAAAGATTATGTGAATACAGCAAATATTATGCTTTCCTGAGAATAATACTTAACACTTATACAGCCATATTACCTTTCAGTGCGGAAAGGATCACGCATCGTACGAATGACCGCGTTTGGTGTAACAAGCAAGGAGTACCGTGCGAAGTGTAACAAGCAAGGAGTACCGTGCGAAGTGTAACAAGCAAGGAGTACCGTGCGAAGCGCATTAATTTAGATGCAGGACTATAATCAAAACCTTTCTTACATCACGTATCACGCAGGCCGGTCAGTCTTAGAAATTATTGTGTCGGTTGGGCCGAAGCTGAAGTTTCACTGTGGTCATGTCCGGGTTGTTCCGATGTCCTTGGTCCCCACCTCTTTCTTGCCTCTGAGCATGTGCTTAAAATGAGAGAAGCAATATTTGATAATCGAAGGAAAATATTGGACCTCCACCATCTTCAATCAGTAATCCACGAATAGCACGGAGAACAGTTGATCAGTTCTAATATTTTGAGTGGGTTCAGAAAGCAGAAAGCACAAAAGAAACAAGAAAGAATGGAAATATAATTTTTTTTTAAAGGAGGGTTCACACACACATTTCAGCGATAAATCAACACGAATGTAACATAGCACGGATGCAGCTTTGTATTAGTGCTGTTCCACTAATGTAGCATGAGATGAGCGCTGCATCAGAAAGGTCGGTACTATTTCCAGCGCTGACTAATAGTGCTACGGTAGTGTTCCGATGTGCATAGATGTTAACGAGACTTCAAGCTCATACTAGATTTTGCATCGAATCGCAATCATTTTACGCGAAACGTACAGCGCACGGCGGTCACTCCCACACTCTCATCTGCCGCGCGGTTTACTAGTGAATGCACCGTAAGGGCTTGAGGGTCTGTCACAGAAGGCTTGTTTTCCGGATATGTTTTTGTTTATCTCCGGGTCTATATGTGCCGTGATCCAGTCCTTTCGCACTCTCACTTCGGGTGCATACCAGGCATTTTGTACCTCCCTTCCTATGCAATATGTGCCTACATCGCATTCTTTCCCTTTCACTCCCAATGTTATTGACATAGGTACCGATCAGAGGCATAACTGTCATCCTCGAACTCCTCTTCAACACGATCTTACTCTAGAGCCGGCAAGACGCAAGATAGCTTCACTTTGAAGAGAAAAGGGGAGGGGGGGGGGGGGGTGTAGAACTACTTCATGGATGTTCTGAAAAGCGCGTTGTCACCTTGCGAATGTACGGACAAGATGTGTACAGTGCTATTGAGAGATAGATGTGTGCGTACTACGGGTCACTGTTCACGCATAGAAAACGTCGGAATTTTATTTATTTATTTATTTGTTTGGAAAGGGTATTGCCAGAAGCGACACCTTATTGCTTAGATTTGAGCCCGATGTGAGCAATTTCCTCCACCCTAGCAGTTTTTATGTAAACATTTAAATTTGAAAGGAAAACTGAGAATAGCAACCTCTTCACGCTACCAGTGCTGCGTAGCGTGCTGCCCTATCGAGAAGCCAAAGAGCATGTGCTGACCGCCGGCCACCCGAAAGAGACGCCCTAACGATATAATTATGTTTGTGACTACAGCGCAATACAAAAACGGGCCCCTGGTTGCAACCATCTTAAGCGTTCGTGCGTACTGGGGGCGATATGTTTCGGTGACTCCATCGTATGTTTCCGATTTGTTACGTCACGAACAGCATTATCGAATGCCCGTGGCAATAAGCGATGGTGTGCGTCAAATGCACGATAAAAGCATGTTGCCATCCTGTCTTAACCGAGCACCGTGAAAGTTGATAATAAGCGTTTTGTCAATCGTGGTAGGCCGACCACAGCGACGGTCTTGACCGCGCACGTCGCCCATAACGTCTGTTTTGCACACTTTCCGACGCACGTTCCGGGCTGTGAATACCACACGCTCTGCTGTGATTTTTTAAACACTGGCATGGCGCATATCGGTTTCTTCCTTTGTGTCCCAAGTTGAGAGTAAACAAAGCAGCCTTCCGCTCCTCCTCGCCACAGCACGCCTGATGGTTCAGCCTCGTGGCGTACAGCCATATACTACAGCGAGTCGCTCGCCCAGACTGCCGCTGCAAACAATGCTGCGGAGGCGAGCGACCCTATGCGCCTGGCGTTCAGCTCGGGCTCACTTTGGAGAAGCGTTTCGTCGTTCCCCGACGAATCCCGGGGCGATAAATCTGGAGGAGCTGTCAGGCGGGGCTTCGAGACACGAGTCCGACTCCCCCATTAAACTCTTCGGCGGCGCGTTCGCGGATCGCGCCAAATGGATGATGTGTGTTCCGCCGGAATCGGGAACGACGTCTTGCTTCGCCCCCCGCCCAAACAAAAGTGACGACGGGGTCCCCCCTTAAAGCCTTCTTTCAGCCGCAGGCAGTCGCTGCCTGGGACGTCGCTGCGTCTCCCTCGGGTGGCCCACGCCTTCCCGATTTCGGCGGAGCACCGAGGATGACTCTCCCACCGAGCTGGCTGGTACGCGCGGCGCTTGTGTGGGGCTTTTGTAAATCTTCGTTGCTCCTCGATCAAGTCGTTCTACGGGACTGTGTTTGAGATCGAAATTAGTTCGTATAGAAAATGTCCCCCCAAAAAAAGACATGTTTTTTTTTTCTTTTTTATTGTAAATATAAACTACGCCTCGCCAAACACTCAGACCCCACCCAAGTGTAGCGCTAACGGTTATATGTCAGAGTTTCAGAACGAATTGTTATCTTCTTGAAAATGTTGCGAGCGATTTCCAAAAATGGCGAATCGGAAAATTCTGGCCGACGTAGCTTACAAAATACATGGGGCAGAATGCCGTAAACTGCATCTGGAAGGGCTCCATTTTGTGATAGAAAGTTCTAAGAAATCAATTATACCTTTTGAATCAGACAACAGTCACCTCTGAAGCCACGCCATCCGGTTCAAACTCTAGCGCTGCATTTGCTCGGAAGCTGAGCGCTCGACGATGTGGAGTTTAGTTGTGCGGTGGAATAAACACTGTGATTTTATTTTCGGACACAGGCTGTACATTTCTTGCAGTTGCATCATGCTGGTGGCCATTTGTACTTGTTAATTTTGTCGAGAAAAAAAAATTCGGCTGGGAGAAACGTATGCGAGAAAAGGTGCCCCCTCAGCAGCAAGGCCACCACAATGATGGCAGCAAAGGTGACGGCATTAGAAGTCACGTATGGATATCCCATACCTTAGCTCCTGTCTTTCTGCGGTAAGGAGTCACTGTCAACAAAAAATGGGCCATTTACGTTGAGTACGCTCAAAGGACATTGAACGACATCATTTACACCACCGTAAAACAAAGGTCCGCAATAGACTCTCGATGCGCTACTTGGTATATCTCTTCTACGATGGGCAAGATTGGTTGAGCAATGCAAGTGGGACTTTGTTTTCTAGTTAAGTAGTATGAAGAGAGTTCCCATAAAAATTATATTTTATTACACTGCTGCAGTGGTAAAAGAATTACCAGCGCAGTGCAATGCCAGCACAAGTGGCTTTAAGATTACTCTTGTTTCGTCTTTTGATTATTTTTTTAAGATCAGTCTAATTCACCGTAAAAGAATTGTTGGCACCGCGCATGAGATTGAGGTTCACGGCAATCGTTACAGCATACTCTCTAGTATAAAAGTTATAAGATCTCGTACGAATTATAATTTGCATACTTCTAAAGGCGGGCAGTGACTTAATTACCGCTCTGAGCAGGACACAGAAAGTACTGGTTAAACCGTCGTCACACTGCTCATACGTCATACAGAATACAAGGTGTTCGATGTGGTCATAAATACAAAATTATCTGCACAGACATCCCAAGGATGTTCGTAGTATGTTCGCTTTATACTTTGAACATGTCTGCAATTTTTATTTTATGACCGATGTAGCAGGAATGTGGTACAAGGAAGTAACACACCTCAGAGAGTGTTTGAAGACTGTCTTTTTTGTGACATATAAGGAATGTTGCAGCGGCCTTACGTAAACGTACCTGCAAGCACTTCTTACGAAAGTACCCCCCCTCCCCTTTCCCATAAAAAAAAAAAGAAGGTACTTTCGTTTTCGTTCCACGACTGGAACGGCTTTCCCGCCACGCAGTTGCCGCATGGGTTGCCAAAAACATGGCGCGATGCCGAGACATCGGATGCCCGTCCGTGCCGGTTTTGTGCTGGGTGTCCGCTGCTTCGCGTAGCCCGTCGACCGTCAGCTTTTTGCTGCGCCGTTATCGGGAGACCACGACGCGAGTGCGCTCACTCGGACGAGCCGCCGAAGCGGGAAAGACCGGAAATAAACGTCCCGGCACTTCCGGTTTCTCGTGACGCCGACGAGCGCGCGTGCGGCCGCCGAGGTTCCGGCCCTGGCTTTCCGTTCACTTCCGCCAATTGGTGTCTGGCAGCGCAGCAGCGGCGAGCAGTAGACTCGGCTCTTCGCTCCTAAGCTGGCAGCATGGTGTAAGCTACGTGCTCGTCGGACCACTCGCACGTCTATTTTTCACCGCGTGATCACGCTGCCGCCCATACACGCGCGCAGAAAGTTGGGTCGCGTGAAGAAAGCTAGGTTGTTGATTGGTCCGGCGTACTTCTAGCTTCCACCGTACTAGCAGCTTAAGGGGGAATGCAGCATGAACGCCGCGCAGGACACGGCGTTTGCACGCCAATGCCGCCACTACTATCAGCCTAGAAGTGGCACAAAAGTGGGAGCTACTCGCTGACCGAACCAATCGGTAGTCTGCCTTTTGTCACCGCGTGACCGCGCTCTCCGTGTACGCGCGTACGCTGAAAAAAAGTGTCGGTTGGTTGGTCCAGTCGGTACGGAACTTTCGCTCCACTGTCAACTCGTTGCTGGAGAGTAGAACGCAGTCCTATCTCCGCGATTGGCGACGCTCGATTCTTGCTCTTTTCGCGATGATGCGGAGCAAGCGGGTGTCGTTCTTGCGGCGTCCATTGTGCCTCGGGCGCTGCTCTGGCGATTCTGTTTGAAGCAGACGACGCGGAGACGCCCACGCGTCGCGAGCGCCAGTTTCCGGACTGGTGTCGGAAACGAGATCCTCCTCGCCTCCTTTCCGAGGAATACACCGTGCGTACGGGGGTTTCCCGACACGCTTGCGACCACGCACACTGAATGCGTTCTGTTGTTTTGCATGTGCTAGTAGGGGACCGCCGTTACTGATACACCGGATGTGCGAGACGCGCTGGTGAATGAACGCTGCCGTCGTGTTGGTGTCGCGTTGCGGTGGTGTTGTTTGCCGGAAGCTGCTACGAGTAGCTCATGTTCGAATCCTAGGCCCTGTGTTTCTTGTTACAGGGAGCTGATATTGGCAAACGTTTTGTTTCTGTGAACGCCTAAAGGCCCGTTACACTCTTGCGACCGAGTAAGACCGAGAGAGACCAGACCGGTTTTTAAGCCTCTTGCGATCTCTTAGGACCAGCTCCGCTGCAGCGCATCCGGTCCTAAGAAGTCGCAAAAGGCTTAAAAGCCGGTCTGGTCTCTCTCGGTCGTACTCGGTCACAAGAGTGGGAACGGCGCTTTAGGCTGGTTTAAGAAAGCACCGTTTTCTTACGAAACCAAGATTACGCGCGCTTATCTTGAGATACGACCGAAAGTCACTAGAACATCCAGAATACGAAGTACGAATCTGCTTTGACGTAAGCGAACGTAAGCTTGATAACGTAACAAGACGGTGCTGTGTGAAGAAGCAGCCTTTAAACCTCAGCGCTACTTCAGCGCTATTAGTTGGCGCCGCTGATAATATATTTTGCTGATGAAGAACCGGCTTCGCCCAGTATTAGTGACACAGCGCTGATGCGGGGTGCTGAGTTACGTTTAAGTGAGCACTGCATCAACGCTGTTCCAAGTGCTAATTTAGCAGTCCGATGCAGGTGTGAACCGGCTTTGGCGGCACATAAACGCATGTTTAAAGGGAAACTGAAGCGGTTCTGTATTTCAGGAGAAACACATAAGTCGTCATCCTTTGTCCTCTAGAATCACGAATCTTGAAATTATTTTTCAGTTTAATGTACGAAGTATGCAGAAAAATCATTTTCAAAGTACCGCTGAAGCCCCTCCTTCCTGGAGCGTGACGTCATATCAAGATTTTTCGGAATCTCCACTCTCGCGCATTTTCAGCGCCTGTTAATACTATGCACTCGCATTCTTGCTATTTTCAAAAAGGTCAGAAAAATACGTCACGATTGGTGTCAGTGCGGGGGAATATACCTGGCAAGCTTGCAATTGCACGCGCTCCACACACGTGCGACACGGGCTAGGCGGCCTAAAGATCCTAGAATGACGTAACGACTGATCGGAACTATTTCGTGTTTTCTCGAGTTTAGTAACATCTTCGTGGAAAGCGAACGTGATATTTAGATTCACGGGAACAGACATACTTTAGAATTTACCTGTAGCTCCTCTTTTTCACGAACCACTTCAGCTTCCCTTTAAAGAAGACGTATTATGAGACAGCTCCTTAAGAAATTTCAAAATCCTTGAAAACCAGGAGCGCTTGCTTGCTTTTAGAGACCATATGCAATATACCGGGTCCGTTTCCAACGTAAAATAATATTGAATCTTTAATAGTAGTTACTTATAATAAATTGTAGATTTTTAAATTTACGGAATGGTTTACGACTATCCCTAAAACAAGTGCACAATTAATTAATAACTGAACACCTGAAGGTACATTTTCGGTCGATGCACATAGATGCGGACGGAAGATTCCATGGCAGCACCAGATGTCAGTTCACGAGGATCTATGCAAACTTCTCACAAAGGATGTTATCTAAAGCGTGCGCTCCCTTCCGCGGAAAAATAAATACCGCTTGACAGAGTTTCGTGTATTTTAAACTCATATAAAAGTGAATGTAAACAACTCATTAAGCCTGTTGAAATTAAAAATATTAGCAGTAGCGCAAGACGAAACCGACGTTCATGATATCAGGTTCATTCATTCATTCATTTATTCCTTCATTCATTCATTCATTCATTCATTCATTCATTCATTCATTCATTCAATCATTCTTTTGTTAGTTAATTAATAAATTTTAAATTATTAATTAATATTTAATTAAATATTGATTATTTCATTCATTTATTCATTCATTAAATCATTCTATATTCTTCTGGAAACTTATATTAAGAGTGTATGGCAAGGATATTGTATTATTCGGTAGTTCTTTCGATCAAGAAGTTCAAAGCTGCACGAAAAAATAATAAAAAAAAACTCGTGATAAATTTACAAATAAAAAATTAATTGCCTCTTAGTCACGATCAGTTTTGCAACTGAATTGGTCATTTTAAACTAGTTTGGTCTACGGATTACTCCTGCAACACAACCCTTGTTAAAATGAGTTACACTTGGAGACTGAAGAAAATTATTTCCCACCCGCCATCTTTCATTTGAACAAAAGCTCTACTAGCGCTTTATCGTGCAATACCTTTATCGTGCAATACCCACAGCATAATTCCCGTTACAGATTACAATTTTGCAATGGTACTTCGTTGGTCATATGAAATCTACTTGGAGCTCTGAAGGAGGCGACGGCGCAAGCAGAGAAGACGTGAAAGAGAGAAAATGGCATCTAGTGCTCATCCAAATGAGTTCTGGAAACGGGCGCTTCCTAGCGGTCGAAATGTAAAACAAAGACAATGCTAATAAATGCAAGCAGTTGAGTTTTGAATACAAAGAAGAAATTTTGCGATGCACTATGTTCGTACATCAAAATTCGGCTTTTGGCCGCGTTCAACACGCCACATACCTTGGCTGGCCGGTTCGCCTTAAGAAAATAGATAAGGTGTTTCATAGAACGCAGGCCAAATCGCTCCTGCGAAAACTACTCATCACAACGAAAAAAAGGCTTTTGGCGTTTTGTTCCTGAGCCAGGGGACCATTTAGGAAAATTATTAAAGTTTGGGATAGTGCAACAAGCCTTTGCTGCGTCGCGCGATGATAGCGCAGCAGAGGTTGGTTGCACTATTTCTCCACGAGGCGCGGTGCCGCCGGAGCTGAGATGCGCTCCGATAGCAAACCGAAACTTAAAAACCCGTCGATTTCGTACGCTTTTCAGAAAGCCGTAAGATGCGTTGCGTGGCTTCTATCGCTCTGCAATTCGTTGATTTAGTGTTTTTCAATGATGCTGAGCAATTTTCTAATTTAAACCACACCCTTAAACACAATATTAAAAAAGTTAATTACGCAAAAATAATTAACAACTTAATTATCTTGTACTTTAATTATTTTCCTAAATGGGCCCCTGGCCCAGGATCAAAACGCCACAAGCCTTTTTTCTTTACGCTGAGTAGTTTTCGCAGGAGCGATTTCGCCTGCGTTCTCTGAAACACCCTGTATAACAAAACTCCCATGATAGTTCTAGCAATAGGCAAGACGCCGTAAATCACCTATCGCTCATTGAAAACGACAAGTATCGCACAAATCCCTAATCTCCACAAAAAAACAAGCAGAAACACAATACCGTATATTTTTCTGAGTTTTCTGAACATTGATATCAGTATTTGTTCCGTCTCCCCTTCCCCCGCCTCACAAAAAAAGGAAAGAAAAAAAAAAAAGAAGAAGCGAAGGAACGTACTCCTCTAACGAACCCACTTTCCGGAGCTCCCTAATGAGATTCTTCAATTTATTAATTGACCGCCCCGACGTCCCCGGCGGGCAGCGGACGGACTTCCCCCGAAACCCGGCGAGAAGACGACTCCGTCGCCCCCATCTAATAGCCCGAATACACACACACGCACACGATCTCTTTCGCGCGGCGCAGTGTTCGATCCTCATTTGCGAAGACCTCGCTTTTTCTCTCCAGCGTGCACACACGAACACGCAGTCGCCGTTAATTTCCAAAAGTGATCTTGGAAACCGCCTCGACACGCGCCTCTCGTCAAATCGTATACCAAGCGTGGAGTGCCTCGATTCCAAGAGTGTTTCCAACGACGCGATCGGGGTCAATGCATAGAGCTAATCGTCTGCTTCTTGCGAAGGAGTTTCAGTGATGTCAGAACAACGCCGAGCTATAATTGGCTTTGATTGAAAGAAAAGTGGGTTGACCTCGATGCTAAATCTCTTAAAGTCTACCCAATGTGTTTTTTTTTTAGTCAGCCAATAACAGCTCGGCGGTTTGACATCGTTGCAACCCCTGTGCAAAAAGCAGACAAACTTGCGCTTTGCATATAAGCTATGGTGCTCGGAACCCGCATCCGACTGGTGTGTTCACCGCGTTAGGACTCTCCTCCCACCCTCCCCCTCCCCACCTAGCAACTCACGCACACGCACGAGCCCCAAACTCCACAGAAACTACGTCCGTCATTAAATTGCGAGTGCACACCGTTGGTTTCGGTTGCTCCCACTCTTACATCTAGGCTCTCTAGCCAAACACAGCCGCGGCTGGCGCGCGCGAGAGCGGGCGACGCCTTAGATCAATCGTTCAAATTCTCGGCCTGCAAGCGAGCGAGCAAGCGAAAGCAAACAGAGTTTTGGGGTGGGGAAGGCGGGGAACGCCGTAACAAGTCCCTTCATATCTTCTCGGCTACCCAGAGAACTCAGCGGGGAAGCGGTGGAAAGACGAGCAATCATCCTAAGTAGCTTTCCTGAAATTGCGCGCGTATATAGTACACTCGGTGCGGCCTTTCTTGGAGCAACTGGCGAGGGGATATTCTTCTCCGCCTCGCGCCCTGACTCTGGCCCTTTGGTAGCGCCGGACGACTAACAAGTGATCCGCGGAGGCGTTGCGCTCGGTGTGTACTTACTCTGTCCATTCGCCGCTACGTTGACAGCGCTGTGAAAGCTCCCCGTTCGCCGGACATGTAAACTGCGTCCCCATCATCACTGGACACCTCTTTCTGCGCATGCGTACTGGCGGGAGCGCGATCACGCGACGAAAGATGAGCGTACAACTGGTTCAATGAGCACGGCTTCTACCGAACTGTCAGCTTAGGGGAAAACGGAGCGAAAGGATGTCGCGAACCTGTACCAAGGTTCGAGTTTTACCAGGTTCGAATATTCGTTGAAAGTTCGAAAGCCTGCCGAACCAGTCGAATCTCGTGGATCGACACAAATTCGCCACACGTGCACACGTTTCGGCCGTTGCTGAAGTGACACGCTGACGCCGCCCACGACGGATTGTGGAAGCGCCGGGTTTGCAGCAGTCGCGGCCGTTAAAGCGGGACTGAGACACCTCGCATTGCGCGGTTGAGTGTTGTTCGCTGTGTGCGGGAGAGCCGTCATAACCGGTTTACAAGCAGTCGGGCCGTTTGCTCTCGACCCCGCAGTGTCGGCGCGCGGGTGCGTGAACTCTGTCGCTTGTTCTTGGGAGCCGCGGCAGACTGCCGAGCTACGCTGAAAAGCGGACAACGACGTGTCGACAACGTTTTGATAGCGTCGCTGAGCTCGGCCAGTAATGGTGTGCAATTCTAGATAACGACCCTGCTGTCCTTTGCGGAACGAAGTTTACGCGAATAAGCTGACGGGATGCTCGTAGTGATAAACTAGCCTCGCCGGTTAAACAGCGAGATCGAGGCGATATAAAAATAAGAATAGATGGCAGCAAAATTGGGACGCAAGAAGTTCGTGACGGCTCTTTTTTTTATGTAACTGCCTTTAGTAAAGGCAGCGAAACAGAAGGCCGAGGTAAGAATTTTATGTTTTCTTGCTACCTTCAAGAGAAGACGATCGTAAGGCGCTTTATGTGGCAAGTATACCTATATATGTATATATATAGAGAGAACGAGAGAGAGAGAGAGTGAGAGAGAAGGATATTTTATTCTAACTTTCAACTAATTTGACTAAAAACGTGCTCGTACCAGAGACCGCGCTACCTCAGCACTATTGTTGCGCGCTATATAAGTGCCAAGCTAGGTTAAAGTCACCTCTAAATTGGAGCTGTTTGAAGTCTCGATTCAGCGTTGCACTACATGTGTGAACCGCCTTTTAACGTTTTCTTGTTGAAAACAAAAAGAAAACAAAAAACAAGCTCGTGTTGTGTTTGAAAAGAAGACCCTCGTTAGCAACGCTCCAGGGCCGGTTTTCTCGAAGCGATGGTAAACCCAATTTGGTAAACCACGGTGCCTAGGAAGGGAAAAGTACCTAGGTACTGTAATAAACGGCTGGATATAGAACAACAATAATTCTTTTTGATTGGGCAGTAAGATGCGCCATCTATCGGTGAAACAAGCCAGTCATTTTGTTTATCCTCTTTTCCCGCTGGTTGCCATCGATCTAGTAGGGTATTTTAAGCCAAACTATAGTAATGTTGTACTTGAAGACAAATTTATTTGCTTCCGATGGTAAGAAGAAATTTTAGCTACTATGCTAGAGTTTGTCGACGAATATTCGAAAATGTAACAAACATTTCCTTCAATATGTTTCGCCATAAACAACGCATAACTTTCCCGTGTGTCTTCCAGTCTGGCAACGCCGGTGCTGTAGTCCCGTTTTCGTTCCTTGCGACGCACGTTTCTGCGATTCCTGCTGATCTCAACTGTTTGCCCTCACTTCCGTTTGCCCAACCGATTTACCGGTGACGAGAAGCTAAGCTTCTCGTCACCGGCTTCTCGTCACTGTTGAATTGCTGGCCACCGGGGATACGTAGAAACCTCATTGCTGTCGGCATACTGTCGGCGCACTGTGAACAAAAAAACAGTACAATGTCTCAGCTGTTCACCCCGAACGAAGACTTTATTGAGGATAACCCCTTTTCTCCGCAAAGTAATCGCTGCTCACGAGTTGGCGAGCATAGTGTAACAAATTAAACGTCTTAGTATAAATATGTACCAACACTCGTTCGCAAAACATTTTTTTTACTCACCATAAAAACACTTGCAAGGCTTATGTACCGTCATATGTCTTGGATCTCGGACTGCTGAAGAGTGATGCGTTCGCGGAATGCTGCCGTCGGTTAGTTTAGTAGTCCCTCTGAACTATCGCTTTGCTTGACGTGCAAATAGGTTGATGGTGAGTTATTAATATAACAGCCACATCGAAATGAATGTTCAGCAGAACCAAGCAAAACTATTAACTTAAAGCAAAACTATTAGCCCTCATTAAGCGACGCCGCGGCCATTTTGCTTCTAAATACTGCTCCTCCCTCGGCGCCCCTGCTCTCCCAGTCACGTGACCTGGAATTCCCACTTCTAGGGACAATAGTTAACTTTAAACTACGGTTCGCGTTCGAGAAAACGGGCCCAGGTGTATCCTAACAGTCCCGCAACAAACATAGCTCAAATTACCATTAGAGACCATTCGAGACCCTATGTGTTCATGTCGTTACCATACGATACCTTTTAGTGTTCGTGTCGTATTTTACCTACAGTCTCAGAATTTATGTCATGTTGAATCTAAACCAGCTCGTTTACGCCCTTACACCCACTTCCAAGATTCCTCTTTCGTTTGACTGCAACCCCACGCTCCCGTACGACAACAACACGCGAACCCAAAAAATCCGAAGTCACCACTCGGACATTCATGAAGTCGACACGGTCCTCGGCAGGAGAAAAACCTTCCCTGTCCTCTTTCTTCGACGAGCGCCAGGGCTAGCTTATCGTCCACCGACGGCATGCAACGCAGGTGACGGCGTCCCACTGTCGCGCTTTATCGGATCCGTTCGAGCGACGCGGCCATCCTTGAGAAGACCATCGGTCAGCGCTAGCGACGGGAGAAGAGGATCGCTTCCCGCGCTTCCCCGATAGATCCCTGCTGTCATTACCGCTCCCCTCCATCCGCAGTACCATAATGGCGCTGCCTCAACCACGGGCCCCTATCTGCGGTTTATTCATGATTGCTCTCGGGCGGTGGTGTGGCCACAGCGACCGCCTTATCGGTGGCTGGCTCCGCTCTTGGGCTTCATTTCCGGCGGCAGGCATCGGCTTCCCTCGTTGAAATTTAATGAAGCTCTTCTTGGGTCGTCTTCGGCGTTCCCCTCTTCTCGCGCCACACGCCGAGATAAGGGCACTCTGGAAGAGGAGCAGCAGCAGCGACGCTGGCCACCGACATCGGCGCCTAAAATGCTCTTCTTCGTTTTCTCGTCGCGCTGCGGTTGTGTGTGCCCCACCGACCAAGCGGTCACTCTATCACGTGGTAGAACTCTTCTTTTACGGAGGGGGGAAGGGCGGGAAAGGGGGGGGGGGGGGGCGTACTTGCACAGTGATGACGCCTATCGCTCGGCAGCCGTTCACACTACGCCGGTGATAGATTGGTGTCGGTACGAAGAGGAGACGGCGTTAACGTTTTAGCGCCGCAACTCTCTTCCAACCCGGGGTGTTCGCGGAGTTCGGCGAAACCTGGAGGGGAAAACTCGCTTAAAAATGAGTTTTTCCCGCGACAAAACCAGAAAACGAGAGAGGAAGGAGGGGCGGGGGAGAGTCGTCGTTGCTGCGGTTTTGTGAGCGAGCGCGCTTGGCTGACGCGGTGGGTGGGGCCGTGTGCCGCAGTTTTGGGGAGCTTGGTAGCTCAGCTTCCGCTAGGATGTAACGGAGATAGTGTGCTCGGTTGCCTCCCTTCAAAATGCTCCGGGGAGTTGTCGCCGGTTTACCGTATACGCGAAAACGATGCCGATAACGAGTGAAAAGCTACACGCGCCCAACAAGGATGTTTTGAGCATCGCTTTCGAGCGTCGTCGTGCGCGAGCGAGAGTGATCTGCGTCATGTCTGCTGCTTCGGGCAGGATGCCAGAAGACAAGAGTAATTAGCCCATCACCGGCCGCTTTCCTGGGCGATGTGGGAGCGCTGGAATTTTTCAAAAGTAATAAAAAGCTTTTGTTTGATTTTACGAAGATACGCCAAGCTCACGTCTCGACTCATTAGCTTAAATTCCCTGAAGCTTGACAGCATGATACGTCCCCTGTTTTCCCGAATGACTCGCGTGCGTTACCCCTTTTTCGGCGCTTCCTTTAATGTCGTTTGCAATTATTGGTTTATAATTATTATCCTAATTATACATTGCGCTGTCATGACCTAAAGGCAGTAAGCACAAAGATACAACAATAAAAGCATGGAAAACCTCGCTTATATATTTTAACTAATTGTAAACTGTTTCATTCAGATTCTTCTGGCGCGAATACGTGGTGATTTTAACAGTTTACATGTCGGTGTTATTTCTCTTGCCACAACCAAATTATGGCTGTTTTAAGAATTATTCACCAGATTGAAATTTAAGTTGACCGTTGTATATGTTCGTGAATACGGCCGTTCTTTTTCGTTACTGGGTGGCAAACACTGCAACTAAATTATAGAACAGAATGAGCGCATACACCGACCAAGTTGATCAGCTGTTCGTTCGCCTTTTTACCCCGAGCGTTAGAGAAAAATCGTTTTTAGAAGATTTATGCCTACCTGATGTTTAATATTTGTTGGGGAGCGAGGCAAATGATGCGTGATTGTGTTTTTCTTTAAATTTTGATACCCGTCTCCTTTGTCCAGTTTTTCTGCAAGGTGCGGTTGTTGCTTTCAACGATTTTTGGGGCAAGTTTATTCTTTGAATGACCTCTATTTCATTTTCGCAGCTTCCAGTCTGCAGAACATACTAAATCCAAGAACTTTCACGAAGTTAGCTACGCTTCAATGACTCAGGTGATATCACTCCACGTCCAAACGACGAGATTTGTATTCTAACTTTACAGAATTGCACTCTTAGAGCAAAAAACACTGCTATCAAATAAGCTTAGAAGGTATTCGCAGTGGTAAAAATACATGACACTTGTAAATCCCGATATAGAGGAAATAGAAAAAAGCACAACAAGGTAACAGTACAAAACACTTTTTTAAGTTTACTGATATAATTATATTCAGATGTATATGTATGTGGCTCGCATGGCCCGACATACAAGCAGAATGCTGCTTTTGTGGGCCAGCTCTTTATTTTGTATGGCTTGATTTGAAATAAAAATTGAATTGAATTGAATAAAGTTTTCAAACCATGGTGCAAAATCGGCAGTAAAAAACAAGTCCTGAGGCAATAAATTCCACCCAGTTACTGTTCTAGGAAAGTATAAACTTCAGCAGGGTGGTAAGTTGGGCTAGTTGGTGATTGTTCATGATCCTGTTAAAACAGCGCTAAAAGCGACGGGACGAAACAAAAAAAACACAAAGTACGCGCTGACTCACAACTGTAATATATATTAAAAGAGAGAGAGAAAAAGAGAGCTAGCGCGTGTTTCTCCTATGTTCCTTTCCTTTGCCCTGTCTTTTGAGCGTTGTTGTTCATAATGTATACATACTTTAATATATTAGTATTTTTTTCTTATAAATCCATCAAATGCCAAATTCCTGACTTGGCCCCTCGTCCCCCGTGTAACGGACCGCGCCCTCCAACCGTACGCAGGAAGCAAAAAGATGAAGACGACAGGGTCTTCGCGGAGGAGCGCCGGAGGCACTGGCAGCGGCGGCGGAGTCGGTGGCGGGGGCGGCGGCGGGGGCGTAGGGACCAACCACCTGAGCGGTCCCGTCGTGGTCCCCGGGGTTCCCCCTCCGTCGAACCACGCGGGGTCCCTCCCGGGCCCCGAATGCGCCGGCTGCCAGAAGCCTATCCGCGAGCGGTTCCTGCTCAAGGCCCTGGACCAGCTGTGGCACGAGGACTGCCTCAAGTGCGCCTGCTGCGACTGCAGGCTCGGCGAGGTGGGCTCCACGCTCTTCACAAAGGCCAACCTCATCCTCTGCAAGAGGGACTACCTCAGGTAAGTTACCTTACGCATATTCATTGTTGCTTCTTACGATAGGAGACATTCTGTGCCTGGAAAAGGCTGGGGGGAACAGGTATAACTAATAGGTGCCTTTGTAAGTTTAGAACACCGACGCGCCGTTGAAGACACTCTACAATGCGGGTGGGAGGAGCTCTCACTTCGTTCTTGACCTGTCACCGACTGTAGGCTTTTCTATCGCTTATCACACGGGCGAAAATGCCGAGTCACTGAGCTGTGAACGCGGTCTCTGATATACCGCACAGCACAGCAACAGCGCATGCTCAAGAGGCTTTCCACAGCCTACCAGACAAACATGGCAGCGCACTGAAGGCGATTTTTGCAAAGGTCTTTAGCTTTTCGTCTACTCACTAATCATTCTAGCCAGAGCTCGGGGATCTCGCGATTTTGTGCGCTTTCGTCTTCTCTTTTCTCTCAGTTTCCACACGCATTGAGACTACGTGCATGAGGATCTTTTTCATTCATGTTTCCCAAAGAACTATTCTGTGAGGAAAAAAACGTTTGTTTGGGAAACACAGCTACAGGTGAACTTCTAATTTAGGACCCCCGACAAGCAGTAGAAGACATGTGCACTCTGCAAGAGGGACTATCTCAGGCACGCCATGGGGAGAACTTACATTGTTGTTGATATTTTTCTGGTAGGTATCAGTGTCGTGCGCTAAGGGATACATACTTAGTCGGCTTTAATTGGTTACGGTTGCCCTGCTCGTTGGAGGAATAGCGGGCTTTCCTGTCATCCCTCTTGGAACGCCACGACACTTAGAACGTGATATATCACGCCAATGGGAATTAGCTACGATAAGTACATTTGCTGTCGAATATGATGCACATTTTAGATATGTATAAAGAGGAGTCATCATAAATGATTACATCCCTTTCTTTCCTGCCCCCTCGAAGAACTGCACGGTATTCTACTTTCAGATAATTTCTATCTAAGTTTTTGTTACGGGCATCGATACACATTTATAAAAGTGTTTGTGTACAGCTGTCATAAATTGACTACTGGTCTCGAGTTGCCTTACCACGCACTTGAATCCTTTTCTCCTGGAAACATTTAACTTCCCTGTGCGCTTCTGGCTACTGTACTACATCCACTTTAATGAAAATCATTTCCCCTGTAATACCCTCCCAACAGCCTTTTCATGCTTGTATATGAGTGAGCATTGATCTAGTGAATATCGCAACGTATAATAAAATTATAAAAGCCCATCGTCTCTCCAACAGAATCGATCTAGTCAATTCGTTATCTTCTCGCTCTAATACCTTCCTTCGTCTCTGTCTCCTTCCGTTTCATCTCGGCCATCCTGCACAAAAGAAGTTGTCCTCCACTTTTGTTAATGCGTACACGTTTATTGTTGAAGGTACAACTTCAGCTGCGTTTTATGTACAGAAAAATGTTCGGCGTCTTATACCATTGCACATATTTTCCGGCAGATCTTCGAGCTTGTATGTGGCAGGGTCTAAGCGTCGTATAACTTCGTGGTGGCAACTTCTTTGATTTGCGTTTGATCCGCATTGAAAGGCGCACCATAACCAAATCACGCTACGCGTAAACCAATGTTTCCCTGCCATACTGGAACCTGCCTGACCTCGCAAATTATGGCTGCAAAAAATAACCAGTCAAGCTCGCACCCATGCGCGTGCGTCGTTTCCTGCATAGTTTGCATGATAATCGCAACTTCGAGTGTTTCACTAATCACCGGAGTTGCTTTTACCAGGGAGTACATCAGTTATTTCATAAATAGATCTAAGTTGAGTTTCCTTTGTGATTTCCTGTGAAGATATGTTGATCGAAAAGGCTGCATCGTAAAGAAACCGGTCCCAATTTCTGCGGGAGTCTATCACGTACGGTGCCAAGACATCTAATATTGTGCGATTCGTGAGCTCTACGTGCTTGTTGGTCTCGGGGAGGGTATGCTGATGCTGTTGCATAGGTGAAGCCGGTCTCTCGAGGTGTTAGTTCAACGTTTCTGGATATGAGCGGTGTTTCTCGATTAGTGATGATTTTCTCGGGTACCTCATGTTTGAGAACAAGGTGGGGTCTCAAAAACGAAGTTATGTAAGACGCTGAGACATCAGGTACAGCCTCGGCCTCTACCCACTTGCTCAAGTGATCTACGACTACGATGATGTAACTCTTTCTTCTGGATGATCTTGGAAACGGGCCCAAGTGATTCATTCCCACAATCTCAAATGAACTCTTCGGTGGTGAAATATGCGAGACAAATGTTTGTCTTACTGTGGTATCTACTTTGCGATACTGGCAAGTAGGACAGGACGCGACGTAAAGTTTAACGTCTGCTCGCTTGCTTTCCACAATAGAGAGTTTTAGTAATACGTATAGGAGCAAACGCAGACCCCATACGTTAACGTTAACGTTGCGTCCTCCACACTGCGCACGCGCCATACGTACGTACTGCGGCGAGCCTTGCGTACGTACGCTCGCTATCGATCTTTGCGAACGTACGTAGCGGTCCCCTGCGTGCCATCTCGTTGCTCTCGTCGCGCACGGGACAGCGCGAGACTAGTCCAGTTTGAAAAAATGGCGGCGGTGAGGCAAACCAGCGGAAGTGCTACGCGCATTGTACGGGTTCGCTTTACCATCGAAGATGACATCAACTTCCTCAAAGAAGTCAACGCGACGAGCCCTTTCGAGCACCCACAAAGATGGGTGTCGATAGCCAAGAACGTTGGCGACGTCGTCGAACCCAAAAAGGTGTTTACCGTGCGGTCGGTACAAAAAAAAAAAAAAAAAGAAAAAAAAATAGACAAAACACTTACACAACAGGCACACGGAAACACGCACTTCCGTAACAAAGCGAGGAGAATCGGGGCTTTGGATTGGCTTGACCGAATACCCGCCTTGGATTGTTTGAAGAAGTTTACAGGAGCACATCTAGATGGCGCTACAAGTCTTTACGTATGCGTTCTTCTTCCGCTGTACTAAAAGTGCGTATTCGACGCGCTCCGTAACGTTCCGTCGACGCAACGTTAACGCTAACGTAGGGGGTTTGCGTTTGCCCCTATACGTATTACTAAAACTCTCTATTAATAGAGAGTTTTAGTAATACGTATAGGAGCAAACGCAGACCCCATACGTTAACGTTAACGTTACGTCCTCCACACTGCGCATGCGCCATACGTACGTACTGCGGCGAGCCTTGCGAACGTACGTAGCGGTCCCCTGCGTGCCATCTCCTCGCTCTCGTCGCGCACGGGAGAGCGCGAGACTAGCCCAGTTTGAAAAATGGCGGCGGTGAGGCAAACCAGCGGAAGTGCTACGCGCATTGTACGGGTTCGCTTTACCATTGAAGATGACATCAACCTCCTCAAAGAAGTCAACGCGACGAACCCTTTCGAGCACCCACAAAGATGGGTTTCGATAGCCAAGAATGTTAGCGACGCCGTCGAACCCAAAAAGGTGTTTACCGTGCGGTCGGTACAAAAAAAAAGACAAAACACGTACACAACAGGCACACGAAAACACGCACTTCCGGAACAAAGCGAGGAGAATCGGGGCTTTGGATTGGCTTGACCGAATACCCGCCTTGGATTGTTTGAAGCAGTTTACAGGAGCACATCTAGATGGCGCTACAAGTCTTTACGTATATGCGTTCTTCTTGCGCTGTACTAAAAGTGCGTATTCGACGCGCTCCGTAACGTTCCGTCGATGCAACGTTAACGCTAACGTAGGGGGTTTGCGTTTGCCCTTATACGTATTACTAAAACTCTCTAATATTTTTTGAAAACTTGCTCATTGTTTTTCTTTCACTAAGATGTCGTATGTTGACGCATCATGACACATCTGCATGTCAGTTTACCGCAGAGTCCAGGGTTCAAAAAAAGCCAGTCAGTGGCAGGCGATAACCGGTGGTGAAGAAAGTAGCCTCGTAAAACAATAAAATCGTTGAAGTGGGTGGTCCGCTCGAGTTCGTGCAATAGAAGTCCGTCATCTATCCAATAAAATCAATCCAGTCACTTGAACAAAAAGTAAGGGCGCAAACGAGCTGGTGTACATTGCACATGGTTGAAAAAACCCCGAGACTGCGGGTAAACGACACAACACTAAAAAGTTGTTGTGTCGTTTACCCGCAGTCTCGGGGTTTTTTCAACCATGAACCAGTCACTTCATTGGCATTTCTCCCTGAGACCTCCCCTCTTCTTCGTCTTCTTTTGTTTCAGAGAACACAACGAAGTAACTGGATTGATTATAATGAATAGACGATTTAATTTACGTTACAATATTAACGTGACACTATGGTGGCTGGAGCGCGTCTCCGACTGGTGTGTCTAGCGTCCTATGCTGCCGATACTTCAAAAGTGTTCCCAAAGGGGCAACCAATGACGTCACAATAGCCGGAGTGTCATGCTGTCGGATGTCGCGATCCTGGCGGTTGGTCGTGGAAATGCTGGCGAAAAGCTTAAGGGAGTGCAAGCGTCGCTGTCGTCACGGCGTCGCAGCGTCTGGCTGCCGAAGCTTGCGTGGACTGTCATTCAACAAAGTGACCTGTAGTGGAACAGGCGTCTGCCACAATCACCGCCGATGCTGGGACGCCGCCAGGATCGCGACGGGCGACCGCATGACACTTGTACGACGTCATCAGGCGGAAATTGAGGGACCATTTTTTTTGGACGCGGTTAGCTCACCATTCGGAGACCCTTTCCAGGCAACATAGTGATATACCACTGTGTGACAAAAGTTAGATTCCAGACTACCAATAGTACTGCACGAGTCAAGCTTCACTTCTCCTGGGGAGCTATGAGCCGTCCTATAGCGAGGGCAACTAATTGTACGCTGTACAGAGACCCGTTATGCATTTGTAAAATAACTCCAGCCTTTCTCATGTTAAGCTGAAAAACAAATGTACACAGTCTGTACATAAAAAAAAAAATTATTACGCTCCCGGTATTGTACGTTGGACGACATGATATACACGAGCGCCGTTCAAGCGAGTGTTCACTGAAATTCACGCTGCAGAACCCAGGGATCCTGGGTTCAATCCCCACCCGTGCCTGGTTCGATCTGATTGAGCATCGTACCGGCATGCGGTCGTGTACCACTACTGCGTGATGCGCGTTAAAGACCCCAAGATAATGGTTGTACAGCACTGGCTAAATTGCTCATCTACAACTGAGAGACAACTCTTCGGTTGAAGCAGACTAAGTTCAGTCTGTATAAACATACCCAAACCCCAATATTTGTATTTACTGAACATCAGTGGCCGAGCGATATTAGTGAGTTTTAGTATTGCGTCTACGAGCACACACGAACGCTCGTTTGCGTTAGCGTTGCATGTTCAACACAGACTGTGCGCGGAGCTCCAAACTTTGTCTCCTATTGGCGAATGGCGACGACGCGCATGCTCAATGTAGAGCACGGAGCGCTCTTATACGCAATGCTCTTACACGCAATGCTAAAACTCTCTATTAACCTAGCTACTTGCCCCGTAAAGCTTGGATCGCTTCCAATGTTCATTTAATCATCCGTGATGTCGTGCGCCTTTCCACAACTTCCAAAGCGGTGCTCAGAAGTCGTTCCATGCGAAATCGAGCCGTCCCACTGTGCGATCCTCACGGACGATTGGCGTCCGTACGGGTCCACCAACGACGTCGGCCGCCCTGCGCAACCCCAAAGCCGCGGGGATACCGATCTGGGAACGGACCCGTTGGATCGCGTTAAATGGGCTACGTTGGCCCCGTTTCCCCGTATACCTCTATCTCTCCGGTCGCGCTGTCCCCGAACGAAAGTCGAGTCGGAATTAACCGGTATGGGCTCGCTTAACGCCGCTTCGTCGGGACGAGTCTTCCAGGCCGGGAGGGCTGCTTCCCGCGGCAAAGGGTTGGCCTTTCCTACGAGTCATTGGGCCGCGGGATTGAGTTTGGGGACTCCTGCGGAGCGTGAGGCCGTTTGGGCGATCCCAAACGAGCCTCGGGGCACCAACCGGATAAGCGAGCCGCGGCGAGTCCGGCCAAGGAACGGGACCTAATGACTGGCTCTGAGTTATCGCGCCGAGTCTTTTCGAGTGTACACGCGGGAAGCGGTCTTTGAAATGTCGCTCGAACTCGTCGTCGGTTAAGTTCGGGGACTGCCTTGAACGGGAGCGGGAGGAGGCGGCGCGAGCTCGCGTGTTTACGAGGTGCGCCTCCTCGCGAACGCGTGTGCATCAGACAACCATCCTTAGAGGAGCCATGAAACGATTTTTCTACTTTCGCTAAATACTACTTAGAATCGCTGCCTAACGTTAAGAGCTGAATACACTTGACCTATTTTTTGTTGTTGTTTAATTTTCCAGGCAATGGAAGTGGGCGAAGAAATTCTAAAAAGAAAATATGAGCATCGGTTATCTCCTCAACTCGGAGCCAGAAGAATCGTCCCATAAACGAATAGTCGATTAAAATACTATTATGTCACGGATATACAAGTTTACAAACAACCCTTCATACGTCAATCGTCTCTCCAGCCAACGAGAGATGTAAGCACCTTGGAAGCACTGGGCGGGTTGCTCCTTCCACCTTCTGCACCCATATTGCGTCTTGCGGCGTAAATATTTCTCAAAACAAAAATATGTTTCGTGGAATTTTTTTTAATATACGAGTCTCATTTAGGCTTTTTGGAAAACATATTTTAATTGCAGTGTTTCTTTGATGTCGAAGCTTAAGCGTCCTCTAATTTTTCTCTTTGAACTCATTGCCATGCGGCGTTCGAAGCACAGACCTCGCAGTGACTCACGTTCGAACCTGTATGCAGACTGCCCTTTATATCATGTATAAGCTGTGTGACACCGGCTTTACGGTGTTTATGTAAATGACTAAACAGCTTTAGTTTAGCTTATAATCGGTAAAGAAAACTATGTAGGACGTATTGATAAATACCATCATGTGTGCCTTGGCCCCAGGAACTAAGAGAGAACTTCGGAAAAGAACTAAAGCTAATCGAAAAGACACGATCTGAGAAAACTCAGACCGTGAATAAGTTCGATGAATGGAAACCCTCAGTCAATAGAGTTACGATAGGTATTTAGTAAAGTGCCTCTGCCAGGGCAGCGTTATTGCGACAAATAATTTGTTTCAGTTCTTGTTTATAGAAGGCGGTACTACGGAAATATTCTTGTTTCATGTGGGATGCGTTTCTGTTACGGTTTATATCTGATTGTCTAAAGGGCGAAAACATATTTTTGCATACCCCAGTAATGTATAATTTTTTGTTATTATTTGGTGGATTATGTGAATTTTGTATTTCGGGATGGAGATGCTAGCTTAAGAGCAGATTCGCTGGATTTGGGTAAATAAGTAAAATTAACAATGCAGTCCCATTGGTAAATCTCGTTTTTCTTTTTTCTAACGTATCGTCACCCTCCCACTGGGAATGCAAACATTTATAGCTGCATAGATGAACATTTTCAGTACCAACCAGGCGGCGTTGCCAAGAGCAACATTAAATAGCCTAGACATAGCGACAGAAGGAGCGACGTAGAGAAATCGTGTTTGCTTCGTACTTCACTACATTAAAGCGTATTAAGAAACTAAGCCTTTAACGTTTCTCGACGGTCCAGAAAAGTACCGCCTCGTTTCAGACAACAAAAACAAACAAAAAAAAGCCAACTAAGACAGAGGAATAATGACCCGTTCACGAAGAACAACGGCAACGACGCCGAACCTCCACGGGAAAGGCTCACGAGTGAAATCGGTCTGAACTTCCGCAGTCCCCTTCCACAGCCAAGTCCGCGACGTCCTCTAGTGGCAGCATTAGACAACTCGAAATTACCCGGCTACTCAACCTCGGAAAAAAGCCCTCGTCGAGTCCCTCTTCGAAGAGAGCTTCCCATCGCTGCACGCTCGAGCAGAGCCCAGCGCGACGGCGGATCGCGTAGCCCAGGACTTTTTGAGCCGAGCATCGGCAGCAGAAAGCACCGGTCAGAAGTCGTTAGAGGCCATTAATGGACCATTGGAAACGTCTCCCGGAGAGCGCTCCCTCCTAACCGGCCATAAAGATAACAAGAAACAGAGGCGGCCGCTGAGCGCGGCGCTTCGCGACTGCCGACGAAGCACGGCCGATCCCCTAATGCTGCTGCTCCTGCTGCCAGGAATGCACCGTGATCAGCGAGGGAAATCGTTTCGGCCATTACCCACGCGCGCGCGCGCGGGCGTCGGATGGCCGCAGCTGCCGCCGTGGATGGAGAGCGGTTTCCTTCCTGGCCTGGTTCTCGGGTCGAGCGAGTCGGACGCGCCGAGGGCCGGAGCGCGTGGCTGAGCGGACGGAACGGTCGCCCCGATGGCCGCCGGCGCAGTTTACGGAGAGGGGCCGCCCATTTCGGGCGGTTGAAGAGTGTTTCGCGGCCGGCGAAAGTGCATCGATGTCTCGGGGGGTGAGGGGGCAGCGTGGGGAGAAGATGAACGGTGAAGGAAGTCGGCGATTCGGGGAGGGGGAGGCGATGTTACGAGCGGATTTGCGCGGGGACGGTGGTTTCGCGGGGACTGTGATGCATGAAACGTGGAACTTCATGTTGTCCCTCTTATGCTACTCAATATGCTATCTGCGCTACTCTGTATGTAAAATAAGAAAAAATAGCGACAGCTGCGGAGACGTGTTCTCTCACTGGACAACTTCTTTACCTAAAGTAGCGGGATGCGGAAACTGAAGGAGAGGGATATGTGAGAGCGTGCGGTCATATCAGAGTGTGGAACTCTAATCGGAAGGATAGTGGGAGGACGGGATCAAAGCAAGCTTTCATATCTACGTCTCCTTCAGTTTCTTTCTCTATTGGCGGTTAAAAGCAAGCGTCCACGTGAAATTTCTGATATCGCGGCAGTGTTATGCGACGAAAGCGTGAATCAACAAAATCTTACACAAGGCACACCAAAAAGAATCTGATATGGTAATCTGACCAGAACTAAAATTTAAACATGTCTATCTCAAACTTCCAATGTCATTCGGGTTAGTGAGCCGACGAATTATATACAAAAATGGAGCTAAAAAGATACACATCTTTTTGTCATTGCTAAAAATCTAATTCAGATCTGATCCTTTTAACTTAGTGCCGTGTACGTAAACAAAGAACGCGTCAAAAACCCCGAGCCGACGGCCAGCCGCAAACACCAGGGCCATTCCGCAGAAGCGAACTCTTCAAACACACGGCGAATAAGCGGGTGCTTCCTGAAACGGGAAGCGCCGTCTTCATTCAAAGCGAATCTCGGGGCGCCTTTACGGCAGCTCCTTCGGCGGGGAGCGACATCCCAGGGCCGTTTGGGCCACGCGAGGGGAACGTAGCACCGCTCGCGATCCAATGGCTCAAAGGTAAATAACGCCTTGGCGCGAGAGCGCGCTCGGCCCCGCTTCCTAATGGGGCGTGTTCGGCCGCCGGACGAGCGGAATTCGGCGATAATTGTTTAATGGCACCGAAGAACGACTGCGATCGCGAATTCGTGTGTGCTCTCGGGTGGCCGGAAACGCGAACGGCAGTTTCCGATGCCGTTTTGCCCGGAGAAGCTCGTTCTGGGGGCCCCGGGTAACGACTTTCGGAATGGCTGATCAGCACGCACAATTGCCGGCGCACCGCGGGGCCTCCCACCAGAGGTGCACCCCAAACATACCGCCGCCCGCCGACTTGAAATGGCCCGCGCGTTACGGCGAGGACTCGGGAGGAGTTGCCGGAATTCACTCTTGGGATGGTGCGCACGCGCGCTTCTGAGAGCCTCTTTGCCGAGAGCCGCTGCAAGTCGGTGGACCAGCTGCAGCTTGGCGAGGGCGCCTTCGGTCCCACCGCGTAGCCGCGCGTGTACCGCGGCCCTGCATGCTTCGTTATGTGAACTCGGTTCGTTTGCTCGCACGGTCACAATGTTCAATCGCATTTATTCGCAGTCTTTACATTAAAAAAAAAAAGAAATGCCGGTATCTCTACCTGCGCGTTCCAAGAAACGCTGCAAGGTGTTTAGCTATGTGGAGAGCAAGTCGTCTGCTTATTGCTGCGCAAGGGTTGGGATGACGTCAGAATGACGCCGAGTTCTGATTGGCTTTGATTGGACGAATAGTGGGTGGACCCCAATGCTAGATGCCTTGAGGTCTACCCACTACTTTTCTTTCAATCAGCCAATAAGAGCTCGGCGTCATTCTGACGTTATCACAACCCCTGTGCAAGAAGCAGACGAACTTTCGTTCCGCATCGCTCTCGTAGTCACACTACTAAATTGTACAAGAGACGCGTAGCTCGTTCAATTTACCTGTACCTGCTGCGGCGGAGCAGAAAGGTTCAGGGCAGTGCACTTCCGGTGTGTGTATTTAGATACGACCGGAAGTTCACTATCCCACATTTTTCTGCACGACTGCAGGAAGTGCGGTTAAATCGAACGACTCTACGGTGTTCGCTGAAGACATGATTATCCGCGGACAGGCATCGTGCATGTTCGCAGCATGTTTGTTTGCTAGGTATGTATGCCTCAAACTTGTCTGCAGACAGTTTTCTTGTGGATTCACAGTGGCAGAACCGTCATGCAAGGACACGCCTCAGACAATAGAGAGCTTTAGAGAACCGTTTTTTGCACATCCAATATGGTACAATGGGCCCTCCGGTACGCACTGCGCATGCGCGAATATTTAGCGATAGCGCATGGGCAATTCGTATCGGAGGACCCATCCGTATCGGAAGTACAAAAACGGTTGCCTAAAGCTCTCTAGTGCCTAAAGACTCTCTTCTTCTTTTTTTTTTTTTTTAGTATAAGGTGTTAGCACTTTAGAGACAGCAATAGAAAAAAGTAATATATATATATATATACATCAATTTCATGGTACGTGCGGTAGGACAGATCACGTTCATGGGTGACGTCAAGGGTCGGGAAGACTGATTAAAACATTTGGCGTGTGAGTGCGTCTATGTGTGTGTTGGAGGCTGGGGGGGCACAGTTGACTGCCTTCTTTATTCTGATAGGCACCACGAAATGAGATAGTAGATAGATATATTGTTCCTGTGCTTGCTTGACAGCACACAATGAGAGGAAATGGACACTACCGCGAAGAGCTGGTAGTATAAACGGTTTAAAACAGCTTGACGTCAGGTGAAGTGAAAATTTTTCCGCAAATTAAATGGGGAAATTCCATTGGTGTATAGTATAGGTCACGTGACGTCAATTATCTCGCCAAAGTTAGCGGGGAAACTGAATCGATCTGTAGGTAGCGTGACGTCCGGTCACGTGACATCAGTTCTCCCGCTAAATATAGCGGGAAAACTGAATTGATGTACAGGTAACGTGACGTCAATTTCCTCGCTAAAGTTAGTGGGAAATGTGCGGACGGAAGGACGGACAACGGACGGACGGACAAAATTTCGAGATTGGGGTGGGGGAAAGGGGAGCGAGGTTCCGTTAAAAAGCATTTTATGTTTTTAAACTGTTTTTCTACCTCGAGAATGAGCCATTGCATTTAAGTCAACGTGGGAATTAAGTGGCGTTGCCCTCGAAGCCGTTCGCGACGAGTGGAAACGACGCGTGTACCAGCGCGACCCCGCACGAGAATCAGCGCCACAGTGACGTCGGATTTTCTTAATCGAGAATCGATGTCAGAACGCGGCAGATGGGACATAGCCCGCCAATCGATGTATTGCGGTGGATTAGGCGCGACGCTCAACGCGCTGACCAAGCCCTGGCTTCGTTCGATCTAGGCGATTTCTCCCATCGATTCTGCATCATAGCGCGGTGCCGTAGGCGGCGCAGTCGGGTGCGAACCAGGAGCTCTGGCCATGTACCTGCACCGTACTCGACGTCGCCTATTTTGTGCTATGTTGTCGAGGCTAGCCTAGCTTCCACAGCGCTCCGGCCCCGCACTGCTGCGAGAGCACGTGGATTCGGTCTTGCGTGTCAGTCGCATGCACTCGCGCAACTAGCTTCGAGAGAGTTGGAGCGCTGAGGGAGCTATCATCTATGCCACCCCTCACAGCGTAGCCAAATAAAATAGTTGATGTTCAGTATACGACGAGAAACTAGGAGGGAAGGGGAGGCGTGACCGCGCGGGAACTGTCAGAATGCCGAGCTCTCGTTGGATTCATCGCTGGGTAGGCGGAAAACTAGCTGCCTTTTTCTCTGCTCACTCTTCGAACGCAATCGATTGCCAAACGCCGGCGTTCGGCGTCTACGCTCGAACGTGTTCGAGCAGTGTGTCGAGACATGGGAAGCTAATTTTGCACACTAATCGTTCCAGTCAGAACTCGGCGTTCTGGCAACGCCTCCTAGGTAATAAAGTCATAGTGCTGAATGAGATGTAGTCTTGAGCGAAGGCCAACGCTGGTCACGGATTGGACGCGACGATTGCGTCAACGTTCGGCTCAAACTGTCTCGAAGCCGAGCGATGACGTAGAACTCGTTTCCAATCACTGTACAGCGTTGGCCTTCGCTGGTGAGGCAAAAATGTTAACACTATACGGCCTCGTCTTCTAGGCGGTGTTGGTTCTTACGTCTCCACGCGCTCTGTATTCACGCATGTATTCATGCATATGCATGCGATCTAATAATAATTGGGTTGTGTGTGTGTTTATACAGCCTAGAACTTGGTCTGCCTCACAGGGGCGACTCCTAGCTGTAGATGAGAAATTTAGCCAGTGCGGTACAGCCGCTAGCCTGGGGTCTTTAACGTGCACCACGTAGTAGTGGTACACGACCGCACGCCGGTACGATGCTCATCCAGATCGAAACGGGCAGGGGTGGGGCTCGAACCCAGGATGCCTGGGTTCTGCAGCGCGAGCTTTCGCTCCACGTGCTCCGAGCTGGTGTGCGCTAGACCACTCGGCCACCGATCCCCCCTGCATGCGATCTATTCACGCAGGCTGAGTGTGTTTTCGCTTCCCGGCGTATCGGAATATACACGCAAAAAAGAACAACAAACAACACACTTTTTTGTAATAAAATGCAAAGGGTTTTCTCTGGTTTGTGTATCGAGCCTTGAACATTAGTATGGTTTGGTGCTCTAGCACTGCGTTTCGCCGGTTAGGCGAGGTTATTCTTATTGAATAACTGCTGACACTGCTCCGCTCAGCATCACCAAAAAGTTTAATTTTCATTACGCATTACACATAACACATAAAAAAACGAGCCTTGTACATGACGGGTTGTTCGGTGCGTTCATCAAGTCTCAAAAAGTAAATATTTAATAAAATAGACGTTTAAAGCAAACTCAGGCAACATATTTTGACAACGTTTAAATACGTTCTTAGGACTTCAGACCCATTCCCGAAGTTGTGTTTGACTGCATTACGACGAGATACGCCTGCGGGTCACCAGGACATCCGTGCTTCGAAAGTCGCGCTCAAAGCTATCTCTAGAATTGGTTGCCCCGTGACATGCAGAGCGCAGATGTTCAGGATGCTCACGGTCGTAGCTTGACGCAGGTTTTCGGTGACACCCTCGTTCGGTTACCTTTCGTGACGTCATTACGTTGTAAACAACAAATCGGTGGTGTTTGTAATGGGCATAGTGGAAGCTCGAAATCATAGCGCTCTCAAAGCCAACACTGTCAACACCGTCACAATTGAAGTTCTTACATTCCTCTTATTTCCGTCGATGAGAAATCCTTTGCTGACGTCATAGTCAGCATTCGGCCAATTGTGGTGGGCCGACCTCAGCGACGCTTTCGATCGCACGCGTCGCCAAAAGGAAGCATTCACTGGCGGCCATAGCTGTGTGCGCGAATGCTGAGCGCGTGCTAATGGCGAGCTTCCACAGTTCTTTTGCAACGTGTATTCCGCAATATCAAAAGTGCCGGTCCTAGCAGCCTATTGATGTGAGCTCGTTCTGAGCATGCGCTCTAAACAGCACCCACAAATATGGCGTCTAGTGAATACTTCCTATGTGAATGGGACTTTACGTAGGGTAAAGGCTCAGTGGCGCTTCGAGTTTCGGTCCGGTTGAAGGTTACGCCAGAGTTCGGTCGTGTATCAGAACTGCGTGATACACGTTAAAGACTCAAGTGTAGGAGTGGTGAACGACGAAAGTAATCCCTGGAGACGGGGGAACAAGAGGGACAAAGGACAAACATAAATCTCCAAAACACAGCTTTGTATTTAATTGCATTATAAGTAGGAGTGGTGTTGCACAGGCTATATTTTTCATTATATCGGAGACACAAGCCACCCCTTGGTGCAGACTATCTTTGTGGTTGTCTAAACGCTCATACTAAATATAGCTTATAATGGTAAGAAAAGATTTGCTGTTGTGCCGAACCAGGACGGCTGAAAAAATAATTGTTTACAAAAAATAGATAAATATTTTACCTCTGTGCAACTAAAATAAAGAGCGATTTCCACGTGAAAATAGGTGATATTATATTTTGATTTAGCGATACATTGTAGGCGATAATGTTTGCTAAATTTACAATACAAATAGAGAATCTTTTACAACGGACAGTAGAGAAGAAACAACGAATGATAATATTAACGCGATTCGTAAAACAATTTGAATGGGATAGAAAATAAGGCAATGTGAGGATTGTCAAGAATTTCAATATATTTTATCTTCTCTTGTCTTGCTCGATTTCTCGCTCTAATGTTCCAAATATCTTAAATGACCTACGTTGCTGCCAACCTGGCTTGTGTGGGAAAAGAGAAAGACGAATGTGTTCGAGAGTCAGTCAAAGGCTTCCTTCTGGTTTCTACTTAAATCACGCTCTCATTTGAAGCTGCTCAGTGATATTTCAAGCGTGATTAGATTTTGGTAGAGTTTAGGCATATGCAGAAAAGAGTTGCATCGAATTCTTAGTCAGATTTAAAGACATATCAAGAAATGAACTCAGATGGGCCTATTCCTGGGAAGAGAGGCCCTCGGCAGGACACGCTGCTAGAAGACTCCCATAAACAGGCACCGTCAGATACGCAAGGTACGCGTGCGTCTTCTCTAGAACCAGGTAATACAGAACCACCTATACTAGGACCTCAAGTAAACGACAGCAACGTACCGCCACCCACGTCTACTCAAGTGGTACCGGGTAATCTTGTAGAGGACGAAAGCGTTCCTGGACTGTCTACTCAAAGATCCGCGAGTGATGACAGCTATCATCTGAGTGATAATGAGACGGCGCTTCAGGTACTCCTTGCTGAGGCGCTCTACATGTCGACGCTCGAGGATGACAGAGAAAGTACCACCGAGGAAGACACAATTCTCACCACGGAGGAGGCACAAAGGCCGACACTTAAACCGAAGAGCGTCCACAAGGCGTGGGGGCATCTGTCCGAACGCAGCGACATCGATGACAGCGGGCCGCGAGTAAAGTTCGGCACCATCTCTTTTTCGAACGGCGGCTTCAAGGACAAGAAAAGTCTAGGACGAGTTAAGCGAGGTCTCCTTCGTTCTGTCTCACGAAAACGGAATCAGAACGACAGCACTTCGCTAACAACTGACTACGAGAGCAGCGTTGAAGCAGCAGAAACCGCACGTCTTGGCAGCGAAGAGCGAGGGGAAGCTCTGCAGAAGCCAGCGGCCGATCCGATATCTTCTGGAGCCTCAGAAAAGCAAAACAAACTCACGAGTTCAGCTTCAGCGGAACAGGCTGCGAACGAAGGTGCCACTTTACCAGAACAAGATGGCGAATCAAGACCTTTGAGTAACCAGGGAGAGTGCGAAATTCCCGAACGAGGCAAGCGTCAAACTTCGGATATAATGCCTGAAACGCCCGGTAAGCCTCGCCTTAGTTTAAGGACCACCAGCATTCGGGAACAAAACGGTTATTAAGCGACATTTACGAAAACAAACGAAGTCGTATGTTTCGCCCACAGTGTGGGAAGAAACGAAAGCAATAGCTGTAGCATCACTGCGCAATGCGGGTTGAGTGCTTCCGTCACGTATACCTGAGAACGAAGGTGTGACGTGGTTAATTCTAATAGCTATCGTGGTTAGCGTCGTGGATGCCACTGGTGACCGCCACCAGTGCTCGGTGATCCGTGAAGTTGATGTTACCCATTTACTCCACTTTAATTCCAAGTTTCTAAAACCATCCCATAACACGTGTAGCAACTGGATACTGCTAAAGTTAAATTTCGCAGAACGCGAGGAATGTTTGGAAACAACCGTTCATTTAGCAGACGACACGAAAATTCTTTCTTCGTCGCGCAATTCTTGGTGGGACGCCAGAGCTGCCCTCTTCGCTCTCTTCGCGCGGCACGCCCGACGGGAAGTCCCGACTTCCCTCTCCTCGCACCAAAAGGAGGGTGAAAAAATGTTTTTCTTTCTTCGTGCGCGCAGCGATGACAGCCCACGAAGTCGAAATCTCTGCAAAGTGTCACCCGTAAAGCTTGCGTGTTTCTGCCATTTAAGGCAGAAACACGCAAGAGACATGCCAGGGTTCTAGGGGCAGCACGCGTGAATTTCAAGAAGCTTCCCGAACGTATACTACTTTCTTACCCAATATTGCACGTATGCCTTGAACGCATTGGGAAGTTGTCAATGAATCGGGCGTTTAGGTATCGGACACAGAACCTTCACAAGAATCAGAATATAATGTTGCGGGATCTCTTGCAGGATTCGGCCAACACGCGTCCTCGACAAGCGTCGACAACAAACCTGCCAACTCCACGCGACCCGAAACCATCTCCTGGAAGGCGCTCAGAGTAGATGCTGACGGCAAATTTAAGCACGTGGTTGATACTCAAAAAAGGCGGCCCTTGAAGCAAGGGAAGATTGATCTCGACGATGATGATTCGTCCAATAAAAAGATAGCCACTGCCAATTCTGTCGACGCTCTCGACGAGGTTGAGAACATCCAGACGCCGAATGACACACCACCGGTGACGTCCACGGGTTATCCAGAAATCGCAAGCCACGTCCCCACCGATGAAAGTACTTATGTCATTTCTGGTGACCGGACCGAAGTAAAACGTTCCTACGCCAGAAGATTGTTCTCAAGTTCATCCGGCTTTCTTTATAACTCTACAGCGATGGCCGTGTCCAGAAAATTTTTAATGCTCATAATTTTCTGCTCGTGCTCCATGATCAACGCGTTTCAATGGATCGAGTACGCCATCATCTCAAACATCGTGAGCGAATACTACGGCGTCAGTGAAGCTACGGTTGCCTGGACGTCGCTGTTGTACCTCTTGGGTTACATCATGCTTGCCTTCCCGTCAGCCTGGGTCTTGGACACGCTGGGGCTCCGCGTGACGGTGATTCTCGGCGCCACGGGCACGTGCATTGGGGCGTGCATCAAGGTGATGAGCGTGGAGCCGGATAGGTTCGCTCTGGTACTGGTGGGCCAGAGTTTTCCGGCTTTCGCTCAAGCATTCATTCTTGGAGTGCCTCCGAGACTCGCATCCGCCTGGTTTAGGTACGAAGAGATCTCGACAGCTTGCTCGACGGCCGTAATAGGCAACCAGCTGGGAATAGCACTAGGCTTTGTAATCCCGCCCTATTTGATCGACGAGGCCAACGTGAAAAGCTCTCTGCTGCTCATGTGCTTCGGAGTTGCAGTCGTAAGCTTCATCTGCTCGTCCCTCGCTATCGTTGCATTTCAAGACAAGCCAGAGGGCCTTCCGAGTTTTGCGGAGATGGTGAAGCGTGACTCAACGAATGAAGTGGGTTTTGTTCAAGGACTATGCCGTCTTCTCGCAATAGCAGAATTCTCGTTTCTCTTGCTCTCGTACGGCATAATCACGGGTACTTTCTACGCTCTCTCGACGCTCCTGAACCCTGTGGTCCTCGACTACTTTCCCAGCGAAAACAACTTCGCCGGCTGGATTGGCCTGGTCCTCATTGTCTCTGGACTTGTGGGCTCTTCGATGTGCGGAGTTTTACTCGATAAAACGGGCAAGTTCAAGCAGGTCACCTTCGTCGTGTACGCCTTGTCAACCGTCGGTGTCCTCGCTTACACCTTCGTCTTCGCGCTTCGATCTCGCTTTCTCGTGGTGCTGGTTTGCTTTTTCCTTGGATTTTTTATGACCGGCTACGTTCCTATAGGCCTTCAAGTGGGCTCGGAGATTACGTATCCTCTCCCGGAAGGCTTGACCGCCAACATGCTCAACATGTCCGCTCAAGGAATGGGCTTTCTACTCATCTTGGTTTCAGCCCACATCCGAGAACGGGTAGGCGACCGCGCTGCCAATTTTTCGATGAGTGTTTTAATGATCATTGGGTGCGGCGTCACTATGATGCTCAAAATGCAACCCAAGCGGCGGGAGGCTCTAAGGCGCCAACGTAGAAAAAAGTCATATTTGAAGTCTTTAGCGGCCACGGATCAAAGTGAACTCTCTTCGAGACAGAAATGAACGGAACACGTACTTTAGACTCCCAATCCTGCCATATTATTTATCTAACACGGACTTCGGGATTCAACTTTCTTGTCGATGTAAGTGTATTTCATTCAAGCTTTCAACGCCAGTTAAGTACAGAAGGTGGACGGTTGTATTATGCCACATTTGGAGCTTAGAGACGATCCCTTATTTTCTACATTATAAAATCAGTATTTCCCTTATCAGAAGGTTGGGAATGAACTTAAAAATGGTATTTTTGTAGCTTAATTAAGGTTAAGCGGACAAAACTATATTTCTCTATAAACCAAGTGTAAAAACGGATGCCAGCTTCCGTTGGTTATTATACTGTGACCTACAGGGACTAGTTGAGACCCAATGTTCCTAAGACACACACAGGGGCGTTTTCTTACGATTTCCTACGTTACGTGAGGAGTTACAGGGACATTCCTGTTTCATATGTCACGTCCAAAGCTGCTCCCTCAATCTGTCGCCACGCTTCTTTCGAAGCATAGATGTCCCAGTGACTTTTCGTAACGTGACTTCCCGTAACGTAAGAAAACGCCCCTGTATGAACCGACCTTTAGAATAATTCCTCGCAAGACGTGGATATTAAAAGCTTACGTAGTGTCGGAGGTAAAAAAAAAGTTCGTAAAGCTAAAATGTAATGAAATAATAACCGCTAAAGCGGACAGGTCAGCCCATCATTTTACTTTCAACACATTGAGTGTATTTTGAGAGTGTGGCATTGTCCGTGTTTGTGTTAATTCTGCTGTATTGAATAATATATTTTGCAAACGTGTGTTTTTAATGAAGCGTATACTTTTTGAAACAAAAGGCGATTTCAACTGGTCAAATTTCGGTGGTCCTACGGGTTGTTGGCCTGTGCTATATTAATCATGAGATTCGTCATTTATGTGCGCGATGTGGTGAAAATCAAAACCTTAATTTGTTTGTTTTGAAGCCTTAACATGCCGTCAGGAGCGCGGTAAAACCCTACATGTTATTGAGTTTACACAGTGACTTGTAAGGTGTCGTAAAGGAATTTACCATTTTCATAAGTTTGCGTTACTAACGTATTTATGTGTGAACGATTATCGTCCAACCAGCACGCGTTCTTAACTTTGATAAGTAATTGGAACCTTTTTTTTAAGTTTTACAACCCCTTCAATATTCAAGGAATTTCTTTTAAGCAACACCTACAAATTTATTATTAAGAGGGCTCAATACTATTTCCTACGGCAAATTTTATTTATAACGTGGATTCAGCATTTGGGCCTAAATCAAGCTCATTCGAAAGAATTAAATATTCTCCAACATAATTTTCGCAAGCTTTTGCGAGCTCTTGAAGCTTCTTAACCTCGCTGCCTTTATACTCAGGTTGAAAACTTTTGACTTTAGCTAGCTTCACTTAGCTTCGCTCGCATAAATCCAAATCATCTTTTGTTTCTGCACGCTTCGGCGTTCTTGTGCCCGAGTAGGCAATGCTCTGTTGCTCTGATGCCGACAGGTTCCGTCCAATGCTGTGCGTAAGCACAAAAGGCAGCGAACTTATGAAGAGAGCGTGGGCTTTATTCGTCCCAAATTAAAGAACCCCTGCCATAGTTTGCTTCCTGTCGACGTGTCTGATGGGACCTAGATATTTCATTTTCTAGCAAATTATCATACGGGCCTAGGTGTGCTCGCTGCGTCCCACAAGTGCACTACTAACGAGCTGTTTTGTGACCGTTGAAACACCGGTTTTCATGGGCTTCTCTTCCGCGTCTCATGGGACCATATACCTAAGGTACACAGTGAGCCAGAAAGAGTAGGTTTCTCGAGAGCTCCATGAAGCAAGCTGGTGTGAACATTCAGGATGTTCGCTTTCAGCGTCGGCTTTTCGCGCCTTTATACTTTCGACCGAATTTTCTAATTCGGGAAGCACTCATGCCCGTGTGAGTCTCGGGGGCTTCAGTGGAGTTGGGTAGATTTTGATAAATGGGACGCGAGTTGAAAGTTTCACTGAAGAAATTAGAGATGCGTTTTGAACATGAGCTGGATGTACCTCCAATTGTTACAAGTTTGTTGTTTAAAAAGAAAAGGGAGGCATTAATGTTTTTTGAGGAAAATGTCGTTTTTCTTGTTGACAGCACGAACTAATGCATAAACACAGACCCAATGATAATGTCAAAGGCAGGTGGCAAAGCGCAGTTTAACCCCAACAAAACAAAAACTAATACTGCTATTATTGGAACAAGAGCTTCACAAAGTATCGCGAGGTCAAATCGCGCAAACTGTAGCCCGATACGAAGGGTATTGCGATTGTTATTAGCCCAAGCATCCATACAGGGGAGGACTGTGAAGAAACGAGGCTCACCTATTTTCAATCAGGTCTTACACAGGCGAACTGGGGCAATAGCTACTGCTTTTGAAAACCAGCGTATAAGTACCGTCATCGACATCAACAGTCCAAAAACAAGAAATAAAAATGTAATAGTTGTATGAGAATTCATTGGCGAGCTCATTGCTGTTTGTAGATAGAAGATAGAATTGCGGTATCTGAGAGGAGATTGGAAGATTCGTAGAAAAGATCTAGGGACGGGTGAAACTGCAGATGAAAATGAGCTATGGGAACACTTTAAAGGGGGAGGGTTTTGCTATAACTAAATTTATACAAATTTTAAAAATTTAGGCTAGGTGGCGCAAGCTGCCGCCTGTTACAAAGGGTATAGCCATTGCCATCCATCCATCCATTCATCTCCAAAGTCTGTGCCATCTAGTAGCTGTAGAGCCAATCCGGTAGGCGTGTTTGTCTGATTCTTTTACAGGGGTTATGGTGACGTCAGAACGTCGAGCTCTGATTGGCTCTGGTGGAAGAATAATAGGCAGACCTCAAGGCAATCTGCCTTGAGGTCTACTCCAATCCTTCAAAAAGAACCAATAAGAGCTCGGTGTTCTGGCGTCCCAACAACCCCCGCCAAAGAGACAGACAAGCTTGCGCGCCGCATAGACCTCTTGCAAAATCGAAGCCATCCTTGCCGCGTAGTTCCGCGCAAATTATCTTGGGAACCTTTTGCCAACGGTTTCGGTTTAGACTTGCCAACCTCACCTCACAACATCCCGTTACGATCAAGTATAGTGCTTGCATTTCGGAATATCTGACTTTCCTTAAACGCATATTAAAATGTAGGCGTCGCCTACCAATACGAATAAAACGCTGGGGCACGTTTCTTGAGAGACGCCCTACTGCCAGATTTTGTGCGCATGAAAGCGAGACTAAAAAGGCAAATTTGGAAGAAGATGAAGTATACTGGTTCGGTAATCCTGGTCAACGCCTCCTGCTACATTTCAATGGGCTTCTTCAATTATCCGTTTACTGGGAAAGTCATGCTTCCCTCTGGGCTGATAGCCAGGCCGCCAGAAAGGTATCGGACGTAGCCGGCCCTACTCCTATACTCCTCGCTTCGCCTTGGCGTAGCCTAGGAAGGTTCATGTTTCAACGGTAACTTTTGCGAAGATGAAGGGGTTCGATCCAAGTGAGTCCTGGCTTCATTTTCATGCAGTGCCGAGACGTATACTACTTCGTAAACAGGGCGATCGAAACCGAAACCGTGCCAATCCTCTCCATGGTCAAGGAGGTACCATAATGCAACGCGCAGCGTTGCATGCAGGAATTTTTGGAAGTCAGCTATTCTCCGAGTCAGCCATTGGTTGGGCAAGTAGTGTGAGCATCTATTGGACACAGGGGTGACGTCAGCGTTCGGCGTGAGCTCGGCTCAGTTCGTATCCAATAAGAGTGCTGCGTTAGCGTTCGGCAAAGACTCGGATCCAATCACACGTTTCGTGCCCAAGAAATGTAGCCCGCCAATGTTGTTCTATGGACTTTTATGAAAGGCTCCGTTTCCCCTTTCGGGTGTGTAAAATCGTAAAACCTTTGCTCAAGTTTACGGACAATAGTTCAATGGCTCGTAACAAAATGTGCGAAAAGAAATGTCGAGAAAAATTATTATTGAATTGGAAAAGTTCGAATTTAACGCGCCAATCCGAATATCAATTATAGGAATAAAGACCGGAACAGAAATCAATCGGCAAACCTCATTTTCGTATCTGCACCGTTCATCGTTCGTCAATGTCTACGAACCCATACGCCGCCGCCACAAGCACGAGGCGACCCTGGAAGCAAAACATACGGGCGCCTCGGCTTCCTTTCACAGGCGAGAGAGAGACCGAGAATGGGAAAGGGAATGACAGTTTCACGAGGACACGCCGTGACATTCGTGACATAACACGAGCAGACACGGAGAACGGGGGGAAGAAAGACACGCTAGACGCAAATGCGAGATTGACAAGCCGAAAGAGAAGCAAGACGGGGAGATAGAAGCGGGCAAGCAAAACAAAAGAGGAAAAAAAAAAAAGAAGTAAAAGTGGGAAGGAGCGCGCCGCTCGGTGGCATCACGACGTCGTATTCGTTCCGGCAGTGCAGCATCCGAATCCGACGGGGGGGGGGGGGGGGGGGGGGGATTCCTCGCGAGAGAAAGGGGGGAGAGCGATTGGCAAGAGCGACGGCTCGCCAGCCGCGCGGCGTCGGATTGGGGGGGGGGCTTAGCGTGCGCGCCGTCCGCATGCCGATCGCGGGGTCCGGAGGCCAGCGGGAGGGCATAAAGGATAATGCGCCAATTACGGGGGCCGCCGCCGCCGCGCATCCAAAGAGACGTCATAAATCCTGGCCCCGCCGAAGGGGCACCCAAGAGCGCGGCGCGAAACGGACGCACAGAGAAGCAACGGAGAAACGATGACGAAAGAGAACAAAAGAGTCGAGGCTCTAACTCTGCCTATATAGAGCGCTCCGCTATCCGCCGCTGCCAACCAAAAATAAGGCGTAAAGGTGTCGGAGGTATTAAGGCCGCCGCCGCCGCCGCTTCACCGGCGCGGCGTTGGCGGGTTCCGCGTTTGCGCGCGGCGGGATTAGAGTCACAAAGTATCGCTTACGCGCGAGATCGGAATTTGAAAGAGGTCCTCGGAGGCTAAACAAGTAGGAGCGCCGCTAATGAACACAGACTCGGCGAGCACCTTCGAGAGCGGGTTCATTTCTTCGTTTATCTTTTCGATCGTCTGAACAAAGCATTCGGGAGCTGAGTTCCAGACGTGCTTTGGAAGGAGGCCCGCCGAATAGACGGCTAAAGTTTCCCGTTGGATTGGGCGTTACGGCTCTCAATTATTAGATTGAGTCGAGTGACGGCCCGTTTTTCTCTAGGTCGATTGTCGCGCTTTCGAGAAGTGTGATTGTACTATATATCTTTGCGCCGCAAGAAAATGTGGATGCCAGTAAATATACCATTTTATAAAACAAGAGGTGCTGGTTGTTGTTATAAGCTTTCCTGAGTAAAACGGGGGCAGGAAGGAATGAACACCATCGTTCTCAGCGTGCGTGTGCAGGCGCTCGAGATGCCAGACCCTTCTTCTCTTTATTCTTGCGCGACGGATGCATGGCGCCGCTAGCATTATCATCACACTCCTCCCCTTTTTATACGAAGGAACAACAATACTGTCTCAAAACCTAGACGTCAAAGTTCGGGTCACTATAGTCTAAGGCCTGTAACGATCTACGGGCTTTTTTACTCTCGTAGAGCGCAGCTTTTGTGGACTGCTCGGAGTCTCGACGGTCGGCAACGTCTGGCATGAAACTTCCTGGGTTCGAGGATGTCCTCTGTCAGGCTGTACTGTTGTTGGTTCATGGCGATCTTCGTTCCCGGAAGATCCGGTTGACCTGTCTCGTTCAGCTGAGGAGTCTGTTGCCCCGTGCTCTGTGTAGGGTGTCACAGGAGGACGACGATGTTCTCGAAGATGGTCACTATGACGGTTCCAACGAATCCCTACTTCGTCGCCAGTTTGCTATAAGCCTTGCTGGGTAAAACGGGGGCAGGAAGGAATGAACAACATCGTTCCCAGCGTACGTGTGCGGGCGCTCGAGATGCCAGACCCTTCTTCTCTTTATTCGTGCGCGACGGATGTATGGCGCCGCTAGCATCATCATCACACTCCTCCCCTTTTTATACGAAGGAAAAACAATACTGTCTCACAACCTAGACGTCAAAGTTCGGGTCACTGTGGTCTAAGGCCTATAACGATCTACGGGCTTTTTTACTCTCGTAGAGCGTAGCTTTTGTGGACTACTCGGAGTCTGGACGGTCGGCAACGTCTGGCATGAAACTTCCTGGGTTCGAGGAGGTCCTCTGTCAGGCTGTACTGTTGTTGGTTCATGGCGATCTTCGTTCCCGAAAGATCCGGTTGACCTGTCTCGTTCAGCTGAGGAGTCTGTTGCCCCGTGCCCTGTGTAGGGTGTCACAGGAGGACGACGATGTTCTCGAAGTTGGTCACCATGACGGTTCCAACGAATCCCATCCTCGTCGCCAGTTATAAGCTTTCCTGAGCAAAACGGGGGCAGGAAGGAATGAACACCATCGTTCTCAGCGTGCTTGTGCGGGCGCTCGAGATGCCAGACGCGTCTTCTCTTTATTCTCGCGTGACGGATGCATGGCGACGCTAGCATCATCATCACAGTTGCCATGTTTGAGCCGTTGCCTTTGAAGGTTCCAGAGCGCGGTTCATTCGGAGCCCGAACCCGCGTAGTATGTGGCAAGCTAATACCTAATAGTAGTATGTGGCGAGCTAATATTTAAGTCGGGGGACTTATTTTCAGAGAAGCGATTTAGAAACACGCGTGTCTTCGAAAAGGGTCCATTCTGTCCCACACGCTAGGACCCTTTTCAACAGCCCGCGCCTTGGTCCGTCCACCATTGCTCGATAACAAATTCTGACCTAGGATTGGACGCGAAGGCTGCGTCGGCGGTCTGCGTGAAGTCGGCTCAGCTCGTTTCACAAAAACGAGTGTGACGTCAGCGCTCGGCCGGGAATCGTATCCAATCAGGCGCCTCGCGCCCAAGAACGCATTTTCCGGACTCTATATAGTCTGCACGCCGTGAGTAGTCCACGATGGGCCTGATACGAACGTAAATATTATCATACATAAAAACCTTTACAAATGCCTGCTGTATTAGCTCACAAAGAAGCTGGAATCGTACATAAATCAACATTGATATACTCTGTTATTCATAAAATCCTTCACGTCCGATCGTCTCGAAAGAAACAAAATCCGTGTATGGTACGCGCTGGGTAAAATGTCAACTTTTAAGAATGTACAGTCGGCAGACTATATAGTGTGCGAAATACGGAACATATGTACGCCCCGAACATATCTGCATATAGTGTTTGTATGGCCAATGTGACAGGGACGTCATAAAACGAAGAAACATGCCTCGGACAGAGCGTCTGCTGGACTACCTCGTATAATAGATTAACATTATACTTTATGAAAATCGAGGAGGCACGCGCTGGAGGAAGTCTCACGAAGGGCGCGACTCTGCGCATCCGGCGCCCGCGTCCCGGGCTCCCGACGGCGCGGGGGGAATGCGGCGTCGTCGACGACGTCTCCCCCGAGCCGAGATCGTCTTGCGGCGAGCCCCTAATGAGGCTGTCCCGCGGGGGGGAGGCGTGGCCCATCGCTCACGGGGCCCGTATCTCGGTGATCCGCGTCCGGGCGGCATATTTGGCGGCGCCTCTCGACGAGTACGCGCGTGTTGCATCGATCCCCTCTTATCGGAAACCCATCCCTCGCGTTCGGTCCTCCCGCCGCCGCAGACGTCCATGCGCTTCCAGCCACGCAGCTAATCCGGCCTTCGCTCTCTCTCCGGACGGGCGTTTTTTCATTCCCCTTTCATATTATACTTCTTTTTTCTTCATTCTCAAGTTACTTTAGTTCCATTTCAAACCTCTCGAGCACTTGCGTATACTTTCGCTGCGGTAAAGCAGTTGCCCATGCCGAAGTCACGCTGATGTTGAACGCGGCGGGGTGCTGTTAAACTGTCCGAGACGTTCAATCCCACTATTCACCTTGATGCTTCTTGGAAACTTGGCAATTCGGAGAGCAAAATAATTGGGTTGTGTGTGTGTTTATACAGCCTAGAACTTCACACCTGCCTCACAGGGGCGACGAGTCTCCCAGCTGTAGATGAGAAATTTAGCCAGTGCGGTACGGCCGCTAGCCTGGGGTCTTTAACGTGCACCACGCAGTAGTGATACACGACCGCACGCCGGTACGATGCTCATCCAGATCGAAACGGGCAGGGGTGGGGCTCGAACCCAGGATCCCTGGGTTCTGCAGCGCGAGCTTTCGCTCCACGTGCTCCGAGCTGGTGTGCGCTAGACCACTCGGCCACCGATCCCCCCTCGGAGAGCAAGGATGCAAGGTGTCTGCTTTTTGCGCGGGACGCCTCGAGGTCTACCACTGATCTCTACTATAGGGGAGGGGGGGGGGGGGGGGGGGGGGGCTGGATGGCGCTTAGCCGCGCTCCAAGTCGGGCATGAGTGAAGCCACTGGAAGTTCGATGCTTGTCCTGGAAGTCCAGTGTCTGCTGGCCTTTATAGTGCATTTTGTTATGGTTTTGGTTAACGTGGCATTTGAACGTGGGGCATGTACAGTTAATCAACTAGAATCTCGAAATTTTCACACGTCAAATGGCTTCCAAGGAGACTTCTAGGGCCTGCATGAACTGTCATTGCGCAACAAGCAGGCTCTCTTGGTATAACAAAAGCAAATCAAGCGCCTTGGGAACTGTTTGGACCACCACTCGTAAGAGTGGGAAAGCCTGTCAAGCGCTCACTTCTGGGACAAGCCGCTTTCTTCCGGTGGCTTCATACCTGTTTGCTCAATGCGCCATCCAGCCCTCTAGTGAAGATCCAGTGAGGTCTACCCTCTAAATTTTTTTTTCATTCAATCAATAAGAGCTCGGCTTCCTGACATCATCGCAACCCTCCATGCAAAAAGCGGACAATCTTGCGCTACGCATAGGTGTATAGCAGGCGCCAGTCATCTGCATCAACTCACCGAGAAAAAGAAACCGTGTTTCTTTCTGATGGTATAAATGCGTACGCATCTACGAACGCTCGGTCTCAGCTCGAATGCATGCGAAACGCAAGTTCGTCTGCTTCTAGAAAAGGGGTAGCGATGATGTCAAAACGCCAAGCCCTTATTGGCTGAACGAAAAACAAAATAATTGGTAGACCTCAAGGCATCCAGTCTTCAGGTGTACCCACTATCCTTTCACTCATAGCCAATCAGAGCTCGGTAACGTTCTGACGTCACAGCAAATGCTGCACGAAAAGCAGGCGAATATCCCTCCACATAGTACTAGCAATTATGATAACGTACGTCACCGTGAAAATGAGAAAACGAGAGAACAAAGGCCCGTTCCCTGTAGACCTTTTGCTAAATTACCCGAACACCAAGGAACACGCTGCGAGTGTGGTTACTCGGGCAGCACGTGCTGGCGCCTGCAGCAGTAACTGATCCAAAGCAAAGGCCGGTTCAAACACTTGCGTTTGAGTGCGTTTGGCTGCGTTGCGTCGAGAACCGAAAGCGAGTCACCGGCACATCTGTGCTTCGTATATGAAGCGTGGAATCAAATTCAAATTCAAATTCGTTTATTTTTGCCACAAACGGTACATTTGTGACAGGGGCGCTGGAAAAAAAAGCTGCAGGTCTGCAGCTTGACGAGTCCCAGCACCCCAGAACAAGGTAAGAGCGGCACCGGCACACACAGACAAAAAAGAACGAATATGCGCACACATACATAGGCATACACATATACAGAGGATAAACACGAGAAAAACATAAAGAATTCAACTTCGCAATCAACAGTATACAAAAAAGTGGTGGTTACTTATTATAAAGCTTCTTGAATGGAATAATGACTAACGGAGTGCATTTCAATATCACGGGAAAACAGGGTGTTTAATAAAAGTGGTAACTGGTGGCGATATCTTTGTAGACCAAAATTTGTCCTTGAAAAGGGAATACGCCAGGGGGGACTATGTCGCGATGGATATACAGACTCGTTTGCTTCTAGATTACCAAGATCTAAAGAAATAACATTATTTTCTCTTACGGATCGTTGATAATTAGCTATCAGCCTATGTGCATACAAATTGGTTATATCAATGACTTTATGTTTTTCAAAAAGAGGAAGGGAATGATAGTCACGCGGAACATTTTCGATTATCCTGAGTGCCTTTTTCTGTAATAGGCGTAACTTGTCAATGCTGCCCTTTGTAGTCGAACCCCATACCAGGTGGGAGTAGCAGAGAACAGGGTAAAACAGAGCATTGTAATTAGTTTTTTAATATTTACCGGAAGTATGTGCCTGAATTTATTCAGTATTCCGACAACTTTGCATAGCTTTTTATGAATATAGACAACATGATTATTCCAGGACATGTGACAAGAAAATATTACTCCCAACGTCTTTATACTATCGACGCACTCTATCGCACAATCCCCCAAAAACAAATCGCGCGACAACCTGATGCGTGGTCCTGGACACTGAAATAAAATAAAACTGCCTTTGCAAGGAATCATCTTGGCACGCGATATAAGCAGTAGGTTTGTCCTGGTTTCTCGCTGCCGCAACGCAGTCAAACGCAATGAAACGCAACTGTCTGAACCAGGCTTTGAACAAACGGCATGTTACACGCCCGTTCGTCAACACTTTATTTCGGTTATTTACTTCGAATCTTTTTATACGTGGAAGGCGATCGCGTGCGGCGCGTAGGCCTGCATTCCCGGCATTCTTCTTGATGCTTGGGTAATGTAGAAAAAAAGGTCTATATAGCGGATGCCAGTCATCTTATGTACTTACGAGTTTTGTTGGCCGCTATTTATTTTAAATGAAAATTTCCGAAATTTGTTTAAAACTTTTGAACTTTGTTATGAAACTTTACCGCCAGGTCCGAACGACTATATACATACAACGCGCGTCCTTGACGTCCCGTTGCTGCGGTGGCGCTGTTGTCGGCCATTTCGCATGCGCAGTCCCTCCACCTCAAGCGAATCTGCTTCCTGCTCCGCCATTTTCGCCATTGAAGATTTTGGAACATCGGTTATAAGTTTCGAATAAGACAACGTTTAGTTCTGAAACTTTGGCATCTGGTTTGGGGCGCTTGAGACTACATTTGGGCGGAGAATGGACATTTGGTGATGCATAGTTTATTTATGCTATATAAAAAAAAGAACTTGGACAGTTGTTTTTTTTTGGGGGGGGGGGGGGGGGGGGGAGGGGGGGGGGGCTTACACCCTGTACATTGAGGTGGCTGGTGAGTGCCTTGCAGTGCGCAGTTTACTTTATACGCCGAGAAAAACACGGCTCATTTTCACCCAAACACTCGTGACATGAAAACTGCCAATAAACAAGTCTGCATCAGTAACAATGTGTTTCGTACAGTCTATGCTTTTGGAACCTTCCTATGAGGCGGCGCTCGTGACGTCGTGCATAACCCTCGTTTTACCAAGTTTATTCGCGAAGGCCTGGAACTCTTTCTCGCTCCATTCAACTCTCGAGCCTTAAGTTGATTCCCTCTGCTCTCAATTTTCTCGCCAGTAAAAAAAACACGAGCAGAAAATATGAAGCAGCTACACAATTCTCTACCAGCGCTAGCCGTGCACACGAAGAGTAAGGAGAGGCTTCCGGGGGCAGCGGTGCGGCCATCTTGCGTCTTCAACGGCTCCCGCGTGAACCCTAATCTTGGACGGCGGAGGTCTCGCGTCGCTGCCACCCCCTGGAGGCCAATTGCAGGCGATCGTTACTACATAAATAAATTACCCACCCCGCCGCTGAACCTTATACTCCCCCGCGCTTTTGCCTTCGAAACCGAAACCAAAACCAAAAACCAAGGAGGAAATTAAAAGAGCTCCGACGTAAAGTGCGCGACGGCGTCGTCGTCTGGCAACAAAAGAAGAGCGCGACGGGGAGCTCCGCGGTGGTGGCACGGGGAGGGGGGAAGTGGAGAAACCGACCCAACTGGCGGACAAATTTCCCTCCTAACGACTCCTTGTTATTTCTGTCCACGTTCGGGCGGTCGGCCCTTTTGTCTTCTTTCGCGACCCAAAAGAAATTTTCCGGCGCAGGCGGGGAAGGGGCACCGAAATGCCATTCGTAATAATGCCTCCCCCCCCACCCCCCCCCCCCCCCCCCCCCTTCTTCGAGCCGGATTCATTCGCGAGCGCTCGTTGCGACAATGGCCATATTAAAAGGGCCACTGAACAGCAGGCAGGAAGAGGATGAGGAGGAGAAGAAGATGAAGAAGATCTCTCTATTGGCCTCAGACAAAAGCGAGGCCCCGTCCTAATGGCAGAAAGCTTAATGGCGAGTTCGTGCTTTCTGGTCGAGGTAGGCGGCGGCACCGAACCCCCGCCTGGTTTGGACACCGGCACGCGCACTGAACCGAACCGGGGCCTGCCATGGGGGAGAGGGGGTGCTCTTCAATCGACGGCAGCAATATGTAAGAACGAGATCCATTTGCATAAGCAGCGCGCTGTGTCATTTGGGGGGGCCGAAGCTCTCCGTAGATACGGAGATGGCACAACGCACGCGGGGTAATTGAGAACGTCGCTGCTCCGTTTTTCTCGATTTGACGACCCCCCCCCCCCCTTTTTTTTTTTTTCGGAGATCGTTCGTGCGTATATTAAGTGAATCCGCTCATTGAGAACTATTTCCGCTTTTCTTTACGACGCTGTAATCAACGGAACTGTTTTAACGTCCTTCCTTCGAATTTATGGGGCGCACCTAATTTGCTTCTAGATTTCGAGTTGCTGTCGCAACACGCACTTGTCCTTTCTAAACGCGCTCCAAGATGTTTTGTACATGATTATTATAACAATGTTGAAAGGTTCCTTCTCCTGTTATTCTGTGGGAAGTTTTCGAGTTTAAAAAAAATGCTTAGTATGGTAGAAGTGAATACGACTTGAGTAAATGGAACACAAAAAGGGCTCGATCGTGTCAACCCACAAAATCAGCGCTTTTTTTTTTCTATTTTCTAGTGCCTCAATGTAGATTGGAAATTTGACAGATCTTCTTTTGTGGTTTTAATGTGGTTTAAAAAGGGAGGTGACAATTTTCCTCCGTTTTGTGATTTACGAAAAATTTGGCGTTCCTACTGAGATGTTTGGCGCAATAAATGTGGAGGCGGGGCTTATCTTGTAACTTTTATGTTGCAGCAGATAATAGACAGCTGTGCTTAACCTCCAGATCTCGTTTTGAGATAGCAAATCTTTCCGCAATACACATATTATATATTCCTCCCTCTGTCTCTCTTTCTCTCTTTCCTCCTCTCTCTCTTTGAATAACACATATCTTGTCACTCGTACAAAAATTATTCTTTATAACATTTTCAACAGACTTCGCTTATTTTCATTTGGATTTTACCATAGCCTTCTTACTTCTAGAAAGCCTGTCAGATCACCAAAAAAGGTGGCCGCTGTAAAAGGGAAAGGAGAGCAGAGAAGAGGGAACTCGCAGGGGCTCACACTGGCAGCGCCAAGCAATGCGCCAGCGGTAAAATCCGGAAATACGAACGCGCTAATTTTTGTTTCGCTTTTTTTACGGACGGAGAACATTTTGCGTCGAGCCTCCTCTGTTGCACACCTTTTCCGTTTATGCACGCGCAGGCATAGCCTCCTTTCTGTTTTCTCCGTTGCGGTTAGTTGTTTCGCAGAGAGGCCACCTCGCGTATTGTTGGCGCTGGTATAATAGCGGTACGCTATGAAAATAGGACTGAAACCTGTATTATTTGTATGGGTTCTGTAATGTGCGCTACCGTTTCGAAAGCGTACATTGCGTAATTCAAGCGTCGTCCGCACTTATCGGTGTCAGTTTCTTGAATCAGCGTGAAAGTCTACTACGATGATAGTACACCGGTCATCTGTCAGAAAGAGATCGCTGTGGAATATCAAGTGCATGGATTTCATCGAAGCATTCCGGCGGAATCACCGGAGTCGCTCGGCACACTCCAGCGAACCAGAAAAGCAGGTGGCTTCGACGGACGCGATTTTAGGTTTATTTTTTTTTTTTCATTTTCCGTCGACGTTTTAGTGACATTTCGGAGAAAATAAATGCTGGTTCCCACTCGTCATCCCCCATCATTTGCTTGTTATCGAACTGCTAACCACTGCTCCGAATCGCTGTTTTGAAGCGTGACTATGCGACGAGGACGAACCATACTGATCGAATGCATGATTGGTACCAACCAGGAAGATCATGTGCGGCATAGAGACAATGCGGTTGCCATGGAGACGCGCATGCGCAAACTGGGGCAGTTCGTCGGGGTGCTCTGTACCGCGCCGGTCAACACCTCCTACTAGACAGCTTTCAAGCCTGCGCATGACGTGACATGATGTCACGTCCCGGAGGCCTGCACGGGAGTTAATTGGATGCGAGTGCCACGTCAGCATTAGCGTGGGGCTCGTCAGCATTAGCGCCAATCCCTTGTGACGTAACAATGTACCGCAAGATGTCGGGGCGGTCAGAAAAAAGGCATTGCCAGAAGTAACGCAAGTTGTACCGCTCCTCGTGCTTACCGCGACCGCGTGTAATATCCTTTTTATATTTTTGTTACCCTCCGCACCTCCGCGAGCAATCCAAGCATACAAGGTTTTTTTTATTTGCTTTTCGTCACCTAATGTTACTGTAACGGTAGAAGAAGAGGAGTCAGTGAACCTAGTAAACAAGTTTTGCTGACATTTTAGACAAAACACGTACTTTATGCTCGGCGTTTACTTGTACTTGGTACACTCACCAGTTCGTAATCTCTAGACGGCAAACATCGTCAGCCTGGAGAGTATCTGATGATTCGACGACCTCGGTGTCTGAACCTTCAGCAGTGCGATCGGGCGTGTCATATGCTACCAATTCTAATTTCTGGGAGCGATCTATTTTTTTTAACTCAACAGTTTGTTTTGTGCCCATTATGGCTCTGTACTATCGGACTGATTGCATGCACTTGTACACTGGCTTGTACTCGCAACGCTTTCATCATTGACCTCCATCATGCCGATCTACTGACTCTTCCTCCTCAACTTTTACAGCACGCAAACTAACCAACGGTGCAGTGATAAAAAGCTAGTAGAACTGAAACTTAGTTTTCTACAATCGCTCGTGGAGAAGACAAAAAAAAAATCTTAGTCACGGTAGTGGGGAGCACGAGCAGTGAAACTCACGTGACTTACGGCGAACACAATTTAGTGACGTAAGTCAATGCCTCCCTTCTGACCGCCCCGACATCTTGCGGTACAATGTTACGTCACAGGGCACTGGCGGGCACTTTGATTTTTTTTTTTTTTTTTTTTTGGTGTCAGAGGCCCTTTAAAACTTAAAGTGGATTTACGATATTCGTTCGGCGCTGCTCCTCGTCCTTTTCCGGTGGCCGCGCGCTCAATGTCGTGGAATCGACAGGCCTTCTAGAATAAAGTGTGCTGTGGTTCTACCAATACAACGAGAAAGTGTTCGAAAATGCGTTTTTGGCGCATCGGAACGTACGGCGGATGCCGCCAATCAAAAGGCGACATAGACAACGCGCAGAGAACGCGCGATGACGAAGCAGCCAAGCGCGAGCCGTCATTGGTTGAGATTAAAGAAAAAACAAAAGCACGTGAGCAGGTTTGAGAGTAAACAAACGCACAAGGTGCGCAAAGTGCAGTGATTTTTTTATTTTAGTTTGATTTTGCATATGAGTTATCCAAGTATAGACGATTGCAAGCTGGGCGACTGGCCGCCGCCATGTCTCTGCTCGAGCAGGCACGCCCGTGCGATTACGAGCTTGCCAAAGCTACGTTCACCCGCGCGTTGCACGCGCTTGCACGCATGGGGCACCACCTGTGGCGCCATGCTTGCAATTGTCTATATATAAGGACATTGAGGCACTCTAGTATATATATATATTAAGAAGTATTAGCGGCGAAATGTTTTGGTAGCGCCCTCCTATGGTTACCTCTGGTGACGTAATTACCATGCGAACAACAAGTTCGATGGTGTCTGTAATTAGCACGGTGGAAGCTTGAAATCATAGCGCTCTGAAGCCAACACTAACAACACCGTCAAAATTGAAGTTCTTAGATTCCTGTTTTTTTTGTCGATGAGAAATACTTTGCTGACGTCATAGTCAGCATTCGGCCAATCGTGGCAGCACGACCACAGCGACACTTTCGATCGCGTACGTCGCCAATCGCTGGTAACACGACGAACCTAAAGATATATAAAATGTGTGTTACTAGTTGCTGTCTTGTGTGTGCTAAAGACGCAAAGAAGTTAGAGTAAATGAGTTGTACTTTTCTTTTCATATATTTACACGCGGCGGTTGCAGAAAAAAAATTATGTGGTGTTGAAAGTGATTTTCCAAACTTTATTTAGCGGTTAGTGGTGCGAATTAGCATTGTTTCACGAAGCTCTCGTAATGAGATAGTGACGCACTAGTGCTACTTACGCGTGTTTTCTCGCTCCTGCGCCCTTCGACTCACTTCAGTCTGAATACCTCGATGCCGTTCGCTGGCTCATCCTTTTCCGCTGACTGGGAACAACTATATTGATCTCGCGTCAAAAATCGGCCCGAAACTTTTTCACGTTTTGTTTTTACTCCTTCGATTCAGTTTATCGTACACGTAACGTCGAGTAATTTTCCAAAAAAAAAAAAATGAAGTGCCGAAAAAAATAGACGGGGAAAAAATATATCAATTTAAAACGCGAACTTAAAATGAATCAGCGCTTCCTTCCGCACTGCCCTCCACCGGTGTAATTAGTCCTTAAGTGTGTCGACGTTATTTAAATATTTTGCGCTCCGCAAACCTGCCCCTCCCCCCTCTCCTTGCCTTTCTCGCGTTTTGAGCACCAGTTTGTTCGGTCGTGTTTTTATATCCGTATATTTTTATGCTGGAGTTTACTCCTTCTTTTTTTTTCTTCGAGTTTATCCGGTTTTGTTGTGCGTATGTGTAGAGTTATTTTTCTTTTCTCCACCGAACATCAGCCCCTTATCATTATGGCAAAGGCCTGACCGTTCGAACGAACGCTGCACCGCACGCACGCACGCACATTTCAAACCGCGAAGTGTGGTACGTCCACCCGCCTATAGTGTGCACAAACACACACACACACACGCGCATACACACGCCTGCACGCGTACCAGCGTCATAAGCGGGTAAGATCGAGCGATACTTTTATCTACAAAACTTTTTAGCAACCTCTCTTCTTTTTTTTTTCTCCCTCGCCTTTCCTTCCACATCTAGAGGGAAAAAAAAGAAAAAAAACACAAAAAAGATCGTGGCGATATGCGTGCAGAGAGCGCGCCGTTAAGGAGAAATTACAATAATTAAAAATATCATCGAAATAAAGTTTTCTCGAATGGTTCGCGGAAACACAAACTAAACAGTTTAGGAATAAATAAATAAATAAAATGAACTGGAACGTACAAATGAAACAGAGGCATAAAACAAGATTATTCCATTTTTCACATTCGAACGCTCTCCAAGAGCGCTCTTCATGTTTCGGCCATTTATTTAGCTTGCTTCGATTCGTTTCTTTTTTTTTTTTTTTCTTATGTCGGCCGTCGCTAATTATTAAATGTGTCGATCCTTTTTTTTTTTTTTTTTGGGGGGGGGGGGGGGGGGGCGGGGGCTGAGTCTATCTCGAATATTTTTTTTTTGTTAATAATTTTTTATGCACCGTGTCTGCCTTTCGTTTGCCTGGCATCCATTGCGTGCTCCGTAGCTGCATTAACGAAACGATTTCGACTTATCGCAAAATCTAATTAAACGGGGCGCCCATTTATTATTGCCCGCTCTATGCACGCTTCTCGGCGGTGCACGTTTTTAAGCACCATCTCATTTTTGTACAGTACACGATCCGCAGAAACCGCGAGATAATTTCGTGCGCTTTCTTTTGCTCTTGACTCGTTCTCTCCTAAGCGATGTTCGTCGTCTCTTGGTTTTCTGCTTGGCTTCTATTTGCAGTGAGAAATTTTTTTTCTATTTCTGCCGCTAGGCTGGCTTCTACGAAATGAATTTCCGGAGAAATGCGTGGAAGGGAATAACGAGACCACAGCGGCGTAAAAGTGGTGCTTCTTGAAATGATAGGAATGTCATTCCAATTGTTCCAATCTTTATTGGGTGTATTTCAAACCGCGACACCAGACACACAAAAAGAAAAAAAAAACACGGCTTGACTTACGCAGTTTAACGTGAGGCTTCAGGTAGAAGAAAACATTCTCTCACTGAAATATACTGGCGTAAGATAAGTTCGTTTAAAAGAAAAATGGTGTGTTAGGTTTGTGTGATTCTGCGCACAAGTTCGGCCCTTCGCAAGGACGAAGTGCGGTTATGTGTCTTTTAGTATTTATTAAACGCCTGTAAAGTATAATGATATACGCTATGTCAGACGGTAAAAATTAAGTATTTGTTTCACACTGCTCGGAACTAAGCTACACGTTGCCCCTAAGCTCAGGCTACACCTATGTTGCAGAGTAAAGCAGTGAATGCAAATCGTGCGCTATAATTATAAACATATTTCTGAGGGTAAAAATGCGAAAACCAATAGACATGTAAAAAAAAAAAAAAAATACGAACAACACAGAGTGTTACAGAACAACAGTAGCGCTATGTGTTGTTCGTTTCTTTTACTCTTCCGTTATTTTTATCGCTTCTATTATTGGAAATATGGATTACCAACTAGGCACAAGTGCATACCTATCTAAATATAAACACCATCACGTTTTTTGTTTTTTTTACGCAGGTTGTTTGGCACGACTGGTCTCTGCTCCGCATGCAACAAGACCATCCCCGCCTTTGAGATGGTGATGAGGGCACGCGGGAATGTGTACCACCTGGAGTGCTTCGCCTGCCAGCAGTGCAACCAGCGGTGAGTTCCCAACAGTCACCAGCCACCACGTGAAGTCGCAGTCATAACGAACACACACATATGATTTTGGATATAGGGGCTTAACCTAAAGTCACACAATCCACATCACCTTGTTTCTCATAAAAGGCGTAAAGAAAGGGGGTGATAGGTCTGCTCAATAACTCTAAAGCATCCGAGCGAGGAAAATCGTTAGCTACAATTATCAGTCGATTTAAAGTTGCCATGAAAGTTGGGGCGTGGAGCTTGTGGATCTGTGTTATCCTTATCCCGAAACGAAGGAGGGGTGGCTAACGGCTCTGTACTAACGGCACTGAAGGCATCACCACATGCAGCTTAGCTTTGACATAGCAAAGTCAGCACTGCAACAACGCTTCTGTAAGCACTGACTCAACAATCAGTTAGCGGTAATTTGTTTGTGTGTGCATGAAAAGACGGCGGTGTCACATGCATTGGAGCGATGATATAGCACTGATAATGCACAAAGTCAGCGCTTTCTCTGTGGCGTTGAGTTAGTGCTGCGGTGTACATGTGAACAGCAGTTAGTGCTGCAGTGTATGTGTGAACAGCCATTCAATGTTAGTGCTGCGGTGTATCTATGAGCAGGCCTTCAAAGTTAGCGCTGCGGTGTACGCGTGAACAAGCTTAAAAGTTAATGCGTTGGTGTATGTGTGAAAGCATTCAAAGTTAGTTGTGCATCGAAGACACTAGCAAAGAAACTCATTCCAAGCGTCGTTGCTAAGTAATAGTAACAGCATCGTGATAACAGTATAAATTTTGGAATAGTTCCCATGTCTCACTTGCTAACTTTTCCGAAGCAGGCTACTTAACTTTTCGAGGGCGCAGTATATACGATAATCACGAGAAACTTCAAACGCCGTTTTTTGTAATTGTTCTAAATATTGTCCCGTTTCACTCAAAAGCAATCCCGAATACGTCATACCACCCACCCACACTGGCAAAGTATCTAACCGAAACAAATAATATGGCTAAGCTGTTTGTTTTTTCTGACCTACATTGCTCACTTGATTTCTCCTTGCATAGCCGTTGTAGTCAGTATTTCCGTAGACTAGTGTTGCCACTCTATATTCGGGGTCATTTAAAAGTGTGCATACATGTTGATGTGCGAGTGTTGGTTTGTTTAGCACGTACCATGCCTTGTTTTCAAGATTGACGTAACAGTAGCTTTTTGTTTGTTTTGTTTTGACGATGACGCTACCATCATTTAAGGACTACCAAGCATTGTGCTTTCTTTTCTTATTTTTAGAACGGAGCCAAATATATATATATTTTTAGAAGAGTAAAAAACACCCTTTATTAGACTGAAATGCAAGCTTTTAATGCAGGTTCTGCGTGGGCGACCGCTTCTACCTGCATGAGAACCGCATCCTGTGCGAGTACGACTACGAGGAGCGAATGATCTTCGCTAACATGCCGTACTACGGAGGCGGCGGTGGCGCGCCACCCTCAACGGCGCAGGGGGTGGTGGGCCTCCATCACCACGTCGGCAACGTCGGGCCCCCCAAGCGCCTGCAGGGGCCGCCCCCCGCACAGGGCCCGTCCGTGCCACCCCCCGGTGGCCTGACCATGGCTAACGGACACCTCGCCGGCGACGCCGACCACCCGCATCACTCGGTGGGCGTCGCGATGCAAGGTGGACACCCGCAGGGCCACCCGTACGGCACCCCGGGCGGGGAGCCCCTGCTCGAAGCCAAGTGAACCCCGTGTTGGTTTCTCGGGGGCCCGTCCTCCGGTCTTCGACGAAGCCTCGTCGCCGGCGTCGAAAGTTGTCGAAGCGTGCTACACGTGTGCGCGAAAAGCGTCGGACCTCATCGCGTGATCGGTCGTGCGACGTGCTGAATAAAAGTGCCAAACCAACGCCACCTAGAAGACAAGACCCGCGCGTGACGTCGTTGTTAGTGGATTCCTGACCCGCCTCAAGCGGCGAACGCGCTCAAGACCGGCCTAGAGTACGCCGCGACGCGTTAGACCCGTGCGTCTCGCGTCGCCGCGTGTTTGCGTCGCGCTCGTCATGAGACGCTACAAGATGCGCTGACGGTGACGCTGAACATAGCCTCCTATATACCGACAAGGCCTGGCAGATCGCCACGAGACGCAGCCGCCGATATGGAAAAGGTGGAGCGACAGGCAACGGATGAGAGGAGAGCCACGTGACTGGCGCCCCGCTGCGGCGAGTCGCCGAAACGCCCTTGTTTCGAGCGAACAAGTGTGTTTCGGGTCCTGGCCGCTGCAAAAGCCGTGCACTGACGTCCAGGTCCCCCGAGAAATGGTTCTTTGATGCCCTGTGCTACCAGATCCTTGCGCTCCAAACCCGCGACCGGGCACTATATGGCTCCGTCGTCGAACTGCCAGGCTTTGTGTGTACAGAGAAGGCTATGCGCTGACGCGAGCTAGGCGTCCCTGTGTGAATCCACTAGTGATGACATAAAAAGGAGAGGGTGGCGAGCCTTGTTTCTTAGGTGGTATTGGCCAAACACACGAGCGATGAAAACTAATGTCGAGCGGTGACGGTTACCATAACAACCGCATTTCGACATGCCGTCGGGCCGCGCTGATCCCCCATGCCACGGCGTCAGCGACAACTACTATGGTAACCGTATCACGCGAAACCTGTTTTTTTTGTTTGCTCATTTGTGTCACCCTTAACGCGTCATGCGACGGTGTTATAATCACTGCTAAGATGAGAGCGGCAAGGGGGAGGGAGTGCCAGTTGTTGTCATACTATTCCAGCGGGAGCCTTCTATCTTCGATAACACTTGGGTGTCTCGTGAGAGTCGAGCACGCACGCGCAGCGTAAGGTCGTTGAAAGTCGACGGGCTGATGCTGGAGGCTTAGGACATCAGAGGGGCACGTCCCGCCGTTCCCATCCTGTCAGTCACTATATTAGCCGATAAGATCGCTGATTGTCGGCTGAAGATAGGAGCCTAGTGAAAGTTCGTGTGTTGCCGCTTTCCATTGAGTTCGGAGCACGCTGGCAACGTGCGAACCTGCGAGACGCTGATTCCGCCGTACCATATTTGCGGACAACTTCCTGTGGAAATCCGGTGAAAAACACGTGTGCGCGTGTTTGAGCCCAAATAAAAGTGCGCACACGCCATCCTTTTTTTTTTTTTTTTAAACGTTTTAGGAAGTTGTCGCCGAGTACAGCATTGCTTCGACGTTTTGTGCCTGAAAGCTTTGTCTGAATACTGCATTATACAACACGTTCGACGCTTCAGGTACACATGTGTATCACCATAAATAGCTTTGGGCAATTAATATAGTTTAAACCACCTCAAATATTACTCTGAGGGAGTGGAACCAGTGTCAGAGGATACGAATCTGGTCAGTAAGCGGCATTCCATTTGTTATCTTACAATGTATAATTAAATTTGCTAATAAAATAAAAAAAGTCACCTTGTGAAGTACGCTTGATGCCGTGCAATGCTTCAAAGGCACTGTGGGAATTCAGGATATATCACTTTAATCTTCTACTTATGTTCTCGTTGATTTTTTTATTATTTTGTCATTGCTGTTATATTAATTAGCTCCTTAAACATCTTGGTTGCCAATAGAAAACACCAAAAATTTAAACCATGCTTGTTTTTGTTTTTTTGTTGTCGTTGTTGCTTAAATTGAAAACCAAACACGTAAAAAAAGTTGAGTATGCATTTAGCGTCGTGCTCACAACTATACCAACCTCAGATGGGGGAAAATGCAATTTCTGTGTTGAAATATGCTCATGACCAGTTGAACACCGTGCTATATTTTCTGGTCAAATCTTCAGATAATTTTTACGGCATTCGTACGGGCGACCGCGGAAAGACTAGTCATTTCTTTTTATTTCAAATGACAAAACAGCAGAAAAGGCGGGGTGACGAGGCTTTGTTGTTGTTGGAGTTGAAGGGCCGATGCATACAATGGTCAGGTGGCCGCACAACAAGACAAAACAAAAAACAGAAAAAGTTAACGCGGATATCTAAAGCCTGTGAGATACTTTCCGCACGTTGTCACCGAAAACAGTGGACTGTCTTAAACGCCGATAGTGACCGTATTACAGCATTTTGTTATAGATTGCGCCGGAGAAAACTTTGTGTACATACTCAACACTACCGGAGCAGACTTTCTAGTGCGAGCTGAACTGTTGCGACGAAGTGTTAGTCGTCGAGGGAAGATTTTCGCAGACACAGGTGTTTGTTATAGTCGCGAAAAGTACTTGTTCGGTTGCCCTCATGGGCTTACAGTTCGCGACGATTACGACGGGAACACTCGTTGTTTCGTGGTTCAGTTCAGAAGCCGTTCGAATTATAAATTCGTGACTTCCCCCCCCCCCCCCCTTCCTTTTTTTTTTATCGGGTCCTTTTGTTCCTCAAAATAAAGGTTGTAAGCTAAACTGAAAGGTTAATTATATGTAGTAATCTACGCACTCTTTATTTCCCGCGTGGGAAGCTGGATTTCCCGACTGCATCATTATAAATGAGCGCTCGGAAAGCCATGATACAATTATGCCTCTTTTGAAACTGTTTGAAATAAAGACATTTCTCGCACCCATGTTTCATTGTGGTTTATCTAGTTCTATATTCGTTTAGATGTGATAAGTAGAGACGCCTGTTTGGCTAACGTTAGTCTCTGGTGTAGAGTAAACCCAGGTGCGGCCCTGCGTAAGCTCAGATATGTTTTGTGTGGCGGGCGTCCCAGTAGATACCGGCTCGTTTACAGTATATGCCTTAACTTTCCGCGTTGTGTCTTAACGTGTAAGTCATCTCAGTTTTTGGTTTTACATTCCTCGACATTTTGTATGATCTAGTGAAACTAACGCGTTTGAATATCTGAATCTGTTGATCTTATACCTTTATAGCTCGGTCTAGTGCCACTAAATAAGCTACGCTTCAGAGTAACGACACTTGGCCATATTGTGGCTTACAATTATGGTTACCAGTTATCTGAAGCTTTACCTGAAATCAGAGGACACGCTTTTCCGCCCTCCATAAATGTTTAAATAGGTCGGGACAGAGCATAGCAATATTACACGACCTTCCTAACACCGAATGTAATTCTGAGGAAGTCGCACTTTTGAATCATGACGATCGGCAGTTGCGTCTGCTCTGCTCACGAGCCAAAATGGCGGCGCCCACAGCAATGACGGGGAACGGATTGCCGATACTCTAAGCGCAGGTAATGTAGTGGCTCTAGCTCGGCCACAGACGCGCAGTTCGCAAAACTGATACGTGCTGCCAACATAACCCCACTAATGTGTCTTATATTTTTCTTTTGGCAAGAACCCTTATGACATTCGATTCAACGCAATTTATTACCAAAATAGAGTGAAAGGACTTACAGTATTTTTTAATATATTAACAAGTTCAAAAGCATTTTTTAAAAATTAAATGGAGAACAGTTCGATATTTATACTAAGCATATATTCCAAAGTCAATAAATACAGATTTGACTGTTAGAATGGATATAAGAATTACTTTGGTACTGATCATTATCATAGGCCTACGGTTAGGTCATATGGGCTCACAACCAGAAATCAACCGGCTGTATCGATGAAAAAGAAAGACAAACTATAATTTAGTTTAACTTCAAGCCGGATCCGTAGCCAGAGTCACAGCGTTTTGTCTGTGCAGACGCTGAATTTCGTCTCACTCAATTTACTCGGGAACGGCCGCGCCTTCTTTTCGCCGAACCCCTGATTGTTTTCTTAAACGTCCATTAATAACGAAGCCTTGTTTATACAAAGGCCGGCGAATTTCTTCGCGGATTTGCTTTAATGCTGCGCATATTTACAGAGTACATATTCACCGACAAAGCTCCCGTTCATATAATCTCCGCTTCCTCCTTCTCCCCTCGAGCTCCTTTATTTAATATTCTATTACCGCCACTGTATAAACTCAACCACCGTCCGACGTCATATATTTTACTAATTTACTTGCTTACTTGCTTTTTTTCATTATTTTTTTATGAATTGACAAGCTTTAAGAATCGGAGCGCTCTTCGCAAAGCCGCTCATTCAATCCTTGCTCTTGCACCGAGGTTTTTTTGTTTTGTTTCCTAGTTTTCAGATTTTTGAAGTCGAACTCTCGGTTTGAAATCGAGTCGGGAGTAACAATTAAAAGACGTTTCTGAAGCGAATAGGATTTTGAAAAAAAAAAAAGTAAAATTCGCACCATTAATAACTTTGTGCTGCCGCGCCGCCAGAGAATCTGACAATCGCGTCGCAGTTGTTGATGCACCGCCGCGTATTTGGTCCGATTTATTATTCCAATCGCATTACAAAAGAACGGCAACGAACAAAGCGCCGCCTTGCGTTCGTTCCTGCAACTTGGCATAAAGAAGAAAAACAACGAGCCCAGAGTCAACAAGCAGCAGGGCCGATTTTCTCTTCGCGTTTCACCCGGAGGCGGCACATTGAAAAACGGGATCGCTCCAAACAAACTCACGAGACACAAAAAACACAACCCAAATCAACAGCTAAGCACCCATCTTTTATTTGTTCTGACTGGCGCGTATAAAACTAGCTTGAGAAAGACACACCCTTCCTCTATGTTTGTTTTATGCATGTAACGTTCTAGCCTTCAAGCATGATTATGTTTTTTTTTTTTCTGCTAATTTTTTCTTTGCTGTTGATTTCAAATGTTGGATGGCGCCTCGTTTTCGAATTCGTTTGTGGACTTTGTTGCCTTCATGAAATTTTTTTGGTTTTTGTTTTGCACGGAAATTAACCTGACTCTGGGGGGCTGTGTGTTTCTATACTCACTCGCATTAGGGGTAGTACGACATTTCAATTAACATCTGGAGCGTTGAAAAATGAATGAGCTGAGACGCGCGAGTTTGCTAGGAACGGCGGAGAGCTCGACACGGGCATAGCGACGCGTGCGCGCAAAGAGCGACTCATCTTCGAAACAAAAGAAACGAATATATATCCGGGTAAATATTATTAACGTTTTTAAATTTTTTTATATATAGGCATTTCAAACTAGAAGAGTTAGAAAACCTTTTTCTCGCGTTCGGCGCGCGCTACGCACAGGAGCTCGCTAATGCAATTCATCTTGAAGGATGAAGAACACAACTTCGCACGGATACGCCATGAATGTGTTAGTTGCCGCGAGCAGAAAATATTGGGTAGGCACATGTGACAATATGTCATCGCTTATTAATTTTTCTAGACTTTCTTTAAACGATTTTCCGTAAACTCCCTGAATCACAACAAAGAAACTACGTATCTCTTAGAAATTGTTTTCCAGGATGTAGGACACGCAGTTAGGAGTCTGGGCTCCATGTTTCGTACTTATTTCTGCCTCTGTCCCTTTAATATACAGTTTATTTATTTCCCTAGACACGAACCAATTAGCCCGGCAAAAAGGTGTTAGTCGACGCTATGCATACGCAGCAATGAACCCCGAAACTTTTGCTTTTCTTTTAGTTATTTTGTTTAACCGGATATTATTGCGCCTTAAATATTTCGATATCCGGAGTACCCGGAGAATCTTGAGACAAAAAAAAAATCATAGTGCATTAATTTAGACTAGCACTGCTTAACAATGCGCTTGCCAACAATCAATCCGTCAACGAATATCTGAGTTCGCGTTCGTGGCCAATGAGTGCCATGAGGGAACTTACCATCACTTGAGAATGACAAGTTCCATGGTCTGCATAAAAAAGCACGGTGAAACCTCGGAGTCATCGCCTCCGGTGCTCAAGCACTTCACCACCACGGGATTTCTCATTTCGCTTTTGCGTTGAAGATTAAAGCTAGGGAAGAAGGAGCTGAAAAAACATTTCATGGTCTCTTTAAAAATGGACTCATCATAGCCTCCTCTATACTGACAAAGCCTGGCAGATCGCCACGACACGCTGCCGCCAAAAATGAAAAGGTAGCGCGGCAGACAACGGATGAGAGGAGAGGCTAAGGCCCCTCCTCCGTTGTTTTGGGATTTTGGGGAGAAAAATTTCTCCTCGCCAAAGCCGTTTCCCTCTTGAAAGTTCTCTTTCCCCTCGCTTCCATTGGATTGGGCGCGACATGTGAACGTTACCTTCCCACGATCCCGCGCGACTCGGTCGTCTGCTAGAAACCAAGCGCCATCACTGGGCGAGGCATACCGGTGGCATTCTTTTTTTTTTTTTTATTTCTTTACCACGACCCTAGCGGCAACGCGATGCCATCATGCTGCGCTGTGGAATGCACAAACAGTATTGCGAAAGGAAAGCTCTTTGCCGTTCCAACCGGAAAAGAAAATCTTCAGCGACGAAGACAATGGCCCCACCGGATCGGTCGGAAAATTTTCGACAGCGTCCGAGCGGGTCCTTGCGAGGTAAGTCACTTTGAAACTCTGGAATCTTATTGCCTCTCTCGGTCTCGACGATGAAGATCGCCTAATACGAGCATGAGACGAGATAAACACGGATCAAAATTACCGGCATGAACAACTTTGACGCCGTCTTTCACCGCGTATTTGATAATGAAAACTTACTCGCTCGCTTGAATTGAGTCCGTCGAGTTGAGAACGATTCGTGAGAGACTGGGGTGCCACTCAAATGGAGATGGTTGTATCGTTACCATGAGCGTATTGCGCCAGTGAAAAGAGAGTCGCCAACAATCGAGCAACTCGCGCTTTTGTTGTGCAACATGCGCGATTGGTGCTTCACAAATGGCAACTAAAAATATGCGATGCTGCATTTATTTTTCGGGATTACTTCACGAACGATTAGTTTGAGCCAGTGATCTTGGTAAAAACTGGTCTCAAGAAACAAAAGCCAAATGCGCAGCTCCTTCCATTTTTTTTCACACCGACCTCTTTCGAATGCGCAATATTTTTGCTTTGTAGCAATAAATATGTTGTTGTCTTCATCTTTGTATGCGATTTGTCATATGTGATTAGTAAAACATCATTTATTGACAATGAAAAAAATTGCTCTTGTCTTTTGAAGGCTTCGCTGAAAGATCTCTCTGTCCTCATTTGGAACTCACGCAGTAAGGTACGCCCGCGGGTGTGCGCCAAAGCTTTCATGCTTTGCAAATGAACTCAAAGGTGTCCCTTGCGCGTGACAACGCCAAAACAATATCTCGAAACAGAGTAAGGATGAAAAAGGGCCTCGCTAATAAATGGTATAAATGAGAAACGCGCAGGAAAGGCAACCGAGCACTCTATCTTTTAACTGAGGCGACAAGCGAGTGTATTTGGTGGGTAGTTAGTTATATGCACGAGGCGCGTAAATAGCAGACGTCACATGTGCACATGAAATGTGTACGAAGTAAACAAAGCTGCTATTTCGGCGAAACGATTGGTATTGCTAAAAATTACCAAAAAGTCCAGGTTTTGCACGCGTTGTGGCATATTATTGGCCTAACTCGAGTGATGCCGGTTCTCCAAGTGCACTTCATTCAAGATACTAAAAAGTTTTAGTAGAGCGTACGCTAAGGATCGCGAGCCTTGCGGGCGCGTGCCCAATCCATGCTCAAAGCGACGGCACGAGCTCCCGCTAGCAACGCAGTCCTTGCCCACGAAACTCTATTTACACGCAGGGGGAGGTGCATTCTATCGTGTGGGTGCTCTCAGCTTTTGCTGTGATAAACGGGTAAACGGAACACATTTTCGCAGTGCATGCCCATGTCCCAAAAAGACTCAACTACATAGATTCCTTTTTTTTTTTTTTTCGTTTTCGTTTAGTGGGATTAGAGAAAGCTTGTCTTCACGCCGGAGCGATTCCAACTCTGCTCGCCCTATTATATATGCCGATAGAGACGTCTCCCCGTGCTTCATAACTCCAATCAAGGTGCAAAAACGCTAGTTTCTTCACGTTAGAAAACTAAACCGTCTTCCTATCTGAAAAAAAAAAAAAGTCTCTAGTCCCGTCGTACTCGTATGCAATAACAAGTACGGCTCGGCACGCAGGCGCGCGCCTACGCGCGACCTGTGGGCCCCTCTCAGACATGGCGGCGGGGGGCGTGGCGCGGACGGAGGGCAAGGAGGATTGCCGTCGACGGAGAAGAGGAAAACGTGGGAAGGGGAGTAATTGCGCTATCTTTCGGTATACAGGGGCCTTAGGAGAGGCATGTAACTGGCGCCCGCTGCGGCGAGACGCCGAAACACACTTGTCCCGAGCGATGGAATGTCCGCTCGTGCTCCTCGCGTTGTTCGCGCTATCGCTTCTTTTCACGTCGGGTTTGAAAACCAAGTTTCGGGTCCTTGCCGCTGCAGAAGCTGTGCGCTGAATACCAGAAATGCTCTCTGCTACAAGATCCTCGCTCTCCAAATTTATAACCGGGCGCTGTATGGCTCCGTCGTCGAACTGCCAGGCTTTGTAAGTATAGAGGAGGCTATGCTCACACTCAACAAACATACAGTAGTATTTCATACACAAACGTCACATCCAAGCTTTGGTGTCTCAATAAAAAGACGTATGTATGATCAGTTTTGCAAACTCAACAATAAAAAAACCCTAAATTTAGAGGAGGCGCAAACGATACTTATATGCAATTGATTGACATATTAGTCCATAAACACTATAAATAAATAAAATAATTAAGAGAAAGCTTTTTTCTGACATATTATAATCGCCGAAACGCTTCGGTGGCGCCCTTTTATGGCTTCAATTCGTGACATCACGAACATAATTTGCCCAACGTTATTAGATTACCTCAGTTGTGGAACTCCCGCGAAAGGGGGTACCCCCCCTTTTGCGGGAGTTCGTCTAGGGTCTGTACATCAAAACATTTCTAATATTTAATCAAGCTTATGAGAGAGGGCACTGACCCTGTCCAGCGGTCTATTGGAAGGGTAAAGCCACATCATCATCAGCATGCTCTTGAAGGTCGCATTTAAGAGAGAGAAAGCAACTCAAACCGTAGGGAGCGTGTGCAGTGGAATGGCGGACACCTTGGACGCAAATTGATTGCTCATACGTCTGCGTCAGTTGGCGTGCAGAAAGATAGGAAGCGGGCAGTGAGGCTAAGCAAAGCTTGGCGACGCTTGCAAACGATCGACGGTTTCGCCTCCTCGACGCTCGTGTGACAAAAGTGGCCATTGCCAAACAATAGGGCGCTCTATTGCTTCAAGACCGGTGGCTTCACTGCATTTCCATAGGTGTCAGTTTTTTCTTTATTTAATTTTTCTTCGGGTGAGTTCGATCTTCGCAAATTTTATTAAAAAGAAAGCACCACCTGTGAGCAACGCTGCGCAAAATCGTAGCGCGATAGGTTAATAAACCGAATTTTGCAGTCGATTTAAAGAGCCTGGCCGCTACTTAAAACACCCACATTTCCTCCAAAAACTTCAAAAAATAAAAACAATCAGGAGCTTACATTGACGGCGAAATGACGCACTAATGCACTTATATCTATGATGCCTGCAGGGAGCGCGTCTTCGACGGGTGTGTTTAGCGTCCTATGTTGCCCATACATCAAAAGTGGTTCCAAAGTGGCTACAAATGCCACTTCGGAATGGCACTTCTGAGAAGCCGGAGTGTCACACTCTTGCTAGAGTCACTGAATAAGCTACGCTTTCAGAGTACCGCATTCCTTTTCTTTGGCACTTTGCCGACAATACTGTCGCTCTATTAAACAATATCTTGGTTCGCTGCGGCATCATTGGACAGCGGCAGTCACGTGAGTCACTATCATCCTCATCGCGTTTTTTCAACGCCACCATCTTGGGTCCAGCGATCCGCTGTCTGCTGCTGTTTTACTGTTTACTGCGCGCGCACGCTGAAGTCCGTCACTCAGGGCGTACTTTTTCCTTCTTATGTCGAGATTCTAACAACACGACCATGATTCGCTGTCACAGCCGCGGCTACGGCAGCTGGTGAAGGCGACGGCTACAGCTCGGCTTGGCTCAGCTACAGGCACTCCTCAATCGGCGCGTGGACCCAAGATGGCGGCGCCTGACGCGCTTCAGACGCGTAGTTTGGGAGTTTCGGTACTCTGAAAGCTTAGCTTTATTTAGTGACTAACTCTTGCAGGCCGCGACCCTGGTGGTTGGTCGTAGAAATGCTAACGAGAAGCTACGAAAAGTACAAGTGAACGCGAGTGTCGCTGTCGTCACGGCGTCCCACTTTTGCCTGCTGGAGCTTCAGTGGACTGTCGAACTGGAAAGCGACCTGCAGCAGAACAGGCGTCTGCCACACACACCACAGTTTTTGGGACGCCGCCAGGATCGCGACCGTCGACAGCAAGACACTTGTGTGACGTCATCAGGCGGAAATTGAGGGACCACTTTTTTGGACGCGGTGAACACACTAGTCGGAGACCCGTTCCAGGCGCCATACTTCTATCCACCCCTTCGATCGTTGCCAAGTCTTCTTGTTGATAGCGATAGAGATCGGCTGTCTCCGCGGTTTAGAGGCCGAAATTCGAAACTATGAAAACTTGTAACCACCTCTAATTTTGTACATAATACTCTCCTTTTTTCCGGTTGGATTAGCCGATTAGCCACCCCCCTCCCCCCTTCTTTCCCAACGTTTCCAAAAAAACATGTCGTATACGCATAGACCCCCAATGACATTGACCTATTATTTCAGTAGGCTGTCCGCCAAACTTCAAGAAAAAGGTGTTTTCAGGCCAGAAAGATCTTCTCCTCTGTAAAAGGTGTAATATTTTCTGAACACATTTCCGAAGCCGCCAAAAGGTGGAACAACACCTCTCTCACACGCAGAGTACGTGTATATTATACCTATTAAAAAAATATAGCGCTTTGAAAAGGCTTATACGGTATGAACCACCTTCGAAACACAGTTCTAGGTGTTTTAACGTTGACTGCGTGCTAGTCCCCAGGGTGCACTGCGTGGCATTTCGCCCCGATGGGGCGCTTCGAATTTTGTAAAAAATCTATTTTCTGTAGTCACGTCTTAAGGTCGGTTCAGGCACTTGCGTTTAAAGGCCCGTTCACACTCTTGCAACCGAGTAAGACCGAGAAAGACCAGACCGTTTTTTAAGCCTCTTGCGATCTCTTAGGACCAGCTCCGCTGCTGCATTGCATCCGGTCCTAAGAAGTCGCAAAAGGCTTAAAAACCGGTCTGGTCTCTCTCGGTCGAAGTCGGTCGCAAGAGTGTGAATGGGCCTTAAGACTGCTTGCGTCGAGCTGTTGCTATGGCGACCCGTAGGACGAAACAAAGGGGAGGCGCTGTGCTGCACGACGCAACGCACCGCAACGCCGCGGACGCAACTGTGTGAACGCACCTTTAAGAGCACAGTCGCGCCCCCTGATCGAGAGAAACAGGCCTATAGGCAAGGGTGCTCCGGCGATTTCTTGAGAAACCGGAGCTAACTATATTTTCCGAATACCTGGCCTTTGCACTCTCCAGCATGCTTTTTAGCATCTGTAAACTCAAAATATTTGTCATAAAGTCTGGAAATAAAGGCGATGTCAAAACCACTGTTAAAATGAACACGCGCTTTTCAGTATTCTGACCTAGCTGATAGGCAGGTTTGCAGATCAAGCAGGCAGCCATGAAAACAAAATAAGCCGCGCATTTAATATCAACCATTTTGTTCTTAGCCCGAGACTGAAGCAGAAAAAGCGGAAAGTTTCAAAGTAGAAGAAAAATGAACAGTCGAGGACACGACTGTTCATTTTTCTTCTACTTCGAAACTTTCCTCTTTTCCTGCCTCAGTCTCAGGCCAAGAACATAATGGTTAACATCCACCAGCTCGCCTGCGCACTCACTACATTATCATTTAATATTGTTTTTTTTTTCGTTCTGCTGCGCGAGTATTGGTTTGAGCTTCCTGAGTATTTATCGAGAATATCTGACCGTCACTGGCACCACTTTGTCATTCTTGTCAATAAAAGCTTTACGTTAAAAAAAAAAAAAAAAAAGATTCGGGTTGAGACGTTTAAAGAAACCATGAAGGCAATTTAATTTTTTTTTTTTTTTTTAAGAAGGTGTTTTCGGTAGCATTGGGGTCCTGGCATGCCACACAATTTGTTCTATAACGTTGTGACTCTTATTTCTGTACCTGCAAATAAATTTGCGAAACCGAAACAAACATTCAGATTTCTTCCCTTTTTCGCCTCTGGAAAGAGTAGTGACGTCAGGGAGCACTGTCGGCATCGGTAGGATTTAGTGCACACTCAGTGTGGTTGTCGTGGTTCGCTCTAGTGCACGGCGGTCTGTGAAGGAAACCTGGAAGAAATGGACGACAACGCCGCGCTCGCAAACGAGTTTGAGCTCCCGTTCAGCGACCTCACGCCGACTGAACGGGAGATGCTGCTAAGGACGCAGAACGCTGGATTGGCGACCGATGCAGCAATGCTGCGCATTGCTGCATCGGTCGGCAGTTTATGCAAACTAACGTCGCCCGGTCGACCGCACGTCTTTAGCCGACCTTTCGCGCAACCTACTACTGCACAGAAACGCGGCATGATTGGTGAGACACCAGCTCACAAAGCGAACACGAGACGACGCACGAAACCAAAGCCAAAAGTCCGCCGCCCCCGGCGCTCGTGCCTCTTTTTCTTTCTTTTTTTGTCTATGGTTGCTCGATGCTTGTTACGCGCCCGAGGTAGCAGTGCGGGATGCGTTCAACCAGTGACAAACGGAGGGATAACTTCAGATTATGCTTTTATACACGATATGAAACTTATTAATTCCCAACTACAACTTCAAAAGATTATCCAACGTTCAAATAAACTTTTTTCATCACATCTCACCACGGAAATCGAAACCAAGAGCGCGTCTATCGTTTGAACCAATCGCCAGACGAGGAGCCCGTTGTCACGTTTCGTCCGCGCACTTTAGTTCACCTTTCTGCCGCCGGCTCGGTGGGGTCTCAGGCATCGTTCCCGGCGCTATTATTACCGCGCCTGTTTGCTCGATTGGTGCGGCACCCAAACTTCTGTTCGGGCTAGAACTTGGTCAACAGTATCTGAGACGTGCCTGACATCCATTTCAATCGTCGAATAAAACTTCGAAACTGCCTTCATGGTCCCTTTAAAGGGGCGATGCAACGATTTTTGTATTTTGCGCAAATACCGCTTAGGACGGATCCCTGACGTTAATGACCTGTAAATTACCCGTTCGTTCTTCACCACACGCAATCGAAGTGGTAGAAAAAAAAATAAAGAAAAACGAGCAAAGTTCACCCCCCAACTCGCAGCCAGAACAAGCGGCCACGTGATCTGGAGCCGATTATATGCCGCCAATGTTGATCATAGCCACGCGCTGGGGTTGGCAAGGCACAGGACACGCGCTGCGTTCCAGACATTGTTATGGTTCGGCTGTTTTCGTCATTGCAGCGCTTGGACACGGGCCACTACCCGAATGCTTCTCGAGCTATCGATTATCACGAGCCCAAATCGAGTGTTCACGCCATGCTCGGATCCAATCTATGAGCCGCATTCACATATCGTCACTGGGCGGTACTGCTACCACCGAGCTACGTCATCAGGTTCTGCGAAGGAGAGATTGAATGAAAACGCTCGGTTTTGTCCTCGAAATTACAGCGCAACAAAGGAGTTTCTTGGCCAGTGGTGTTGCGTGTGAGTATCCTTAAGAACCACTATACTTCGTTTCAGCTTCGGTCCGAGCGCGGCCGATGTTATGAGCCGAAGGGCCAATTAAACAGCGAAAGAGGCACAACGTCATGGCGTGCTCTCTGCAGTTGATAGGACCAGCCGGTATTCGCCGTCTCTCTGTGCGTGCTCCGGCGTGCTCCTCCGCCGGCTAGTCTTATCAAGCGCAGAGAGCACGCCATGACGCTGCGCGTTTTGCGGTGTTTGATTGGCCCTTCGGCTCATAACATCAGCCGCGCTCGGACCGAAGCTGAAACGAAGTATAGTGCCAGTAAGCTCGTGTAAAGTGAAAAACATTCCAATTGAATATCGTTGCACCGCCCCTTTAAGACTGTGTACGTGTGGGAATGCGAAAAGCATGACGCACGCGTAGGCACAGATTTAGTCATCTGGAACCGTAAAACCACCGTGGCATCAATAATAAATTATTAAAAAAATGCTGCCGTGTCATGGGGGAGCGTGCTGGTCTCGCACACCGGAGGCCCAGGTTAAATTGTCGTTCGCACCGAAATGAGCCAAATTTTATTTCGGAGCCATTAGTTTACTTTGTTTACAGAAACCTCCCTGACCAAATTTACGTTTTTTTTTTTTTTTTTTTTTTTTTTTTTTTTTTTTTTTTTTTTCTGCGCCGCGCCGTTAGCGTTCGTTTGCCCCCTTAGCAACAATGACGCCGTTACTATGGAGCCACATGGCGCGTCACAGCCAATGGAAATTTAGGCGCCGTTTTCGCTGGACAGACAACGCCGGCTTCGCTCGAATAAACAATTAATGCTTTTGGAATTAAAAAAAATTAAGACGAGCACCAAATTTAAAATTTTTAACTTTGCGTAAAAAAATGTTTTGTCCTATGTGGGCTGTTTGTTGGCCTGATAAGAACATTTTAAACTAGATAAATGACCGCACAAAAAAAAACAAAAAACACCTAATTATTTTTTTTATGCCAACTCTGTATTTGAAGGGTAAAATCACATTCATATTGTTTATCCCTAAAAGTCAAAACCACAGGACCAATATCATAAGTTACTTTACGTGCTCTCGCTTTAGCAGCGTGCTACTCTGGCTAAAGTGGTAGTGACAACCTCAAAACCGTTTTTCTTGTATCGAAGTTGTTAAGATAGTGTCAGATAACACGCAATCACCTGCAACTCACAAAATAAAAATTCTAGTGCGCGAAAGCGTCTTTCAAATATCGGCGCCTCCTATAGACCAGTGTCTATACTCTGTTCCATGGGCGCCGTTATGTTTGTTTATGGCGATTCCATGACGCAGTAAGGGGGCCGCACTTCTTGCAAGACCGTTCTTTTTTAGAAACTTTCACCCATATCGTACTGCAAGAACATCAGAAACGCCTAGTCACGAAGCTACAAGAACAACATCGATGCCAAGAGTCCTGTAAAAGCAAAATTCATGTTTGATGCGCAGCCCCTCTCTCCACAGGAGCCTGCTTTTGAGATCATCATTCCCCATTTTTATCGCGGGGGCTAGATTTTCGGACACTGGTCTATATGCTGCCCTTACAATGACGTATACGGCGAAGAAATCTTTATGATTCGGAAGCTCCCATCGTGGTGACATTTATTGATGACATTTCTGAAACATATTTTTACAGCTCTTTCGTCGGATTTACTCAGTCAGTGCCAGTTTCCCTCTGAAAACTCGATCTTCAATAGATACCAGCTCGTCATATTTAGGCTTTCACTTTATGAAAAGTAAGCGGAAGTTTTGGGAAGCTTGTCCGATCAGTGCAACCACTGCACTATCTGTACTCTCTGTGACCAGCAATCTATGTCAGCTTCAAAAGGAGGAGCCACTTAGAAAAGACCACGTTCCATAAAAGTGTGTTTATTAAACTCTTACTGACTAAATGGAGTATCTGCGCTCCAAGGGAGTGCGCGACGACTTCTTTTGACTTTAAAAAAAAGTGGCAAGGTCGCCAATAATCGATATCGGAGGTTCAGATACGTCGACCCTTCCCCTCTCCTCAATCTCGCACACAACACATATCCAAACCCACACACCCACACGCGCACGCACATACATGCACACGCACGCACTCATCAACACACACACGCACACACATTCACACGCGCTCGTGCGCTCACACGCACACTAAATGCGTGCGCGACACACAATTGCTTGCAATTCAGTCAAATACGGTCAAACTCGTGCCCAGCATAATACAACGTCCTTGGAATCTGTCTACACGAGCAAACTTTCTTCGTGCGACCGCTCCAACAAACTGCCGGTTCTCCCCATTGAAATAAAACTAAACCGGAGCACTCAATTTCACAGTAGGAAACTACGCGTCGCACAATGCGGAAATAGTCTGCCGTCTCGGTATAGAACTCTCGTTTGTGTATTTTCAGGGTACCCGGCAGACGTTGTTCGCAAAACTAAATTATTGGCCGTGGCGTCGTTTTCGAGGGCAGCGCTCGGGAGGGGTAGTTTGGGGAATCGCTCCTTCGGCAAACAAAGCTGCAGCAGCGTCCGTGCGCAAATGGAATTAACGCGACTGCTCCGGCTCATTTGAATAAATTTTACAGCGTCAAGCACGCGCGCACGGCGCCTTCGCGACTCGCCGCTGCTTCGCTGGGCTGCGTGGCCTCGGGGCTGGTACCCGGGTCTCAAGTTGCTCGAACGAGGCGTCTGTGTAAAGAGCCCAGCGTGCCGCTTGACGCGCGACAACGCGCGTTTGCGAAGGCGGTTCGCCTGAGACCGGCATGCAAACGTTGGCGTCGAGCTAAACAAAAGATGTAAGCCTAGAGAAGCGAGGTAAACAAAAAAAGCAACCCTACAGAGGCGAGATAAACAAGATATGCAAGCCTACATTTGCGAGACTGAGAAAAAAAAATTGAAGAGTTTCTAAAAAAAGAACAATTTTCACCATTAATTTTAAAAAAAGCGCTCTTTTTGTGTTTTTTTGTTTACGCATTGGCGCAAGTTTACCTTTCCGCCGAAATGTAAGCCTCAGCGGTCATAATGAGATGCTAATGCTTCAGAACTTACTCTTGTCTGATTAGAAATTTCTAAGGAATTTTCGGAAATTTTCAATTGGAAAATGGCGGTCAACGAAGTCCGCGAATGTACAAACGATATGGCGTCTGCTAGAAAACAAAAACAAAAAAAGGGACTCATCCTCTAAGTGAAGATGTTATAGAAGCGCCCACAACGTTTAGATTAAATAAGAGGTAGTTTTGAAACTTTAGCGTCCTGCCCCAACCTCCAGCACTACGACTGGAGGATAAGCAGTGGCTGATTCGTAGTTTATTTTTACAGTGAGCGAAATACTTCTCATTTTTTTGCAAACACTGGGTCTTTTTTTTATTCATACTTGGGTCCTCCTTCTGTGAAGACCGCGCTCAGTAAAAAGGCTACCCCGCGGCCTTAAACCAGCCCGTGTTTTGATTAGAACAATACTCTAGAAGTTCGCTTATTATCAGACTGATGAAATTTTATTTAAAAAAAATGCAGAGATTATTGTGCGTATGCCTGCAAAGCGTCGCTAGTTGCGGCATCGTTCAACGCCACAGAATCAGCCAGAAATCAGCACCGGTTCCCGCCGGAGAATCGTTTACTGAAAGCTACGCAAATAATCGCGATTTGGACCGAAAAAGAAGAACACCTTATTAACCGTCGCGCCAGTCGCCCCTCGGCACCCTTCCGTCTGCTCCCTGGAGGTGGCGAAGGGCGTACCTGACCTTAATTGAAAAATCAAATCAGGCGACGCCGTCGTCACGCAACAAGCGTGCAAGCAGCACCAGTGTCACAACAAAGGCCCGTGTTTGTGTTTGCCCGGCGTCGCTTGCGGGAGCCGCGAGACAAAAGCAGACACAATGGATTCCCGCTGACGGCGTCAACGAGATTGCCCCGCATTCAGGCGATACGATGACTCCGGGGGGCCGCCTCGCCGGAGCCCTGCTTCTTGCCCGGCCAGAAGGGCGACGCCTTTCGATAATTATTCGCCTTTGTGAGCTGCAATGCTGTCGGGCGCAGAGCCCCGCTCAGGTTTGCTGGCCCGCTCGGGTGGGCGCCCCCAGTGTCGAGGTTCCACTTTGCTGCCCTTTGGAGCTGGTCGGAAACTTTGCCCGAGGGCCGCGCGCGGCACGCGTTACCTGGTGGACACCGCGGCAGTGCTTGTTTGGAGGTGCGGTATGGTTTAGAGTGATGTTTATTTACCCAGAAATAAAGTGTCTAAGGTATTATTGATGGAAGTGATGTTTGAACCGTTACTAAGCCATGATCGCTCGACTCTCCTTCCAGCTCCACTGAGAATGGCATGCCGAGTGGCTTTTTCGCCGGGGAAAAGAAAGTGCTCAGAGCGGCCGCGGTGAGGGGTATTACACTCCATTCAAGCGACCGTTGAGGTACGTTTAAAGGGACAGTGCAACAATATTCGCCTGAAAGATTTTTTTTTTTTTTCACTTTACACGAGCTTACAGGCACTAGCGGGACCCAGCTATACTCGCACGCAACGACACTGACCAAGAAAAACCTTTGCTGCGGTGTAATTTCAAAGATAGAAGCGTCGCTGTCGGCACTACTACTACTACTAAGCGTTGTTATGTTGGAAGAGAATAAAAAGGAGAGGGGGGGGGGGAGGAGAGGGTTAATTGTGGATGCGCACCGGGCGCATTCGTCACTGGCTCTCAGGAGAAGGGGGGGGGGGGGGGGGGGACATCGGCGTTCGGCGTCGATGGGACGGGAAAATCCTGATCCGTCCATAGGGTCATGACGTCACAGCTACATGACCTTGCGCGGTAATTTCGAACAGCCCACTGCGCTCACGTGATGTCACGCGTAGAATGAAAGTGGTGAAAACATGACAAGTAATGCGAGTTAAACGTCGCCGCATGTCTCAAATGATTTCCCTTCATAAAGAAATTATTTTGCCTTAAAAACAAATTGAGGAATTTTAGGCAGGGGCGGGATTCAAACCAGCGACCCTGCGGATTCGACCCAGACACGTGACCGACTCAAGCACGCAAACACTTTTTTTTTTTAAATATTTTTAATACATCGATGATCTACATAGCAAATGAGTACATCAATGTGAGAAATCGGTTCCTTACGTCAAGAAATAAAGAAAGTGAAAAATATATAGATTATGCCCATATTGTCACGAATTAAGGCGACGAGAAGGCGAAAATTGAACTGAAAATAAAGGTTTAGTGGGTGAACTTGTGCCAACAAAATAAGTAACGTAAGAGCGTCGAGGGAGCGGAAACGCAGGCGGCGACTCCGCGGCGAAACAGAAAGCGCGAGCGAGACTGACTCGACAAGGTCGCGGGCAGCTGCTTATCTACCGTGCGTCACTATCTCGTAAGTTCGGCAAAGAAGGCTCGAGCGTCGCGCGCTCGGGGCGAGGATGAACTGGCACTTTCGAGAATAACAAAGCAGAGGGAAAGTTACGTCTGCTGCGAGAATGAACGGGAATCTTCTAGAAGACCGTGACCAAGCGTTGCTTTCTCGGCTCTGCAGGCGGTGAAGAAAGGGTTTGACCTTCAAAGCTGCGTTTCCTCTAACAAATCACTCAGTCCAAAGGAACAATACTATACACTGCAAACAGCCGGAACTTTCGCCATCTCCAAAAATGAGTAAGACATTGCCCTCCTACCAGGAATCACAAATGGATAACACTGCGACTTTCTCGAACAAGTCCAAGGATACACAGATAAACAACACTAATACTACAACAAAAAGAAAAAAAAGAAAAACCTTACAAGCGGAGAAATTGTTTAAATTCGTTCCCAAACTGCAATAACGCCTGTATTGTTTCTTTGGACTGAGGGATTTGTTGGAGGAAACGCACCTTTGAAGGTCAAACCCTTTTCTTTGTGTTCAGTAGTGATTTCACCTACGTTCGCGGGATGGCGGTGGTTATGGTAGAATGTGACCCTTTGTGTGAGTGTCCCACAGCCGAGGTCAAGGGAGATAAGAAAAGGTTTACCCAAGTGTCATTGTCCTCTTGTCATGTGTGTATTTTTTTTTTTCTAGAGACGGCGTTGGAGATGGGGTATATAAAGCGTGTTCGAAATAAACTTTGCAGCTGAGTTTGAGACGTTGCCTCCTCTTTTACTAACTTCTGTTGTGTTCTCTTTTCTGCCCCTGTCTCAGGTTTACAATCATTTTATTTTATTTTTTATTTGTTTATTGGAACTTTTGACAATACAGGATTGTCATGGTGCTGAGGCAAAAGGTGACAGTAAGTCACCTGACCAGGCCCCTAGCACCAGACTACACTTGCAGCAGATGCAGCAGATGCAGCAGGCAGACTAGTGGTAGAGTGCTATAGTTAACCATAAACAAAAACAAAAAATACACAGTAACTAGATCACTACACTACATACGCTCTTGCAATGAAAAATAAATAATTCGCAACATGCAACAAAAATATATGAACTACATTACTACAATTACATCTGTACACATAATTTAGAAGACAACAGTATTATGCGGAAAGTAAAAAAATATGTTTTTGATTTTTTTCTGAAAGTCAAGAGGTTTGAATTATGATCGATTATATCGATCAAGCCAGGGTGGAGGTTGAGAAGATTGGGAATCTGCCAAGATAGTAATTGCGTACCGTAATTTGTTCTGGTTCTGATTTTTATAAAGTTTGTATTTCTAAAATTGTAGTGTGTATCAGTATTCGTATATGTAGAAAGGAATAATTCACGGTCAGTTTTAACTTGGGAGAATATAACCTCAGACAATCGTTGATTATACAGTGCCTCAATATTCAGGATACGATGTTTTTCAAAGTATTGGAATGTATGATCGCGGCTTGATAGGTTTTCAATAAATCGTATACTTTTTTTCTGCATTAAGTACAAACTAGTCATATTACATTTAGATGTAACCCCCCAGACAAGTAAACAATAGTGCAGTCGAGAATGAACAGTAGTGAAATAGAGCTGACGTTTTAGCCACATTGGTAATAAGGCACGAAATCTATTCAGCATGCCAATAGACTGTGCGATGTCACGCTTCACAAAATTCACATGACATGTCCAGCGAAGGTTTTCATGAAAATGTATGCCTAAGAATTTGTATTCGGTAACCCTTTCTAGTGACCGTGACTGGAATACTATTTCGGTAGTAAGGTTAACTGGTCTGTTAATTGAGGAAAAAACAATATATTTTGTTTTGTTAACATTTAGAAGCAGCTGATTCGCATCAAGCCACTTCGATAAGTTTTTGAGCCATGCGTTTGTGACAGGAATAAGAGATGATAGGTCCCTGGATGAAAAAAAAAACACTCGTGTCATCGGCGTAAAGTACTATGTCTGGCGTATGGGGGATAGCAACAATGTCATTGATATAAAGAAGGAATAGTATAGGTCCTAATATTGATCCTTGCGGAACACCAAATTTTATATATTCAGTGTCCGATTCTATACTATTAGCTACCACAAACTGGCTACGATTTGTCAGATAACTGCGCAATAGTTTAAGTGAAATGCCTCTAATTCCGTAGTGTGGCAGTTTATCAAAGAGAATATTATGCTTGATAGAGTCAAAAGCTTTATTGAAATCTACGAAGATGCCTATAGTGTAGGATTGATTTTCTATATTGCTGATAAGTTTTCCTCGAATGTTAAGTAAAGCTGACTCAGTGGATTTACCTCTCTGAAATCCATATTGGTTTGCAGAAATAAGTCGGTATTTATGAAGATGATTAATTATTCTAGAATTTATAACTTTTTCTACTATTTTTGAAAAAAGTGGGAGTATTGATATTGGCCTGTAATTGCTGATGCTATCAGCGGCACCGCCTTTGTGCAAAACGGAAATTTTAGCCATTTTCATTTTTTCGGGAAAGATTCCAGTAGATAAGATCAAGTTGGTTATGTGGCAGACTACGTCAGATATTAAATCTGAAACAGCTTTAATTGGCACCGCTTTTATTTCATCATAACCGCTGGAGCAACTATTTTTAAGATCACTTATTAGACTGAAAATCTCTGTGGGGGTAGTAGGGTGAAGAAAAATAGTATGCGTGAGATTGTGCTTTATGTACTCTTCAAAGTTTTCAGTGGTTGTTTGATCGGAGGCTCCAAAGGTTAAAAAATGTCGATTAAACACGTTAGCAAGAGCCTTTCCGCTTAAAGTTTCATCGCCTATTTTTATTTTGGTTGGTACACTGTTTCGTGTCCTCTGCAATAAACCTTTGATAGTACGCCAAGTTTTCTGAGGATCATAGCAAATGTCTGCGAACTTATCAGTATAGTAGCGAATACGAGACTTCTTAATATCAGCACCTAATTTGTTTCTAACTTTTTTAAACTGTTGCAAAATCAATAAGTCTCTACTTAATATAAATGCATGATATAGTTTGTTTCGTGCCTTAATTCTTTGCAATAGATCTGACGTTATCCACGGCTTTCTTGCTTTTTTACTTTTTTTTATTATTACAACAGGGAATGCACAATCATAGAAACTGATAATTTTGTTCAGGAACAAATCGTACGCATTATTAGGATTTACCATCTGAAATATTTCACTCCAGTCCACTGAAGCTACAAGTTGACGAAAGTGCTCAATTTTTTTCTCGGTAATGATTCGCACGGAAGTGTTTGTATTCATATGTCTGGCAGTATATGACAAGCTTTTTGGAATAAAACAAAACAGTGATAAATGATCACTTATATCACTTGTGAGTACACCTGCCTCAGTATCGTTTTTATAACAGCTCGTTAAACATATGTCGATTAGTGTTTCACTAGAATCTGTAATGCGAGTGGGTATATCAATTACATTTGAGAAACCGTTTGAGTATATAATATCAAGAAATTCATTAACTACGTTAGATTTTTGCAAAATGTTAATATTGAAGTCGCCCATAACTACGACAGGCATTTTGAACGACGAAAAGAATTCTAGCATGGGTTCAACAAAACGAAGGAACTCATCTAATGAACCAGAGGGAGGCCGGTAGATAACGCCAAACACAAACGCGTCCGATTTCACAAAAAGCGATTCAAAGTTTTGATTAATAATGGTGTACTCAAGGATGACCTCGTAAACAAAATTGTTCTTTATATAAAGGGCAACACCACCGCCTTTTTTATTTGTTCTATATACGGCTTCGCATCGGTAACCTTCGAATTGTACCACATCATCGATACCAGTAAACCACGTCTCACTAAAAGCCATTGCATCAAAATTGTGGTTTAAAGAGGACAAGAAAATACTGACGTCATCTTCTTTGTTTTTGAGGCTACACGTATTTAAGTGATAAAAAGAAAAGGAGGCAAGCTGCTTATGCCTCAAAGATTTGAAGCTACGAAAAGAACCAGCATCATGATAGCGACAGTGATTCACAAGTTCAACCATTCAGAGCAACAGACACGGCGTCTAAATTATACTGACAGTCAACATATTTTATCTAGGTCAGCTTCACATCCGATAGCGATTGCACGCTCGCCCGGGGATTTGCGCACGAACAACTGGCCGTTCATGTTCAACTTACACCAGCTCGCCTGCACTCTGACTGTTTTTTGTTAAAAATAAATGTCAATACAAGAAGCTTGGTGAACAAAGTTGAGGATTTGGAGAGTATACTGCTTGTTCATTCTCTTGATGTGGTGGTTGTAACAGAAACACGGTTACATCCTAATATAGCAAAATTAGAGCTATGCCCTCCTGAATATAACATAGTTAAGAAAGACAGGGCTTCTTGGGGAGGGGGCGTAGCTATATTTCATAAAACGTCCTTGCAGTGTATGCCTGTATCTACACCAATTGATCATGAAGTATTGCTGCGTAAACTCGGGTATGACAATGTGTCATTCATAAGATGTGCTGTTTATAGACCGCCAAATACAGCTATTAGTATGATTAGCCATCTCAATGATTACCTAATTCATCACGTTAAACCCTCAACTAATTTCATCCTACTGGGAGACTTTAACCTAACGTACATTGACTGGAGTACACTTACCGTGACCAATAAAGACCGTGCGAGTGGAGAGGCCCGGTTTGATTTAACGTTCTCACTAAATTTAGTTCAAATAGTAAATTGCCCTACTAGGGGCGAATCACTGCTAGATTTGGTTTTTTTAAATGATCGCTTGCTTAGTAAAAAATACAACAGCGAAGTTTGCCAAGGTATGGCTTATCATGACATGGTGCTTGTGTCAATATTTTTAGATCAAAGATCCCGTTCTTTACCTGTTCTGTTAACGGTTCCAGATTTCAACAATGCTGACGACGTTTCTATCATCAATTTTTTAGAATTGTCTTTTGATAAGTTTGAACAAATGTCTTTTGAATGTGGTTCTAACATTGAAGCGTTGTGGTACTACTTTAAGAATATTGTAAACAAGTGTATATTGAAATGTGTACCCGATCGAAAGAAGAAAACTAATGTTCATAATCAACGGATTAACAGAGATATCCTGCATTTCAAACGTAGAATTGCCCGAGTGAGAAAGAATTCTAAATCTAATAGCACAGAAACATGTCACCAGCTTCTTTCTGAATTAAATGCACGACTTAAACTTGAAATCTCAGAAGCAAAGAAAAAAATGTTTTAATACTTCGCTCCGCTCTTTCATGAGAAGTGCGCCACAAAAGTTCTGGCGTTATATCTCACCTAAAGATAATTGTCCTCTGTTCAAAGTAATATTACCCTCGACTCAGTTCAATTCTTTTTTTTAAATCGGTATTTACTACTGACGACGGAGTTATCCCAAGCCTCGACGTTAACGATGCGGACGTAATTAGTGACATTTTCATAACTCAGGAGGGAATTTTTAACTTAGTTTTAAATAAATTAGACGCTAAGAAATGTACTGGGCCGGATATGATACCAAACACTTTTTTGAAAAGGTACCCAGAATGGATGTCTAAATATTTAAATGTTCTGTTTTGTTTCTCTCTTGAGCATGCAGTATTATCAAATGACTGGAACACAGCAAACAAAATTCCCATACATAAAGAGGGTGACTGGAGTACAGCATCAAACTTTAGGCCAAAATCTTTAACTAGTACCACGTGCAAATTGCTAGAGCAAATTATTTTTACACATATTTCATGTCACTTAGTTAAGCATGGCTTAATATATAAAAACCAGCATGGGTTTAGAAAATCACTTTCGACTACAACTCAGCTCATAGAATTTACGCATGACTTGGCTGAAGCCGATAACCAGAGGGGCCAGACTTAGAATTTTTTAAGTCTGGCCCTCTAAGCCTTAGAAAATTACTTAGAATTTTCTAAGGCGTTTGACACAGTTTCTCATCAAAAGCTACTGGGAAAACTTTCCAACGTACTCAAAAACTGGCAAATTATAAATTGGATAACCGCGTATTTATCAAACCGAAGCCAATATGCTCACTATAACAAAGTTGATTCGTACAAACTGCTCGTTACTTCAGGAGTGCCCCAGGGTTCCGTACTTGGGCCACTTTTGTTTTTGATTTACATTAATGAGATTCCAACCAATATTGATGTCCCAATTAGATTGTTTGCTGACGACTGTATTATATATAAAATAACAAAAAGCCATACCGACAGTCTTACACTGCACAAAGCTTTCGATAAGATACTCTGTTGGACTAAAAAATGGCAAATGAAGCTAAATTATTTGAAGACAGCCGTCATGACAGTCAGTCCTGTAAAAAAAAGAGCCACTTCAATTTCGTTACTTACTAGATGGACAACCAGTGAAGCGGGTCGAGGAGTACAAGTATTTAGGACTTCTTTTTAACTAAAAACTGAACTGGAACCAGCACTTGTATTTAACGGTTAACAAAGCGAGGGGCACTTTGTTTGCCTGCCGTAGGAAATTAAAATTTGCCGATTTTGACACTAACTTTATTGCGTATAAAAGTTTCATTAGGCATGGGATAAAATATGCTAGTTCTGTGTGGTGCCCTTTCACACAAAACGGTATTAATAAGCTTGAAAGTATCCAGAAGTTAGCGGCTTGGTTTATTTTTAATGATTATCGTAGAGAAACATCGTCCACTGAATTAGTTACTAGAGCGAAGCTTGAGCCGTTGCAAATGAGATAGAAAATTGACAGATTAAAATTCCTGTTCAATATCCTTAACGGCACTCTTTATGTTCAAAGCTGGAACTGGCACTATGACGGAACAGCACACGACATAACAGCACGCGACAAAACAGCACGGTCAAAATAGCACGCGTCAAAACAGCACAGCGTCAAAACAGCACGGCGACAAAACAGCACGGTCAAAATAGCACGCGTCAAAACAGCACAGCGTCAAAACAGCACGGCGACAAAACAGCACGCGTCAAAATAGCACGTGACAAATTAGCACAGCGTCAAAACGGCACAGCGACAGAAGAGCACGTGTCAAAACAGCGGCGTCAAAACAGCACGACGTCAAAACAGCCCAGCAACAAAACAGCACAGCGTCAAAACATGACATTGAAATATAGCTAGGGTTCGGCGTTTTCGGCTTGTATTATTTGAAATTCCGCGCACTTTTTTTCGGTTTTTATTCCCAACAAATGTTTTCGGTTTATTGTGGTGAATATTTGTAGACTCATAACCTTCTCAGTTATATTAGGTTTATTGACGAAAACCAGTATACTTACGAAAATGCAATAATTAAAAGCGTTTGTGTAAAATATATATTGAGTAACAGATGCTGGTCTCCTTATTTGTTGCCGTCTTTGGCAGCCGACGCGACCTGTTCTGTAAGATGCACTGGGGCCTTATCGTATCTGACATTATCGTCGTGTGCTCTTATTTTGTATACAGGACGAGCATGAGCTTCAGTACCACTTCGGTCGGAAAGGCAAATATCAAAATAGAAAAATTAGCAAGCATTGCACTCGGTGCGTTTCCCCCCATTTTCACGACTGCGAGAGGTGATAAATTCGCGTCGACGGCAGAAATGACAATAAAACACTCGTATTTATGCCCTCCTCTAGTGGACGGAAGCTAGGTGTATTAAACAATGCGCGGCATTTACGGACGCTCTTGATTTCCGTTGTTTGATTTCACGGTTAAACTCTCCTCTTTTAACAAAAAATTCGGCACAAATCTCTATCAGGTGAAAAACCCAGATTTCGTCCTAAAGACCCCTGCGCTTCCGGAGCCTACGTTGAAAGTTGAACCGATCTCGCAGACAAGCTGAAAACTGCGAAAGGAAGTGGTCATATGGTCAGTAATGAGTAGGGTTCCGTGTTTTCCAGTTTAGTTTTCGTCAAGTTCGGAGGGTGTTTTTTTTTTGTTTTGTTTATTTTTCGCCGAAAATTCAGAGTTTATCGGAGTTTATTTTTGTTTGATTCCGAATTCTCCGAAATTCGGAGCTCAATTTTGCAGTGTTTCTTATTAAAAATAAACAAATAATATCCAAATGCAAACGTATGCTGAACAAAAAATAAAAACAAATACGCGATTGTATTAATTAATATTTTCTTCAGTTGGATTTGGCGTTGGTGCCATTACTACTGGCAATACTAATTTATCCTAGAACAAAAGTGGCACACAAGTGATATTTCGATAAATGTCGATACCTTAAAATCAATAACCTAGTGGAGGTAGTCGCTGGGAAGCCTGTATTCATTCCATGCTATTACATCAACCTACCGCGCGGCCGCAAGAGATAGAGAGGAAAAGGATGAAATAGGGAGAAGTTTCAACTGTCCTCTTCCCCACTTCATGTAATTTTTATGGTTCATAACTTTCACGGTTACAAAAAAAAAAAAAAAAAAAAACTCTCCTTTTTTTTGAGGCACAAATAGTATGACCCAAACCGAAAACATAAACAGTGACTTTTTTCTTGACCCGATAGAACAATGACCTGTTGTCCTGACCGAAATTTGAAAGATGTGTGGTGGCATTTTCCCAGGACCATTTACTCTACGCGCTGATTAAACTATTAATTGTAAAATATATTTGTGCCTGTGTGTGTGTGAGGGGGGGGGGGGGGGGTGGGCACATCGAAATTCAGAGTTTATCAGATAAATCCGAATAGACGAAACTTTTACCGGCGGGTGTTTTTCGAATTTATCTGAAAACACGAAACCCTAGTTATGAGTCAAATTCTCTCTCCCCCCCCCCCCCCCCCCCCCCCCCCCCCTCTACACACACCACTCCAAGCGCCCTCGAAAATACTGAACTCTTTCAGTTAAGACCGAATGTGGAAAAATGAATTCGGCGTACTTTTACCGGTTATATTCGGTTCAACCCGAAAACGTTGAACCATAAATAGTGTTTGAAGTTGAAAAATGCACGTCTCAAATAAGGCGCTGTAAAGGAATTGAGGTTCTAGGCCAATTCGTCGAAAGCCAACTCGTCGACGGCCAATTTTTCGAATCTGTTCTTTTGGAAACAAGTTCGGAATGGGGAGTATACTTGATCCGCGCATGACGGTTCCCTGGGCAGTACCGAAGCCCCCGCTGGTCCGTATTCTGGCTATTTTGTAGCGTGAGCTACACTGGCCGAGGTTGAGCAGTTTCGCGTGGCTCGCATAATGAGCCGTGCTCCGTGCTGCGTATGCGCGAAGAGCAGTGACGTCACACGGCGCACAGCTGGCGCGACAGAGCCGCCGCGCCCGCCTCGCCGGTCTGCGCATTCCGAAGGGGTGACGTCATAGCCGCGGCAGAAGCACTGGCGCCGCCGCGTGCCCAGCTGTGCGCTTCCGTTGAGCGGTAGCCAAGTCTGTCACTGCACCGGAGCCGCTTGATAGCGCCTCTCATTTTCTGCGCATAAGCTGACGCTACGTATATCCTGGCATAGCCGAGCTAAGCCACCGCAATTTTTTCGAGCCGTTTTGCTCATTTTGACGCGCAAGTTTGCTGGTGATATTGTCTGAAACAAATAATTCAATCGCACGGCAATGTTCTGTTGTTAGTTGTTAAAAAACAAAAAAAAAAAAAAAACAGAAAGCGTGTGCGGCAATGGTGTGTTCAGCCCATGCTGCAGTGTAAGGCCACAGCATTGAGGCTGCGACATGTTACTGCTTCACCGGTGTCCACTCGATCAAGGCCTTCGTCGGAAATAATCGGTGAATTTAACTCAAAACGTACAACTTCTCGCCTGCAAGCTCCAGCCGCGTGTTTCCAGGAGATTTTATTCGCGGCGAATGAACCCCGCACAATCAATGCCCATGGTACACCTTAAATACGCTCCACATTAAAGTCACCTTATCTTACCGGTTCTATCAATGCATCTGTAATCGGCGTATCTCCCGCTTTTTTTTTTTTTTGGGGGGGGGGGGGGAGGGGGGGACTTTCTACGCTTAGGTGGTAATTACGAAACGACCAGTACTACGGAACCTCACCGGACCGCCACAAACAAGGCAGTTCATAACTTGAACTTATGGATATCTTTTTGCCAATAACTTTTCCTCTTTCCCTGATACTTCAAAAAAGACCAGACAACGCAGCCAACATCGACGCGAAGGTATCCCCGCTAACTACCCAGTCTCTTCAGAGATTAGCGTAGTTAAGTAGTAGTAACTACTGCTAACTTTATTTGTTTTTAGCAATCACACAGCAGCAGCACTCGGGACACTGACTTGACTGCGATCCCGTCGCCGCCAGCGTACATTTTTTTTTTTATTGTTTCTCCACTAGCTGTTAAATAATGCCATGCAATGTCCAACCCTTTTTCTTTACGTTCTGCTTTGTTTTCATAAAACGCTACCTATTACAGCCTTTTTGCATGCGTGCTGTTTTGTCGTTGCTGTTTTGACGCCGTGCTCTTTTGGCACGTGCTCTTCTGTCGCTGTGCCGTTTTGACGCCGTGCTGTTTTGTCGCGTGCTATTTTGACGCGTGCTGTTTTGTCGCCGTGCTGTTTTGACGCTGTGCTGTTTTGATGCGTGCTGTTTTGACGCGAGCTGTTTTGTCGCCGTGCTCTTTTGACGCTGTGCTTTTTTGACGCGTGCTGTTTTTTCGCGTGCTGTTTTGTCGTGTGCTGTTCTGTCGCGTTCCCGCTCTAACTATATACAACCATTATCGACCGGGTCCTCACGTCTAAACCACACGAAAGCGTTCAAACAATACAGGTTCAAAAAAGACTGTTTTAGATATTCTTTCTTCCCTCGGGCAATTCAAGAATGGAACGAATTACCAAACGATGTCCTCGTCAACACAACTGTTGCTAATTTTGTATCTTTTCTTGAATTTATACTTAATTGAGTTTTCATGTATAAATCTGCATCTTGTTTACATATTTGTACCCACTCCTACCATGGCTCCTTGAGTGGAGCCAGTAGTATTCCTAAATAAATAAATAATAAAATGGGCGTCCACACCTATACCTTGTCTCCGGGCTGGAACTCCACGTCGCGGCGACGAAGTTTGCATCGGCCAGCGTCCACACGTTGCTGGTCCTTTATTCGAAGACGGGCTAGCTGGCGTACTTCTTCTGCTCGTTGGGTGATTAGCTGGGCTTCGTCGGTGCCGTCATCCGTCGGGTCGTGGGGCAGCATGGCGTCGAGCATCGTCGTCACCTTTCTTCCGTGCACCAGCTGAAAGGGTGTAATGCCGGTAGTTTCTTGAATCGCCATGTTGTACGCAAACGTGACGTAGGTCAACACTTCATCCCACGTCTTGTGTTCCACGTCCACGTACATAGAAATCATGTCGGCGATGGTCTCGTTTAGTCGCTCCGTCAGCCCGTTGGTCTGCGGGTGGTATGCCGTGGTCCGGCGGTGGTCGGTGTGGCTCAGGCGGAGTATCTCTTGTGTCAGTTGCGCCATGAACGAGGATCCTCGGTCCGTAATCAGGACTTGGGGAGCGCCGTGTCGGAGGACGATAGACTCCACGAAGAATTTGGCTACTTCCACGGCGGTCCCCGACGGGAGTGCTTTTGTCTCGGCTTACCTGGTGAGATAATCAGTTTCCACGATTATCTAACGGTTTCCCTGCGTCGACGGTGGGAAAGGTCCGAGAAGATCCATTCCAATCTGCTGGAAAGGTGCAGTCGGGGGCGCGATCGGTTGCAGGAGACCTACCGGCTTCGTCGGTGGTTTCTTGCGTCGTTGGCATTCGTGGCACGAACGGACGTAGAGGTGGACAGTCTTCGGGAGCTTGGGCCAGCAGTATTTTTCTCGGATCCGTGCAAGAGTCCTACTGTAGCCAAGGTGACCAGATGCTGGGTCGTTGTGACAGGCTTGGAAGAACTCTTCTCGAAGACTAGCAGGAATCACTAGGAGCCACGTCGAGTTGTTGTCCTTGAAGTTCTCTTTATAGAGGATACCTCTCCGGACGGGCGAATCTTGGCAGGTGTCGACGTAGCCGCGCAGTGCATTTTTAGAAATGTCCCATAATGCACCGCGCGGGAGGAAGAATGAGGGGGAGGAGGACGAGGGGGAGGGGAGGAAGAGGAAGAGGGGGAGAGGAAGGAGAACGAGGGGAGGAAAGGGAAGGGGAGGGGGAGAGGAGGAGGAAGGTGGAGGGGAGGAGGAAGACAGGATTAGGGGGAGAGGAGGAGGAAGGTGGAGGGGAGGAGGAAGACAGGATTAGGGGGAGAGGAGGATGAGGAGGAGGAGAGAAAGGGAGGAGCTTGAACAAGGAGGGCAGGAGGAGGGAGGAGGGGTATAACCTCCTCTCAATGCCCTCCCCTCCTTTTCCTCAAGAGCTGCGCTCCAATTCGACGTTACAGGGTGTTGTAAACGTCTCTTTAGAGCGCAGCTCTTAGGCGCCCGTTTCCGGCATGAGCGGCGTCGCTGTTGGCGTCGCCGTCAGCGTAACCGCGCGGTGCTTTATGGGTAAATTTCCCCGCTAAATCTAGCGGAAAAATTTCCCCGCTAAATCTAGCGAAAAAATGTTCCCGCTAAATCTAGCGAAAAAAGTTCCCCGCTAAATCTAGCGGGAAATTTTCCCCGCTAAATCTAGCGGAAAAGTTTCCCCTTAAATCTAGTGGGAAAATATCTCTGGGGGGTCACGTGACCCCCCCCCTTCTCCCGAGAACACGTGACCCTCAGTACCCTTTCCTCCTCCTCCTCAAAAGTCAAATTTGGGGGTTTTACGTGCCAAACCTACGACGGACATCTGGCACGCCCCAGCGGAGGACTGAGGATTAATTTGGACCACCTGGGGATCTTTTGACGTGCAACCGAAAGCTCGGTTACACGGCGCCTTCTCCGCAATAAGCCTCCGTCAGATTGCGGGCACCTCGGCCGGGATTCGAAGCCGCCACATGGGGATCCGTAGGCCAGCGCTCTCGCCTGGGAGCCACCGAGGTGGTTCTCCTCCTCAGGGGCTGCGCTGTAATTCGGCGTTACAGAGAGTTGTAAACGGCTTTCGTAGGAAATAGCGCGCAAAACAGACGACGACAAAGAAGCACACGAAACGAGCGCAGCGATCGTCACGAGTGTTTCTTCGTCCTCGTCCGTTTTGCGCGCTGTTTCCTACGCTCTTATCAGTTTCGGTTTGGACTTAGGATGGGCCGGCCGCGAGCCCTTTTGGGGAAAGAAGACTGGCTGCGGAAGGAGCGGCGACGTACGCAGCAGCGGAAATGAACCCGTAATCGCCGCAAAGCCGCTGTCGCCTCGACTTCCACTGCGTCGAGCGCTTCAGACTCCCTTGCCAAAGAAGAGCACACCGCTCCCCTGGAAAGCCTCCGCCGAGAACAAAACCAGCTATGCAAAAGGCGCCGGCGGGCCAACGCCACGGACGACGATCGTGCCACGGAGGCCAAGCGCGAGCGCGAGGCCCGGCGACGACTGCACCCCACGCCGGCTGAACAGTTCCCGGGCGCGACGGCGAGGTTCCGGAGAGAGCTCGTGGATTACCCGTTCGGCGTCACGTGCGCCGTGTGCGACCGACTCTGGTTCGCCGGAGACGTATCCACGATCGGCGGCGTGTCGGACGAGAAGAAGCCGCAAACGGGCCCGTGCGCTTTGCGGCAGTGTATCGAGTACAGCTCCACTGGTCTTCCTTCACGAGAATGGAAAGGCTGAACGTTTTGTTTGTTTTCACTAATGCCTACTTCTTTAGATTCATTGTCAATTCTTTGAAATTTGACCACGTGGCCCGTAGATCACGAGATTTCTTTCAACACCAAACCGGTTGTAGCCTTCTTTTGGCTACCACGCACCTTCCCGAAAAGTGATGCACCGGCCTGTCCTGTCCTCCTCGTTGGCCCCATGATCCTTTTCCTGCCTGTTCCTCGAGACGAGACGTCCCATCGAGACGGAATGTGCAACGTGCCTGAATATGCACTTTTGGATTTTTATCTCGTTGGATACTCAAGCTCGTTGAACATTCACACACGAAATCTTTCTGTCGTAGCCAAATGAGCAAATCTGACATCTGTCTATTCGGGTGCGCAATTCACTACCGCACGTCAAACCCAAAAAGGTCCTTAACTTTTGTTTCCGTTTACCATTTTTTGATAAACCAATGCGCCGACTTAATATGCGTTCGCCGTCCCAAAATTTTAATCCGAACCCTATAATTTGGTTCCCGACAAAACTTGCGCAGTCTTTTGATGGCCACTCGGAACGGCTAATTCATTTTTAATTACACACTCGGTCCGCGAGTATGGCGCGCGAACGCAAAATCGGGGAGTCTTTTGCGCGTGCGCCTCAACTTCCTGCAAGCAGTGCTATTCGCTCTTTTTAATCCTCTCTAAATTAAAAGCAAAACTAGTTTTAGCGCGGGGGACCTACCACCGCGTGGGCTTGAAAAGAAAGGACCAACCAAAAAGTTGCGGAATAAGGCGAGGGTTTGGAAACACCCGATCCCAAAACGTTAAAGGAAGCGATGAAAAAAAAAATGTATATATATATTCGAGGACAGGGTTTTAGGGTGTGCCGACTTTAAATTACCATATTGCGAATTCGTCGACCAGTTTTCACGAGCTCAGCGGAAAAATCTACGGCTTCTATGGAATATTGGACGATCGACGATTTCCGCGAGCGCGCGCTCTTACTTTCATCTTTTGTTTTCTTTCTTTTTTTTTCCTATCGGGTTTCCCGCGTGGAATCTGCGTAGCCGCGATCGGCGTCTCTGCTGGGTCATTATTAAATCTTCTTCCCCTGTACCCGGAAGTGCGGGAACGCCGAGTTGGCGGTCCAGGGGTCGCCCGGGGATTAGGATCCGGTCTCGTCGCTTCTGCTTCGTCTCTCTTCGGGGTGGGGACGTGCACGCTCAGGGGACAGCTGGCTCCGACTGCGGCACGCCGTTCCGGCCCTCCGCCGATGAGGAGCTGCCCTTCAAATGTGGGAGCGGAAGGCTCTTGAGCTGGTGCAGACCAAACGTCTTGAGGCCTCGCTTAACCTAGCCTGATCTTACCTCATCTAACCTGCCTTAACATAAGCCGCCTCGGTGGCTCCGAGTGGCACGGCGACTGGCCCTCCACGCCTCCGGTTTTTGAGCGCATTGAATGGTCTGTCACGCCGGTGCGCTATCTCGGCGTACCGTTAGAGTACTACCGCTCCAGCGATCAGTTTTGGCGCGAGGAAACGGAAACTTTGCGTGCAAGGACTGAGAAGTGGAGAGGAAGTGCCATGTCTATTTTTGCTCGCGCAACTATCTGTAACACCTTTTTAGCAGCAAAGCTGTGGTACGTACTACAGGTGATACATTGTTCGCGAATTAACATACAGCGTATGCATCGGGTTTTTGCTGTTTTTGTCTGGAGTTCCTCCTGGGAAAGAATGTGTCGAACCAATATTTTTCGTCGGGTGAAAGACGGAGGGCTAGGCCTCACACACATGTTCATAAGACAACTGGTCAACAGATTTCTTTTTCTTCGTGACCAGAAAGACCCTTTTCTTAGGACTGTTATTCAGTTAAGGCTATACAATGTTTTGCCAGAGTTTGTAGTTGCGTCGTGTGATGATTGTTTTTCTGGTGCATACGGCTATTTTAAGGAAGTCATCGGTGCGTACCGCTTTTTAGCGACGCGTTTCTCTTTGGATTATCTCGCTGAGGTTTCGCGTAAACGTTTGTCAAGAGATTTGATTGATTTGTTATTTCCTGTCCCGTTGTACCGGTCCAGATACAGTGCAGGCCCGGGACTAGACGTTTTAAAAAGAGTTAAAAAGATGGTAGTTCCCGGGAACGTGAAAACTTTCTTCTTTAAGTTGCACACTGAAACCCTGCCCGTTAAAACATGGCTTATCGCTAAAGGCGTACCAACAGCATGGTCAGAGCACTGCGTCCTCTGTAAGCAGCCCGAGACAATAGAACACGTATTTATCGACTGCTGGGACGCGGTGTTCTTTTGGGATGTTCTGCAGAGAACGCTAAAAAAGGACTTACCCCTATCGCCTCACGGCATCCGATACCTGTCTGTAGATGGAAAGGGCACGGTGCCTTATGATTTCATAATGCTTTTAGGCCTGCACAGTATTTGGCAGTGTCGTCTTGCGGTGCGTCATGCCGATATCAACGTCCGCCCAGTGCACAAGTACTTTGTAGAAACGGTGTGTCACTTGCAGGAAGTGATGAAAATGCAACAACCGTTACCTGAGTGGTTGCCCGTTCTTGAAGAGCTGGCGACCATTAAGGATTTTTAATTTTCGTTTCTATTATCGGCCAGGGTGGCTCTTTTAGCCCTTCATTGATGTCATTTTCTGTGTTGTAAAATTCAGGAAATAAAGAAAAAAAAAAAAAAAAAGCCTCGGTGGCTCCGAGGCGAGAGTGCCGGCCTACGGATCCCCAGGTGGCGGGTTCGAATCCCGACCGAGTTGCCCGCAATATGACGGAGGCTTATTGCGGAGAAAGCGCCGTGTAACCGAGCTTTCGGTTGCACGTCAAAAGATCCCCAGGTGGTCGAAATTAATCCTCAGTCCTCCGCTGGGGCGTGCCAGATGCCCGTCGTTGGTTTGGCACGTAAAACCCCCAAATCTGACTGCCTTAACATAAATTATCCTAATCCTACCTAACTTAACCTAACCTATCATAGCGTAGCCTAAGCTGACCGGACATAACCTAACGTGACCTAACCTAACTTTAGTGTGAACTGTGCCACAAATATGAGAACAAATAAAATTATTAGGTAGGTTGTCTGACGTTTGCTCCACAGTCGAGGTCACAGTCGGAGCAAATTTGTTTGTTGGAGGGTTAGCTACGTTTACAAGAACTCTACTGGTATAATTCTTCGCACTAAAGTGGAGTAATATTTGTATCACAGTAGTCAATACTAAAAATTGACCTTTTCTTGCGTGTTAACAAAAATTAGTATGTCGTTGTCGTAGCGGCGTCGTATGTTAACCGCGCGGGCAGTAAAGAACCGTGTTTGACCGAGAACACCAAAACCTTTCCCCTGGCTCAAGCGAGGCACCCGCGCAGGAAGTGAGCTCATCAAAGCGGCGTTGACGACGTCGTCAGAGGACGTTATCGAGGCGGCGTTGAGGACAGCGCGGCGCATGCCAGGTCACGCTCACCTTTTCTCCCCCGTGCGCGGAGACTGCAGCGGGCCGACGCCCTATAACGGCGCCGGACTCGTCCGGCGGGACGGCCGCTAATGTGGACGAGGCACGCGAACGCCCGCACGCGGCGTCTAGGACCTTGCGGGGAGCGGCGTTCGAGACAGCCCGTCGTGACCGTCGTCCCCGCAGAACGGGAAGGGCCTCCCCGCCCTGTTGCCCCAATTATGGGCGAGGAAAGAGCCGCTTGGGAACCCGGGCTCTGACGACGTCTCGGCACGCTCGCGGGTTCGGCGCACGACGCTGCAGCGGAACGCGGACCATGTTTTTTGGCGGCACACGGATGAAATGTTCGGGGGAAAGAAGAATTGAATGGTCGAGAAACGGTGCGGTTGAGGCCAATTGCGCGAAAGAAACGGCCACAACGACGTCTATATCGTCTCGTTTCTGGCCCGACTCAAAGTCGTGAGTACTGAAAGCTAAGCGGAGCGAAACTTCGTCTGCTTCTTGCGGTTAGACTGACGTCGGAACGCTGAGCTCTGATTGGCTCTGATGGAAGATAGTGGGTAGATCTCAAAGCTAACTGCCTTGACGTCTATTTACTATCCTTCCAATCAGAGCTCGGCGTTCTGACGTCACTGCAATCCATTCTCAAGAAGCAGACAAATTTACGCTCTGCATAGGGCGGCTACACTCGACCTACTTCCGTCTTGACATCTAGCCGGACGCCATGCTGATAAACTTTTGCGGAATGTCTTCCGATGCGCAGAGGCTGTGCTTTAGAGCTTAAGTTGTTTTCCGTCATGATTAACTCTGTCTGCTGGAGTAGTCGGTGTCACAAAGGAGCATCATCTGGTGCTGGGTTTTTTGTACACACTTCGGTTTTAATTCAGACTTACAACAAGCCGGCGACCGAGAAGCCGACTCGTCGGTGGCCATAGAGGTCCCAGTGGATGTCGGCCGAGCGACTTTGAAAGGGAAAAAACTAATAATAAACTTAGATCACCGTCAAATATGAAGTTTTCGTACACCGCGTTCCACCCTCCGCAAAGTCCTCCGATACGAAGAAGTCGTCACTGCGCCTGTGCGCCGATGGCCTTGGCTGTAGAGTTCCGGGTATTGTAGCGGGTTGCGGAAAGCCGTTGCGGGACGGCGAAAACCATCTACAAAAACTCCCTAATAATCAAAGGTCTGCGTGTAAACGGGTGATGAAACTGGCGGACGCTAACCATCAACATGGCGGAACGCGACTTACCGGAAGGGAAAAGGCGATTCGTAGAACCGAACTGCTCTTGTCTCCAAGAAGGGCTCCCGGACATTATCTCGAACCAGCTTCTCCTTCAATAGCGTCCAAAAAAAAAAAAAAAGAATCTACACTTTTTTTATGATTTAGAAAACCCGAGACTGTGGTAAAAGCATGGAAACGGTGTCGAAGAAAGACAGAACGAGACGTTCTTTTCCCCTGTCTTTCTTCTTCGACACCGTTTCCCTGCTTTTACCAGTTTCGGGTTTTCTACATCATAATCAACGTGCACCAGCTCGCCTGTGCACTCACTATTTTTTCATTAAACTTTTTTTTCTTTTTTGCGCGCGCGCGTTTTTGTTTTGGGGCGTATCTACATTACAAAGTGACAAAAGGACTGAGAGTGATATACACGATCCCATAATTTTGACATCATTTCACGGTTATGGCTAGTTCGCTCAGAATATTCTTAACCTATTCTATATTAACTGCGTTTCTTTTCTTGATTTTTATTTTTTTTTATTTAGAGATCGTGTGTGTCTGTCAGTTTGGATGATTTCATGATTCATCGTAAATACATCAATTACTTCGCCAAGGACCCATTTTATGCACTGCGTACTTGCTGTTGCGTCGCAGGGCCACGAGCTTTGTTTGCTTTTTCAACAGTTTTCGACATAAACGAAGCCAAGTATTCCACCCCGCCGCAGCAACTGGTGTTCATGCATCATACTTACTCTCTTTTGCATCTTGGGGGAGCGCTTGACGGCACGAGTAACACCGGGCACATTATCGACGAGTGTGAAGACATTGACGCGGTGCGTGACATTTACGGCACTCGAGTCCTCCCTCTCCTCATTGGCCGTAACCCGGCAAAAAGAGGGTGGTACCCGCTTCGAACTTTATTCGGCCCATCGTCTTATTCTTCACATTTCCAGAAGAATTTGCGAGTGCTGAATAGTTTTTTTTTTTATGTTCTTTTCAGATTTGAAAAGTTTGCATGAAATGCTAATTGCGGTTAATAGCGTCGTATCATCAGCTCGCGTTATATATCACACTATAGACGCTTTACACACGCGCCAAATTACGTCCACCATTGCTGACCTTCTCTTGTTTTACCGAGACACCGAGCCATCAAAGACGGGCGTTGACGAGTCTGCAGAAAGATCAATGATGGGTGGAAGAACACGGCAGAATCTAAAATGGCAATGACCTGGCCTGCTATGTTAATGACGAAGTGAAGCGAACGGAATAAGAGGAAACAAAAACTGAAGGTCGGTTATGGAGGCGCCCATGCACAGCTGCTGCAAAGCGTCTATAGTCGGTGACAACTCAAGAAGATAGGGCGAGGGAAAAGGTGGGAGAGCAGGTAGCGGACGCAACGCTGGCGAGGGGACGAGGAAACTCCTCGCCAGCGTTGCGTCCGCTTCCTCCTCTCCCACCTTCCTTTCCGTCGCCTTGCGTTCTAACATATTGTAGCACGCGTTTGGCTAAAGCAACATGCTAGATCATTATGTGCTCTGCCTGTTCCGAGAACGCCAGTATGAAACGAGTTACTTTTTTGTGACGTTCAATGACAATTTAAAAAACGAAGGGCGGGACAAGTCCCTAGGTTCTCATAATCGCTCCGCAGTCAATAAGCTTTAGGCATTAGTCAATAATAACGCCGGAGGACGAGGCACGAGGGAGGAATCGCGCACATACTAAACCACGCCTCGTGGTTCTTAAGTTGTCGGTAGCTCTAGTCGCCACTAGTTCATATCCTGTGACCTTCAGACGGCTGAGCTACATAGTAAAGAACCAGCCGGGTGAAGCTTCGTGGCATCTCTTATTTCATATTGAATAAATGTTTTCTATCCGGAGCGATTACTGTCGAAAATTTACAGGTAATGTTTTATTAGTGCTAGCTCAAGAGGTGCTCCTTTGGGATGAGTTCCCCGTCACAAGAAACAACCTGGTTAGATTACCTTTGGGTTAGAGAGGAAATTTCTTTTTTATTAGCTCAAAAACTGTTGGTTGTAGAGTTTTTGCTTTTGCATTGTTTTCTGCCCCTTGTGTCTGCCGAAATTAGTTTCTTTCCAACAACTTCTCCTAACAGTAGATTGGGTTTGCTGCGCTGTGAGATAAAGATTATATTTAAAAAAGAAAAGAGAGTACATCCTGTTAGCTTTAACGGGCTAACAAAACTCTTGCTCGCTGTGAACCAAACTCTTCGGTAAAACGCAAGAAAGGAAATCCCGTCAGGTTCTCCTAACTTGTTTACCGCTCAGGAACTCAAGTTAATTTTCGCACCAGCAGTTTTGCCGGCAGTTCGCTGACATTGATCGCCGCTGAAGCATCTTTGTGCTGGTTTTTTGTTCGTTATTTTTATTTTTGTTTTTTTTACTGCGGGATGTCATTTTTAATTTACTATTTAATCTCCGTCTCGCTGCGGAAGTGTTCCTCAACTTTTACTTTTGAAGGCTCAATGCGGAGGTTGATTAATTCTGCCACCCATTTTTCCGTAAGAAAACAAGGAGGGCACCCACGCCGAGAGCACCTACCGAGCGGCACAAAAGAAACCAAGCCGCTGACAAAACGAAAACCAAAAAAAGAAATATTGCGATGGCAAAACGAACAAAGGAGAAAGTAAACGACAGGGAAAGGGAACCGCAATATCCACAGCACCGAAAAAAAAAGGAAAAAAAAAAAGGACGCGTTGAAGTTGATGAAGTTGGCGGTGGTGGTCTTTTCCAATTTAATTAAGCGGCGTTGACACTGTCGCCGCCTCGCGGGATTAAGGAAAACCTTTAAAGGAGTGCGCGGGCAACTCAATGAAATGAAGCGCGTGGGGGGCCCGGCCTCTCGGCGGATCGGGTTCAGCCAGGCAGCCGCCTTAAAACCGGGAAACTTCGGAAGGAAGAAACCCCCCGTCGCCGCCGTTCCTTGTTGCTCGGGAAGAGAGAAAGATGTTATGCGAGCCGCCTTCTCTGCCTTCTCCGCCGTCGAGGGTCAATACTTTCGAAACGCGATGGGAATAATGTCGATCAAGCCGCCGGTCGGCTTAGTAGGGGCAGGGGGGGGGAACAACTCTTTTCCGCCGCTCTTTCTGTTGGCGACGGACGCTTTTAATTGGATTATGCTTCGGCGCCGCCTGGGATGTTTGAATACTCGCACTCTCGTACGCCGAGCGGCGAACTGCTAGTGCCGCTGCTGGCCCCCGGACGTGCAAGAGTTTGGCAGCGGGGCCTTTCGACCGACGCCCACATCCTCTCAATTCCTCGGAGACCTCCGCTCGCAAAGTTGGTTCCCGCTATATATATATATATGTATATATTTTTTTTCGCACCCCGCGAGTGTTGGTCCGAGTGCTGTGATTGCGCTGACTGGGAAGTAGGAAAGGCGGCATCAGCCCGGAGGAACGCGTTCTCGGACCTGAGCGTTTTGCGTTTTGTTACGTGTTTGAAGAGGTGGGCCGGTGGGGGCGTTACACTACGTCGGGTGAGAGAACCGGTTTGAATTGTTCTGTAAATAATACGTCTCGCAGTGGCAGCTTGCTCTGCGCGCGAGTTTTTCTGACCCGTCGTACACAGCAGGCTTGTTGCCTCTGTCCTGGACATCGAGCATGCTAACTGGCAATATTACGTTGCACGGTGTTTAGTTTGCAGTGTGCGGTGAAAGTAACAAAAGGGCGGCATATGCTGTTTTTTGTAGTTTCTTCATTTGGCGTGCTAGGTATATACTAAGCCCGTTTCGAGTACTTTTGTAACTTTGCCTTTGACGGTAGTTCTTCGATGTTTGATTTAACCGGCGTGCTCAATTATCGTCTAGCTCTGCGCACTCTGTGCGTTTCTGATTATGTTTTGTGGGAGATTTCCAATTTTTGTAAGCAATGAAAGACAGTCGTTTTTCATCAACTGAAATATTCTGCTCTCCAGTCCTCCCATTTTAGTCCCGTACAGTAAACATTGACTGCATTTAAAGGGGTGTTTTGACACATAAAAGAACTCTAAAAATAGGTGGGTATCGTTGCCTACTTCAAAGATCGGAGTGAATCCTGTTCTGTGAGGATGCACCTCAGAAGCGTTGACTTTTTACAGCGGAGCTGTTAAGGGCTAGTTTTCCCAGGATCGTGTCCGCTACCAAACAAATGTCGACACAACACTCTGGTTGCCGCCGTTGTTCATAGATGGCGGTAGCTGTCCAGAGTGTTGTGCTTGCCGGTTGTCTGCTTGCCGGCGTCGCTCATAGATCTCGGCAACCTTTCCAGCCTCGGCAACCAGACAACTGGTTGCTGCCGTCGCTCATAGATGGCGGTAACATTAGCGAGTTTTAGTAGACCCCGTTTCTCCCTCCGCTAAGCCCCTCCGCTACCGGGAACTCTACAGCCAAGGCCATCGGCGCGCGGGCGCAGTGGCGGTTTTTTCGTAGCGGAGCCTTAGCGGAGGGGAAACACGGTCTACTAAAACTCCCTATTTCTTGGCAGGAAGAAGAGCGGGAACGGAATGAGCGGCGATGTGCTCAGAAGCAGCGCGAAGGGTTCCGCAACCGCCGCGAGGCCGCTATCGCCCAAAGTTCCACTGCGTCAAGCGTTTCAGATTCCCTTGCGAAAGAAGAGCACATCGCTCGCCTGGATGAAAAGCCACCGCCAAAAACCGAAGCTTCAGCTCCGCTGCTCTTTTTTCTTCACTAGAGTGGAAAGGTGAAAGATTTTTTTAGAAGCTGTGCTTTTTGTGTGTTTAAAGGGTCAAGGCGGGGGGGGGGGGGGGGTCATTAAATCACGATTTGTATATATATCTTTTTTAAAACTGCCCTCGCAGCATTTACTAAATGAAGCTAAACAGACTAGGATAAGTAAAGTGAGGGCAGTTAATTTTTTCACCTGCGTGCGTATCACTAGCTTTCCATCTTGCCTCAGTCGTCTGCCACAGCCGGTCCTAACCCTAGAAATCATTTCCAGCATTATTTTTTTTCTGGCACTGCGGACGAAGTAGTTAGACTTTGCAAAATATCTATTGTAAGATCTTCTCTATATTTGTTTTTTTTTTCTACCTATAAAACACTTACACTCAAAACTCTAAACCCTTGCACCCCTCTCAGTGACTAGCAAACGGAGCAATCCCAAAACCGGGGTGTCACTGCTTTTACGTCATACAAAGACATTCTGCAGACGCATGAGAAACCGCAATATCCGTGGTTCGAATGCACGTGTCCAAGTTTCTCAATAAGCTCCTTGCCACGCGGCGTTCGAAGCACGGATCTCGCGGTGACGCCCGTTCGAATCTGTTTGTATGATGTATGAGGACAGTGTGAGTCGGCTTTTTAGAAAAGTGATCAGAGTAAAGTAAAAAGACACGCACTTGTTTCATGCAGCTTCTTCAAGGATGGTGTGATGTGTGTGGACTTGGAGGGACAAAGGGGTTTCGTCCAGCGAACCCGGCGCTTGCTTCACCGGCAGACTGTGCGTAGGTGTGTTGGTGAAGGGGTGACGGAGGGGTAGGGGTTTTCGCAGGACCAATAAAGAGGTTTTCCACCACCACCATAAAGTGGGAAGCTAGTCATTCCTCGAAATGGTATCTCGGATTTTAGCTCTAAGTGGTGAACGTGATGAGTTGGATGAGTACGGGAAGGATTTGAACCTGGAATCATAGGCGTACACCGTAGAATTTTCGGGAGCGCGGACCGCTGTAATATGAATCCAGTTCTAAACGGGTAGGGCTCAGGGCAGAGCTCATAAAAGATTCCTAAGTTTTTTTGTTTTTTTTTTAATAAGTTTTTGATGGGGACTTATTTCAAACTGTTTCCTAAGCTTCTTTTTTTTATGAGCTTCCGTTGTACGAGTCTATCAAATTCTTGCGCTTGCGTTTTGTGGCCACAAAGTTTTGAGATTGTTTTGCGAGTACCGACTTTGAATTGATATATTGCTCGTGTTCTAGATACTGGATCAGTGGGACCAGGAAGAAGGAACTGGAACCCTCCGTGCCTTTGAACGAAAATCGTAATATTTACCTGGCCCAGTTACCGCGGGGTGGCGTCGGGACGTTTCAACGGGCCAAACCACGCCGCGCCTCGACACTATAAAACGTGAGACTCGGCGGATTTGTGTAAGCAAGGGTCAGTAGTTCTTAAAGCCATATCATAACAGAGGATAATTATTTCATTTTAGCATGCGGCGATTTTTTGCGGCAGTAAAGTTAAGTTCTCGGCCAAGCTTCAGTTCCCGTAACGATGAGAGAGCAACTTTGCGTGAGCACCAAACGTCCTGAAAGCACCGTGGCAACATGGTATCATAATATAGCCCGTCGCGTACTTCGATAAGTATTATACGTAAAACACCTATTTTCAAGCGAGTTCGTCTATGTTTCTGCTGAAATCGAGACACGCGTTATTATGAATTGCCTTCGTGACTTACCGGGTTTAAAGGCCTGTTCCCACATGCAGCGGAGCGCTACAAGCATAGCGCTTACCTTGCGCTAAGCGCGTGCTGATGGGAGCGTTCACCAGCTTTGTATCGCACCGTCAAAACTGTTGCTCATGGCAGACGATAAGTAACTGACGGCACGTGAGGAGCGCTACATCAGCGCTTCGCGGCATGTGAGAACCGGCCTTTATGCTTCCTAAAATCTAGTTCGTTTTCCCTTTATTTTTAATTTTCCAGAACACTATGTCATTCCTGCTCGCGGAGTTTTCAAACAATATGCGAGCTACAAAGACAGATCACGAAGGACGCTTTTGGTAGTGGCCTCAACTGCGTATATCCCTCTTACAGTAACATTGAATCTCCACAACTAGTTAAATCAGGTCATCGAGTTTACTATCCGCGATAAGGGACAGTTCCTGGTTCCCGAATTTCTTTCCACAAGCAACTTGATACCCCGTGTCTCCTTCGTACAAAGCACATATTATAACACCGATGGTACTCCCGTTACAGCCGCAACGCCCTTACCCAATCCTCACGGGTAGAACGGGCTCATCTCAAGACGGGAGACTTCACCCCACGCCTTTCCGCGCGCTGTTTTCTTTCCACCTTCCCGTCCAACGACAGATCTCGTTGACTGCTCAAGGAGGAGCAGGGGGGAGGGGGGGGGGGGGTCCTTTAATTTCGTTATTCTAATTGAGGCTCGGTGTCTCGACGAACGAGTTCCTTTGACACGGGCCTCCCGTGCCGCGAATACCAGGCAGCGGCTCGTAATTGCGACGACTAGACACACAGACAAGCAGCCAACACGGCGGGTGCGTGGGTCGTCGTCGTCGTCCCCTTCGCGTTCCTTCCCATTCACTTTCGACTCACTGAAAAGGCTTCCTCGCGTCGGGATCTTCTCTTCGGCCCTCGAATTACCTTTTATTGACGTCCGTGTTCATTGTGATGGACACTCGGGAGGCAAAACCCTCCCGCTGGCATTCGGCTGGTTCAATGGAAGGCAAAAAGGGAGTGAATGTCTGCTTTTCTCTGGCATCGATTATGCATGCTCACTGCATTCGAGATCCACTTTCGTCGGGACCCCCCATTTGCTGGCTCTCGCGGAGAAAAGCGCAGCTAAAAAATTGTGCTCAGAAGGTGGTGATTTTTTTTTTCTCTCCAAGCGTTGAGAATTGGTTTAGGGGGCAATTGGAGAAAACACTCTTCGTCATCCTTTTGACTTCAGGGCAGCTTGACTGCTTTTCAGAGCTTCTGCCCCTGCCTCCGGCACTGCGCAAAAAGCATTCGTGAAACGGTTGATTTTTTTTTGTGTGTAATTTTTTTAATGGGTGATGTGATATGAAGCTTATATCTCGGCATTTCTCTAGGCAGATGTTTATTGTACTCTCACCTCAACGAAGCTTCCTACAAAATAAATGACTGGCTCCTCGCCGTGTTCTGCAAATTAATTCCGGCAACTGCCGATGCACTTCATACACTGCTGATGTGCACTTATTAAGCACAATCGCATTGAACACAAAAAAAAAAAAAATTGCTCCAACTAAAAATAGCGAAAAACGTTTCTTCTACCATCATACCATCAGCGGACAAATGTTTCCGCTGAACATAGCGGAGAAAATTCCCTCTAAATATAACGGTAAAATTTCTCAGCTAAAAACTGCATAGTGTCACGGGACACCACGTCATCACGTGAATCACGAAATCACGTAATATTGTGACGTGACGCCGTGACGTGACGTCACGTGACATTTTCGTATCAAGGGAAACTTCGACGTCATGTGCCACGAAGACCCCACACGAAAAACGCTGAAACAACTTGACGAAAAACTTTACTACCCTACCTACCCGAAACACATCCGGGGTGCTATCCACTGAAAAACCTTGCCAATAGCGGCGACCGCTGTCGAAGAAGCGAAAAAAAATTTCCTGCGTATTTCTCGCTCGAACATTATCGCAGCGCGATGTTGGGCCTTTTCTTCGAAGATTCAGATGCTGGTCCGAAAAACAAGACTCCCAGCCAGACCGCGTCTGCCATCCGTTGTGGTACCAACTCCAGCCCCGACCCTAGGCCGCGACGCAGTTCCCCAGATTGCTCGTTATCTGTCAGAGAACCCCAAGGTAGTGGCGGCAGTGGTCTGCAGCACTCCCGCAAGCGGGGCTCAGACCGCGACCCTGCCTGGGGTCTCCTCCGGGCTGACAGCCGTTGATGAATGGGGAAGCACCGCTTTCTTCTTCTCTCCTCGCTCTCGCCTGGCTCGGGTCGCTTTATCTCGGCAGCTTCTGGTCGACTTCTCTCCGCCGAGGTCACCGTGGAGTAGATTGTCGAGTTTGTTCCTCTGACCCCGAGATCCCAGCGGCGCTGATGCGAAATCGGGGCCAGGTTCCGTTTCACCCTAGCTTGGCAAACGGCCAAAACTATGGACTCAGGGAGCCTATCGGAGTGTCGGAGCAGGACACGTGACGACGTATCGTCGGAATGCTCGTGCTGGGCTCGGTCGCTCTCTGGAACGGGCCATAGCCTTCTCTCTTTGGCAGGTTGTGGTGAAGCGAAGTCTAGCCGCGCTTTCGCGTCTCGGTGCCCAATCTTCGGCCGGGCTGCGTTTGCGGTGGCGTAGGCACGCGTTCTTTGGTCTCTCTCTTCTCTCGGTCCTGACGGATGACGGGGAAACTTTTAGGTTCGTCGCTAAATGGCTCTTCCCTGGTTCTCTCCGCTTGCTGAAATGAATCGATGCTCCGACGGTGTCTTCGGAGGCGGTCGTCCCTTTTCTTGCGGATGCGGGAGTTAGTGGCGCTGATGTATGTAGCGAGTCTATCGAAGACCAACTTCTTGTCTTATACCGCAGTTTTTATTTCTTTATTTATATATGTGTTGGGTGGTTGTTAGTGATACATCGTGACAAGTAAGTCGTTTGCGAAGACGAAGTAATCTCTGCGTGTACGCTTTGGTGGAGAGGACGGGAGAACGTGTGTTCTTACAAAAAGCTGAGTTTTTTTTTTTTTTTTTTTTTTTTTACATTAAGATCTATTTTCACTCTCACCGGAACACAAACGTTCTTCGGTATTTTTTTTTTTTTTTGTCTTTCCCATTGTCTCGAGAAAAAATTAAACTTCGCTTTTTATTTGATTAGTTTGTTTCTGGGATAGGATTAACGCTGCTGTGAATGGAACTTAAAATTACTTTCGTTCTATCATTTTACTATGTAAGACATTCAAACTAATCGCGATTTTTAAAATAAAAACTAATGCGAAAAAAATATAAAGCCCAATAGAAACACCCCGTGACCCTCGAGCTCGACTTTTTGCCAGTTTAAATTGTATGTATTTTTGTTTGAGCGTACGTCACATCATCACCCTCACACTCTCCAGTGAATAGTACATGAACTCGTAAACAGTCTGAAAGTAATTTGCTCCGCCTACGATGTCCACCTTTACTAGACGATCTAAGAATCAATACAAACAATATTTTCAATTGTCTTGGCTAAGATTTTTATATGCAAACATCTTCGTTCTGTTTGATTTTTTTTTTTACAATGAGCGCATAGTTACGCAGGTTGTATTGTTGTTTTTTTTATTGCCACTGTACTGAGCTGACTCCTTAATCAAAAATTAATTACTCCCCGCAAATAGGTGCTGAAACATATTATTGTTAGAAGCTCCATGATAATGTTCAGTCATGGTGTCGTGACGTAAACTCATGGTGCCACACAACGTCATGGTTCACGTGATGTCAGGTCAGAGTTTCAAGGGAAGTAAGAGTGTCACGTTACATCACGGTGTCATGTGAAGTCACGTGGCAGTTAGATGCGTAGCGAGACATTTCCCAGCCACGACGTTCCCACTGGAAACCTATTCGAGGTCTAGTGCGAAACCAAGCCAAACCCGACTCTAGCCGTAACACAAAAGTTGGGCAGCCGCAAGCATTTACATTTCCCCGGAATCATGCAAAAAACAAAAAAAGTTTCCAAAAAGTTTAAATACAACCTCATTTTAGATTTTTTTTTCATAAACCATGATACCTTCATTTCAGTTTCACGATGGCGACTTGAAACGTTACAGGAGTGAGTGTAGCTTGCACGCTTGATCTCTACGTAGACCCTCAGTATCGTTAGGTCGGTACTGTAGAAGATTTTCTTAGTCTTGTTGTCCGTGAGTCACGCCATGTGTACGCCGACCCGGGGTCCTGCTCCGAGCAGCTCCGGGGATAAATTAGACAGCGGCAAAGGAGCGCTGCTCGCCAGGAGAGCAATCAGTGCGTGCGCGGGACGGACCGGAACTTGTACCGGAAACGGCATTAACAGGCCGGAAATGACTGGACCCGACGCGCAGCCGTGCCTGGGACGGCGGGAACGCCGCGACAAAAGACCATGCCAGAACCAAGGGACAAAAATCTGGACTTCTTTCTTTTTTTTTTTTTTATGCGTACCATTCCACGTTGGTAAGGGTTCGCGTAGAATACGCACGCCAGGCCGCTTCCTGATATTCTGGGGTACCTCTTTTATTTTTGGCGCATTTTGGGTCAGATGGCGTGTCGGTTCTTTTTTAAGGGAACCCACCTCTGCGGAAGAGATGCTTGGGCCCGTTTTGCGAAGAAATGAATCATCGGTCAGGAAATTTTGCAGCGGCCTTTTCGACATGTCACTTTAAGCAAAAGCTTTGGGACAAGCGCAATGCGGAGCACAACTTCGTCTGCTTCTTGAACAGGGGTTGCGGTAACGTCTTTACGCAGAGCTCTGATTGGCTCCCTATGGAAGGATAGTGGGTAGACACCGAGGCAGCTAGCATTGAGGCCTACCCACTGTCTCTCCATCAGAACGAATCGGAGCTCGGCGTTCTGAAGTCAGGACAACCCCTGCGCAAGGAGCGGATGATTTTGCACTCCGCACTGATCTCAACCCGCTCTTTGATTCTTATATTTAGTCTATACTTAGTTGCGGGATAAGAAGAGCCGGTCAAACTAAAGCTCCCACAAAGCCATCCTCTCCATTTTAGCGGAGCAAACGCTGGAGAGTAGGAAATCACCAACTATGGCGAGCAGAGAGCCTTGTGGGAAGGGCTTGTCATGCTTTTTTTTTAACCTGCAACAGGCCATGGAAGAGCTTACTAGCTATCAGGTTATTTTTTACTATACGGTGACGAGCCGCGTTCATCTGCCCAATATTGTGTAGCGCGTTCGATGTTGAGGGCGGAAGAGATGTTGCGACCGATTCCGAGCTTAGGTGAAAACGTTCCGTTTATTCTCTCGTGCCGCCGGGCTCGTATCGACGAGTAACGTCTTCGTCTTTTACCTGCGGCATGGTAGGCCGATGGACCGCCACAATTGTAACTATCAATTTTAGTGTCCATTTTCATTGCGTACAGAATTAATGTTTTAGATTGGCAACAAACACTAATGATTCTCGTCTAAGAAAATAACAAACGTGCAAATAAATGCATAAATCGGCCGGGATGTCATCCCTCAGGTGGAGCCAGAGCATCGAGACTTGAAGCTGGCGTAGATACAGATGCCAGCTCTGCTGGTAGATACTGAAGTCGGGATGTTAATATGGTGACAATATCTTCAAAATGTGTTCTCGGTGTTTCTCAGTTTACGAGTGCGGATTCGACTAACTTGGCTTTCAAGAGATCTCACTGTGTATCGGTGGTAGATTTCTTTATTTGGTCTCAGATCTCTGTGTTGGGTGTCTTTTGGTTTTGCCGCGACCAGAGCAGCATCATAATGCTGCTCCGGCCGTAATGCTGATAATCAACATTACGGCCGAGACGTGCCGTCATCGTGGTGCTGCGGTACAACGAATGGAATCAACCGCAGCTCCGCCGTGATGTAGCATCACGGGTGTGCTCCTTGTTCCCTGACTCCTTGTTGCTTGACTCCTTGTCTTTATTTCAGTGTTCCTCGACTAAAAGCTAACCCGCTCGCCGTTCGCTAAAGATCAGCTGGTCGCATCTTTAAAATCGGTACGCGGCTTCAGTTTGCGTAATATTTTGGCCGTGATCATATTTAGTTTCACTAAAGCTATCCGGAGCGCAGGTTCGTCTGCTCCTTGCACAGTGATTGCGATGATGTCAGAGCACCGAGCTTTTATTGGCTGCTCGAAAAAAAATAGTGGTTAAACCTTAAGGCAACTAGCATGGAGGTCTACCCACTGTCCTCTCAATCATAGCTAGGGTTCCGTGTTTCCGGTTTCTATTTTTTTAAAATTCGGCGTACTTTTTTCGGTGTCTATTTTAAAATTCAAATTTCGGTTTTTTTCGGCGTATATTTATGCCCGCAAAAGTTTATCGCCTTTTTTCGGTGAATATAAAACATACACCCAACGGACACCGAATCAGATGATCCATGTACGTAGCTCTGATATTTGTGATCACTCAAAGAATAACGGCACAGATACATTGAAAAAGAAATCGAGACTTTATTTGGCAAATGTGTGCAACTGTAAAATAAACAAGAAAAAAAAAACACAGAGGTACAAAGAAGTCAGATATGAAGCCTATGCCCCCCCAAAAAACATGCAACTTATCCTTCTGTGCATCAGGAATACGTTATCTTATTATAGTACACAAACAAGTACTTTCCCAGGTTCTCCTCCTTGATCCGCACTTTTTCTTTCCTTTTAATATATATGACCCTGAGCTTAGAGAACGCCCTCTAAGCGCTAACACTGGACACTGGCAGGCTGAGGAGATGAAGCGCTGCCTGAGCGAAAATCGGCCAATACACCAATTGTGATCGTCGAAAGAGACACGGTGCGACGTTTTGAAGCACAACACAACATGCAGAGCTTGCAACAAGTCAGCCTTCCTTACAATAAGTTTGAAAACACGCTCGTACATGGCGAAGTCATGGGGCAATTCGGACTTCCCGTTCCGATCGATGATGCGCACATTAAGCCAGAACGTCGTGATGGCACCCGTGTATCCCATACGTTCGGACACGTCTCAATAGACACTGTCGTTCCACTTTTTCGCCACGGCTCTGCGGTACGACTGGGAGGTCAAAGTGACCTTTTCTGGATAAACTCAATTTTAGAAAATTGATTCGACTAACTTTTATTGGTTTTTATCGGTTTAAATCGAAACTGCCGAACCTAAAAACTGACTTTTTTCAGTTAAAACCGAATTTCCGAAAATGTATTCGGCGTACTTTTATCGGTTTTTATCGGTTTAAACCGAAAAGTCCGAACCCTAATTCATAGCCAATCAGAGGTCGTCGTCGTTCTGACGTCACCGCAACTCCTGCGCAAGAAGCAGACGACTTGCTCTCCGCGTACCAGTCATTTATTTTGGTTCTGTTTTCGACCGGAGTTGCCCTTTAAGAAACGTAGGGCTTGGCTTATAATGTTCTCGCTTCGTGATTGGTGGCTTTTTCTTATCGATTAAAGCCGCAATATCATTGGTCACGGTGTGATAAACAGATGCTCGGGACCTGTTCAGCCTTGTGTTCATTGTGCTGTCAGTGACTACAATCTAGGACAACATCATAGTGAAAAGAAAAAAAAAACACCTTGAGACTATGGACAAATATGGGACAAGACATTACCCTGGTCTTGCCGCAACTTTTCTCTCTAACCTTGAGGGCTTATTTGTTTTTCACTCTGATCATTTACTAGCTCGCAGGTGCACTTACCATTATACAAGGACGACATCACTCGAATGTTCTCATTCTGTGAGTAGTGTACTTCGCTATATTTTACCATATTTTTTTTTCTCATTTTTGTATGTACTCTGTGCTGTTCTTAACTCAAGCACTTTACAATCTGGCACTGATAATGGTGAAAGGTCATGCTTAATGTCACAACGCACATTGTTTCTTTGGTTTTGTTCTTCGTTTTTTGTCCGAACACATGCTTAGCCTTATCATTCGCCGATCCGTAGATCGCAGCGAAAGGATTTTCTAAGCGATTTGCCGGAAAGTAGATAAATCCTGCTATTTTAGAGTGTAGAAGCCTTGTCAAACCTGCCTAAAGTACTTTCCATCCTGACTGGTCTAGCGTTGCTCAAAACAAACACGTCTCGGCGAGATTAGGGAGTCTTTGAACACAGGTGCCACGTCTGTCTTAAGGGCCGCCCACACTAGCGAGAAAACGCGCGTGGCACGCCGATCGCGGGAAGTAACAAAAAGTCGCCGTAGCACAGTCAGCGCCACGAGCGCGTGCAGAGACACGCCCTTTATCTTCCCGCTCGACCGATTTTGCGGAACGCGTTTTCAACGCGATTGGCTCGCCGCGCGCGTTTTCTCGCTAGTGTGGACGGCCCTTTAGGGTGGTGACATCCCCGTCATTTAAGTCCCTAGAAACAGAATGCACGCGCTTCGGTCCCTTCGGAGCGAGCGCTCAGTTCCGGCCGGTGCTTTGGCGTCATTTTGAGGCCCATTTTGCACGCGCTGGCAGTTATCAATACTACAATGATAGTCTTCACCCTGTGACAGGCGCACATCGAGGCACCCTAGACGAGATTAAAGCCCCTTGATAAAAGCGTTTTTTACAAGTACCGCCAACCATTGTTGTGGAAGCGCGCGAGACACGTGCCATGAGGGGGTGCTCCGCCGCCATTCGCTTCCAAGGCCCGCTCATTTCAGCGCTGTGCCGCCATTTGCTTCCAAGGGCCGCTCGAGACATGGGCCTCGTGCACTCGCGCATTTGACGCTACTTGCAAGACAAACACAAACACATCGAGGGGCTTTAGACGAGATGCTTTGATGGCGCCCTCCTAGGGTTCTATCTCTCGTGACGTCATTACCTTGCTAACAACAAGTTCGATGGTGTTTGGCAATGGCATGGTGGAAGCTTGAAATAATTGCTCTCTCAAAGCAACACTCCCAACACCGTCGAAATTCAAGGCCTTGCATTCCTCTTATTTCCGTCGATGCGAAATCTTTTGCTGACGTCATATAGTCAGCATTCGGCTAATCGTGACAAGCCGACCACAGCGACGTTTTCGATTGCGTACATCGGCAATACGGGGTATTCACTGGACGCCATAGTTGAGGGCAATGTTTACAGCGCATGCTCACAACGAGCTTACAATAATAGGCATCTAAGACCTGCAATATTGATGGTGCGTAATGCATGTTGCAGAATAACTGTGGAGGCTCGATGTCAGCACGCGTTGAGCAGTCGTACCCACAGCTATGGCCGCCAGTGGTTACTCCCTATTGGCGACGAGATGTTTTGGTGGCGCCCTCCTCTGGTTCCGCCTTGTGACGTCATTACCTAGCGAACAACAAGTTCGATGGTGTTTGTAAATAGCATGGTGGAAGCTTGAAATATTGTGCTCTGAAATAAACACTGCCCACACCGTCAAATATTGAAGTTCTTACATTACTCTTATTTCCGTCGACGAGAAATCTTTTGCTGACGTCGCATTCAGCATTCGGCCAATCGTGGAACGTCGATAACAGCGAAGCTTTCGATCGCTCACGTCGCCAATACACCAACACGGGGCACTAATCTGAACGTTGGCTAAAAACTCAGCCAGGAATTCGACCGCCGTGGTTGGCCGGTGCAAAGGTCAAGCGTAACGCCGGCCAACGACGGCGGCCGAATTACTTTTCGACTTCTTCCCCCCGAGTGTCTAGTTTAGAACCCCTGGATGAGCATCGTACCGGCGTGCGGTCGTGTATCACTACCGCGTGATGCACTGGCTACATTCCTCATCCACAACCGGGACACCAGACGTCCATTAAGGCTGACGGACTTCCGGCTGTAAAAAAACGTACACGCAACATTAGTATTATTATTTACCCGATCGCGCTAGGCCAGCCCGCGTAAACGACACCCAAAATTGTTTTAGGTCTAGAGTTGCAATCGGGCGAACAAAAAGCGTTTTCGAAGTAACCTTTGTTCGCTATGGCTCTCTTCGCCCGGCCCGTCCATCGCCATGCATCCCAGCGGCTGCGTCAGGCTATGTACCGTTCCCCCCAAAGCTGACAGCGCGGTGGCAGCCGCGTACTTGCCGGACCAATCAGCGGCCTTCCTCTCATCACGTGGCTTCCCTCTCTGCGCATTTGTAGGCGGCGGGAGTGTGATCCGGCGGCGACAGATAGGGGTATGACTGGTCCAATAGGCCCGTATAGCATCAACCGCACTTTGAGCGAAGGGCTGAAGGAGCAACAGTGAGGGTCCGCGTTGTTCGCTTTTGGTGCTTCTTTTGTGGGTCCTGTTCTTTGTACGGCGTGTAACCGTAGAGCGGCCGCTGCTAACGAAGCCCGCATTGGCGCCCCCGCGATAGGGTTTCTTCGCTCTCCTACAAAGAGGGAACCGACGAAAGCCTAATGCACGGCCCGTCCGTGTCCCCCGCCGATTCCTCGTACCAGACTCTATTTCTCTGCCTCTGGAGAGATCGCGTTTTAAGGCCTAATTGGCCACTCTCGGGTATCTTGCCTCTTCGTGTTTAATGGACTCGCTTTGTTGGCCTTATGCTCGCTTCAATTTTCAACTTTTATCTTCTTTATTTATTTATTTTTTCTCAGCTGGGTTTTAAAGCCGCATCTTTTGTTGGCTCAAACAAGACGATGACGGCGGGCATTCTTGTATACATTTTTTTAAGGTTGTATATCGATGAATAGCTTAATCGAGTAATCGGGGGACCTTTTTTTAAAAAAATAGTGAAACAGTTCATCGATCTAATGTGGAGACTGGTAGGATTGTAAGTGTATTTCGCAATTATAATGTACGATTATACTCCAAGAGAATACAATTTCTTGGATTCGTGTAGCCTTCGTAATGCAGGAAAAGGTCGCCATATAGCGATTTAATTTAATGTATTGTTTGATTTACCGTGCATTCAAATGCAAATGCAATCGGTTATTTTCCTAACCCTAATTACACAGCGGGTAAAAGGTGACCGACGATGGACATTCTTTGCTCAGTTTGAGATTTAGGCAAACTTGGCATCCAGATAACTTTTGACTCAATAAACAACAAAAAAAGTTTCTTATTTTTATTTTTTTTAATTCGAACTCGAAAACTAAATTTTGCCTATTGCGAGGTGACTTTGTGAAGTAGCGTATACCAAAACAAACATGGGCTTCAAAAAAAAAAAAAGAAAAGAAAAAAAAAGTGAAGCGTGTAAAAAGTAAGAAAAAAAATTCTAGACTGAGTAAAAAGTAGCACTCGTGAGCCGCCGAGTGTTAGCCAAGCCAAGTTTGAGCGAACAGTCATGCATAGAAGCGAAAGGCGGATCCGAGTTTGGAGGAAAGTGCCCTTCGGGCGGCAACGGGTTTTTAAAAAGTCAGCGCAGCGAGTCGTGCCATCCGAGGCAGATTCAGAAATGGAAGATTCGCCCTCCGAGACTTTTTTTTCCAAGCAGCGATAACGTCGCGATTAAAGTTTTCCGAGGGCACCGTTGTCCCAAAACGGCGCATTAATTCCAGGCACCCAAAGGTGGGGGCTCCAACCAAGCAAGACACGGCGCCAACCCTTTCCTTGATTTTTTTTTTTTTTAGTGCTCTCTTTTTTTTTTTTTTTTTTTCCGTGAGGCGTGAGCTTCCGATCTCGGCATAAATGTGTTTGCGCACGTGAAAAAGAGTCACAAAGCCGACATGCCTCCCCACTTTTTTTCATTCTTTATATTATTTTCTTTTTTCTTTTGCGGGCGGAAGTTTTCTGGCCTCCCCAGCGCTCCTCGACCCTTTTTGTTTTCATTCATCGCGCTGCTGTTCAGGCAAAGGGGTTAAAAGCGCCGATGAGATGACATGGCGCGATGGATATTCCAACAAAGCGGACGAGAAGACGAGTTTCGCTTTTAAAAGCACCAACCCCTCAACTCGTTTTTTTTTCCTCGCGTTTTCTATTTTCTTAGGAGCGTCCGCTTCAGCATCGCCGGGCTCAGAACCCTTTTTCCTTTCTCGTGTTCAGACTCCCGGTACGTCGAGCTTCCGATCAAAGGCTCGTCTCACGCCTCACTGTTCACATTTGCAACCTTCGCGACAGGAACGCCGCGAATAAAAACAAACAAAAAAACAGAAAAAAAAAAGAGAGCGCAACCCTTTTCTCCGCTTTGCGTTCCCTCACTCTTTCTCGAACTGGTAATCGTATGGCGACGGAGTCCGACGGCCCCAGTTTGCTCTACCGTTTTCCAAAACGACGCATTTGTAGTTGCGTCGTTTTGGAAAACGACGCAACTACAAATGCCGAGAACCCTTCCTGCACTCCGTCCACCAATAAGCCGACAGTGCGGAGGAAACTAAGCCCTCCTTAGACCAGTTGTGCGCCTATCTTTCGTCACGTGATTGATCACGCTTCCGCCCATGCTTCCGCGCATAGAACCCGATCATGTGGGCAAAAAGTAGACGCACGATTGGTCTAACGAGCATCGTAGCTTCCACCGCAGTGTCAGCTTAGGGGCGAAAGGAGTACACAGTGAGTGAGCAGTCGGCTACGAGCGGAGGAAGGCTTTGTGCGTGCTTTCTCAGCGACGCCACTTAGCCCACTTCCTGCACCGTCGACGACGGCGCGAGGTGTCACGTCTCTTCGCGTCGCCGCGTCGCTCGGAGTCTATTCTCCCCTCGCCCCTAAAGCTGACAGCGGAAGCTACACGCTTGCATATGGCCAGTCCTACGTCTATCTTTTGCCACGTGATCGCGCTCCCATCCATTCCCACGCCCGGAGAGAGGTGTCAGGGGGTGAAAAGTAGTCGGCTCATTGGTCCCGCCAGCGCCTAGCTCTTGCCGCACTGACGGCTTAGTGGTGAGAAGGGGGTAGAGCGGCAACTGGTTTCGTGGGATCCGCTTCTCGGCGGCGTTACTTTCTGCAGCCGGGCTTGCATTGTAATCAGTGCTTCGAGGAGCGCCGTTTTCCTCTTTGGCGCGCTAAAAGCTTTCTTGTGTTTCCTTAGAGGTTGTCGTAGAGACGACGCGTTTAAACAAATGCACCTCGCGCGTGCTTCGTTCCCTCCCCGGTGAAGCAGGTGAGGGGATGGCCAAACCGGGGACGCCAGCCGCTGTCGTCTGAGCACAAGTATACCCATGAAGAGGCAGAAGGTGCCAAGCGCCACTTAAAGGGTACTACGAAGACGATTTGGAAGTTTTCTTTAGCAATTGAAATAGATGGAAAGTGCCTTGCAAGTGATGTTGGCGAAATTTTAGCCCGAAGTTGCGCTTGCGCGCCGCACGAAGTATTTCAGCAGGTCCAGCAAAAATCACACCGATGGCAGCTTCGTCTCAGATTGCGAAAACATCCAGCTTTATTGTCACGTAGATTGTGACATAAATTGAGGCTCTTCAGGCGATTGGTAGAAGTGAACGGGAATCGCTCGTCCTCGTTTTCAATCGTAAGCTATTAATATATTTTTTTAAATTGGTTTGCAGCAAAAACCATATATGTTTGACAGAAACGTCTACTGCAATCGAAATAAAATACGACTTCAGGCTGACGAACTGCAGTTTCCGGTACTCTTCCGGGTTCATGTCAGACATCTTCTGTGAGACGTCGTCATTGCACGCTCTCATGTTTCCTGCACCTCGATCCAGCCTTTCGTCCAACGAGACCTTTCTGCGCCCGCGGTGTACCGAAGTGTTGTGCGCGAGTATGCGGGAACGAGGACATCAACGCCTCTGCGCAAGCCCAAGAGTCCGTCGCTTTCCCTCCGAGCCTCCTCGAGCAGGACCGTATACTCGTGTCATGACTTGGGTGAGTAAAGCTCATGGCATCCGCGTTAACGGGGCCCTGCAAGGACTTTTTTTTTACAGCGGAGCTGTTAAGGGCTAGGTTCCTCAGGATCGTGTCCGTGTATGTCGACACAAACCTACCTGGACAGCTACCGCCATCTATAGACGCTTTGCAGCAACTGTGCATGGACGCCGCCATAACTGACCTTCAGTTTTTGTTTCCTCTTATTTCGTTTATTTCACTTCATCATTACCATAGCAGGCCAGGTTATTGCCATATCAGATTTAAGTGTGTCCTTTTCTAAAGCGTCGGCCTTTCTAGAGGATCGTCAACTACCGTTTCAGTTGCTCGGCATCTCGGTAAGACAAGAGAAGGTCAGCAATGGCGGCTGTAATTTGGCGCGTGTGTAAAGCGTCTATAAGCGACGGCGGCAAGCACACAACCAGTATGGTTTCCGCCGTCGCTCGTAGATGGCGGCGACCTTTCCAGCTATAATAGAAGAATGCACACTCTTAGAAAAAAGGGTCAGTATAGTCCTCCCTAAAGGGAGGAACGCTCTTGACACATATGTTCCTTCAGAAAGGGAGAAACTTTCGTCCATTAAGCAGGGGAGGAAAAGTTCCTCCGTCGACTGCATCTCATTATGGCGGCCACGAATCGAGCAAATCGAGCTCGGTAAGGCTTAACGAAAACACTAAGTCTATTGCACGAAGCGAGAGGAGCAGGAAATAAAAACGTAACACGAGCTTTCCGCGAACTGTATTTATTTCCGAAGTTTCTTTACCCCTGCAGGTAAAGAAACTTACGTTTCGAAAGCATGCAGTCACTCAGTCTTCTCATCGTCAGCACTGCGATGTTCAACGGAGACAACCGGCACTCAGTTCGCGCACTTTATGTCCTACCTTTGCTATTCCTCAAACCACAATTCCTTCGTCAACCGTAGCGTCAACCGCACATCACGGAGGAGTGAAAATCATTTGCCCGCAAAACCAAAAGCCGCTCTCAAAAAAAAGCAAATCCGAAGCAACCTCTTGGCTTATCTCAGCACGGTAACACGAAATTATGGCGTAGCCAGCGTAGCCGCGTAGCGTAAAAGGATGTTAAATCGCTTGCCACCAGATGGCAGGGTCAAGCAGAGTAATCGCACGTAGCTAGGCTAGGTGGCGCTAGGTACCGCCCAATTCATGTTTTACAAAAAAAATATTTTTATTTTTTTACGCCACAATTGCGTTTCCTTTTCTTCGGAATCTCTAACACATGTAGACACGTTCCGCACACTACAAACATCAGGTCAACATATATTGAACGCATACACAGGCATCGCACATACAAACATCAATACAACAGCACACTACCCCGATCACTACTAGCGAGCCCTGCGTTTCCGTCTTTTATAGCGGTCGTTTTGAACGTGCGGAATTTTTCGGTGACTCCCTAAGCAAAAAAAAATATTCCGAACATGTTCATTTTTTTCCAGCAATGTCATACATCTGAGGCTATTTTTAATGGCTCAGGGGATGAATCTCTTATTAAAAAGAAGACGCTCAATCATGCCATAATTATTTGAAAGCCAATAAATCGAGCCGCTCCAATGTGGTTCCAAGCCATGAGTTTGTTTTCCCGCATGGCCCTTCGTAGCCAGTATTTATATTGTAGTGTTCGTTTTTCTATTTGCGCTGTTCGCGCAAAGCTGCAATTGCCGTCTTGAATTAATCTCTGTAGAGCGGATATCCACTCAGCTGGAAGTGATGCTTCACGGGCACAGAAATCGCTTTTCGATCAACTTGAATGCAGTCAAAGCCGCGACTTCCGACAACTGTTAAGTGTACGGAGCTGCGCCGTTGCGAGCTCGAAAACTTCTAGCGCTCATCCCAGCGCGCCACTTAGAGGGCAGTTTCTACAGGAACCGTAATATATTTAAACAGTAAAATAAAGGATAGCGTTTTTTTTTTTTTTTTTTTGATTTTGCCTGTCTTTTTTTTTATGCTAAACTTCCATTATAAATATACGTACTTTCCGTCATACTTTCGTAGTGTTGTCTTTTCCCCAGAGCGCAATCGCTCTCGGGGACCGACAGTCACATTGGCCACTGTACGATAGGAGCTTACCGTTCAGACCAGCGTTCCAACATGACTATCCACACGTCGATCGACTGCACCTAATCCCTCAAGTGGTTTTAAACTCTTTAATGTAAAGCGGAATGTCATCCTGCGACACCCCGGCCCCTCCGATAACGGCCCGACCAGCGGCATCAATGCCCGACAGTTTACGTCATCTCATCTTGTTGTTACACCACTGATACGCGAACACACGGTCACATCGGCGATAATTCCAGTCTTCTGTTCACAACCCACAACACTGCCATCACGATGTCGCTGACACGAAGAAATACAGTACCACGTTGACGATGTTGCTGACACGCAGAAGAATCACGTTGAACGCCGGTTGGCACTCGGCACGGGACAACGGAACCGAACTCAGCACGGAACGCACCCAGGCAGCCGGCAGGAAAACCTGCCTTCCTTGGACGCAGTTCCCGCGATTTCCATAACGTCGAAAACGTCGACACATTTCCTCGTGGTTTCGCTGCAGTAGTTCCGCGTGTGTCCCGCAAATTGGAGACGGCCGTCTTACCCAGTGTATGTAGCACTGCTGGCACTGCTCCGGAACTTCGCTGTTTCTAGCGGCTTCGTTAGCTCATTTGATAAAATTAGTGGTAAAAACGTCAATGCAACCGAAATGTTCTGCACGTTTGGACTAGAAGACGGAATTACAGGCGGCCTTCGCTGCCGCTGAAGCTCAATCAACTCAACATTAATTTATTAAACAACGTGCGCGATGTGCTCGAAAAACGAAACCGAAAGAAGATGGGTCGGGAGGGCGAAAGCTTTCTCCGGTCTGCCTGGAGGAGGAAAACGTCTCGGAGAATAATAAGGACTTTAATTTTCCTTTCATCGGTCTGGGTTTGTTTATGTGTGTTTTGGTAAACAAAAATTAAAAAAAACTTTACAAAAAAAAAAAAAACAAAAAAAAAAAAAACACTTTCCTGGGGATCGAACCGTTGACCACTTGGTCAGTAGCGCGATGTTCTACCCCTGCGCCAACTGAACAAGGAGGAACTCGCCCTCCTCCTTTCATCTGAACTGCCGTTCCTCCCTTCTCTGGGCAACTTGTCCGCAACAAGGAGGAACAGTCGCTTTTGCTACCTTTCTCCTCCCTTTTTTCTTAGAGTGCATAGTTGGGCGCGTTGGTGGGAATTCATCGTAGGAAATAGCGCGGAAAACAGACGACGACGAAGAAGAAGCAGTGTATCGAGTACATCTCCGCTGCTCTTTCTTCTGCACGAGAGTGGAAAGGCCGAACGTTTTTTTTACTGGTTTTTAATTTGAACCGAACTTGAGCGCACTGACCGTAGTAACTAACCTCAACTTTTCTTTTATCGAATTTCGATTTACTTTAAAAGTTATAGGAAAATAAATATTACAAAAACAAACAAAAAATAACCTCCTTCATGACGTCCTTGGTCGGTTGAGTGTCCATGAACTAGACTGGGCGTAGTGAGCTCAGCGAGCGCTCACGGCTGCCGCACTCCGTATCAACGGCTCGAGACGGCGCCACTATAGCATGTTCTGGATAGGCTGTATGAAGCGGGCAGCCAGGGCGGCTCGCACTGCAATTGCTGCGCGATTAAACACTAATTAGGCATGACATTTCATTGGCCACAAACTACAGCAAACCCGGGGTAAAGATCAGTTTAGAACGGGAGCCACTTCGCGCTGTCATACCGCCAAACGGCCAAACCTCAAGCCAAACCTGCACGCGGAAGGACTTCGGAAAGCTGGAAACCGGTCGGAAACTCGAGCGCAGCGCCGCCGCTTACATCCGGGACCCTTCTACGCTCGCCGCTGGTCGGTTCCTGACCCCACTACACCTTTCTATCTAGTATGCGCCGCCTTTTCTACCGCTTGGTGGCAAGTACGTCGACGGGTCATTTCTTGTTTCCGTACTTTATAAACTGCATTTGTTTCTTTTCTGATCGAAAATACTGAACAAACTACTCATATAAATAATTGAAACGGTTCGCGACACTTATATTTTGTATTTCGACTAAAAAGAAGCTTTTAGCGGCTCTGACCAGTAAGCCCAGGACCAAAGACTCCACATATCACTCGCTTTCGGCACCGCGGGTTGCCCCCGTAGGTGGAGGAGGTTTCCACGTCGTCCGGTTCAAATATGACTCACTGATATTTAGTTACTCTCCCCATGCCTGCTGGCTTGCCCGAACCCCGAGGGACGTGGAAACCGCAAAAAAGGCAGACGCTTAAATTTTATTGCAGGGCCCCTTTAAGCCTGTCGCGGTGTTCCGTCTCACTGGTATACGTAACAGCGACGCGCGACAATTATTGTTCTTTGTGATGCGATAACGCCGCTCGCAACGCAATTAACAGATAAACGACGTCAAACCAAAAAGAAAAGGCTCGAGGTACACCTAACCACTTCTTATGAGCTGTGAATGCAAAAGAATGCACGTCATTCTTCCGCTCTCTTATTTCGTCTGCAGCGTATCTGCGCCGACGGCAGAGCGCGCCCTCTCCTCGCCGCTCTCACCTTGGACGTTTCGTGTTAGAGGCGTGCTGACGGACACGCAGCTCCATGAGCTGGCGGTCGGTGAAACTGACTCGCAGCGGCCAATGGGAGCCTCATCGACGCGCGCTAGTCAATGGGACCGAAGCCGAAATCCATCAGCTTTACTCCGCTCCTCTGGGATCGGGAAAACTAGGTGCCGTTGTCTAGGCTTTTCGCGTGGTTTCATAGCTGGGAGCTGGCTTCACTTCGAGAAAGGATTTAAGGTGCCGTTTGGCGCGGCTTCAAAGCTGATGACGTCAGCTTGCCCCATTAGACAGCTAATGCGTTCGCTTTAAAAAAAAAAAGAGAAGGTCCATACACACAGGTGCGTTCGAATGCGTTTGACTGCGTACCATCGACAAAACGGCGCCGCGTGTCACCGGGGGATTTGTGCTTCGTGTACAGCGTGGCAAACAATTCAAAGAGTAGCTTGGTAAATAGCATGCAGAACACGAATGTCCCGGTTACTCGCAGTCGCAACGCCGTACAGTGCTCTTAAACCACAAAGCGGCACTACATCTCACCACGCCATCTACGCTCATGAGCATTAAATTCTACCGAAACCAACGGTTCACTGTTCGCGCCACCTCCGCTTTAAAAGAAGTTGAATGGCGGGAAGGCCGAACGTCAGTTTCGGTTTCGGTGAATTATTTTATTCGAAATAATACGCTTCATAGAACTGTCTAAACATATTGAGTGTATTGTCAGGTCCCTAGAAAGTCAGAAAACAACCTTTTCAAAGAAACCGCTCGAAGCACCTTCATGTTCTCTTCAAACACTGCTCAGCCTTCATACAAAACACACTGTGTTGGTTCCCGACAGGACGATACAAGTATCTGAGGACACGGCTCAAACAAGTTCAAGCAAGCAGAACAAAACAACATGATGATTTTCGAGGATCTGCTAGCTCGGTGCTCCTGTTTATTTTATTTTTTTTCGAAAGAGGGAAATGGTTAGTTATAAAAATACATTTTCTACTTGTTTACATCATTCAGAAATGCTAATTCACAAACATCTATCGCTAAAGTTATTTTTTTTTTTTTTTTTATGAATAGCACACTACCGCGACTGCAATTTTCGAAAGATGAACGAACGATTGCTCACAGAGGCCACTTGGCTGAATTTAATCAATATGCGCTTAAGACACAAAAGTTATCAATTCTGTAACTAAGATGCTGCAAGGTCTAAAGGTTTGTCATTTCCTAGAACCGCAGAGAGCTCTAACTTTCTTTTTACAATCTAATCCGAGTGAAATCAAAGTTTCCTGTAATTGTGACTTGAAAGATAATTAGACAAAGTTAGATTCCTTCCCCCACCTCCACCCCCCCCCCCCCCCCCCAAAAAAAAAAACAGAAAAAAAAACAACAAGAAACAAACAAACAAGAACAACAGCAACAATTCTATTTCACATTTAGGCAGATAATTAATTCAGTGCACCTCATAATCAGAACGATACGGATGTCTCAGAAGCCAAATATCGAAAGTGTTTGTAACTCCATTCACCCCTTAGTCGACTCTGGGTCGGAACGGTTCTCGCGGGCCCCGGTATCTTCACCCCAATGATCACCCTCTCGCCCATCCCCAGGCGCGGAGAGCGGGATTAAGCTAGGTTAGGTTAGCTCAAGTCAGCTAAAGCCGCTCTCACACTGCTCATAAACCATGCAAAAAACAATAGTGCTCGTTGCAGACATAATGAAAAACAATATATGCGGACAGGCCTCAGGCACAGCATGTTTCCGTCATCCAGTTGTACACTTCGCAGCAGACGGTTATATGAGCGATCTCACAAGCCCGTCATACGACGAAGAAATACGGAACAGACAGTGTGTGCATACTGTCCTTTGTTCGATGTATTACGGAGGAAACCACGCGTTCGTCGGACCACCCATAGGTCGTCCATCTATTCGGCACGCGATCACACGCCCGCCTATCCCGACGCACTGAGAGCGCGAGGTCAGGTGACCAAAAGAAAACGGCTGATTGGTCCGGCACGCGCGTGGCTTCCCCCGCACTGTCAGCCTAGGGCTGAACGGAGTATAGGTGGGCGCTGATTGGAAATGCTCGGTTCGCTTCATTAGGGCGTTCGAGCGGGTCCTCCTGCAACCGCCCGGTCATGTACGCAGGGACCCAGCTTTTAGTTTCAGGGCCGTCGTCCGGTAATCTTGTCCGGTGTCCCCCTCCATGTTTTCCCGTCGGTCACACACGGAACCCAATTTGCGGGGCTTCAGGGCTCTTCGGCTACCGCGAGGATTAGCGGCATCCCGAGGCCCGCCAAATTTCGGTGTACAGCGGCGGTCCTGCCCTTCCCGAGCGCCCGATCTCCGGTCTGACCGTCGGTCGGTGTGCGTCCCGTCCTCTTGAATATTTCAGCGAGAGGACGCACTCCAATATATACTCCGTTTCGCCCTACCGTGGAGCGTAGAACAGGCTTCGAGCCGTGGAAACCAATTGAATGTCGAGGGAGTGCCACGTGACATTTGGGAATGACATTCGAGTCCCATGGTATGTTCGTTCATAGCACTGGATACTAGCGTCTGCTGTAGTTCGTGTTTGCGCCCTGTATTTATTTGTGGCTGTGATGGTGTCGATTGCGGAGGAGAATCAAACAGTCACGCCCCTAGCGGTACGCTTGAGCCGTCCTGTCCAAAAAGATTTGTGGAGGACGAAAAAGCGTTTCCTGTGATTTTAGATAAAGCTTCAGATAACTGGCAACCATGGTTTTAAGCCAAAAGATGGAAAATTGTCGTTACTCTGAAGCGTAGCTTATTTAGTGGCACTAAATAGACCCTTCCGCACATCTAGTGTCATCTAGTGGCTGAAGCATTAGTCCAAAATGGCGTATGCTGCTTCATGGCGGATAAAACCTGGTACCTATTCATGAACTGTAAACGTACGAAAGTTACGGTGTCTTTCGCTGAACAGTTATTTCTCTATTTGCTTCCGTTTATATGGTATCAAGAAACTGCCACTCTGTACGAGGCGTGTATAGTTGATTGAACCTCTTGATCAAATTAACATCATGTCGAAGCCGAGTATTCCAAAGACTTACATGAAACCCTTAAATGCGTAGCGCATAAAGTCATAGCAGTTCATAAGTCTTTTAGTGGTGACTTCGAACATCAATACAGCGAACTGATGTCTGGGGCTGCGTTCCAAATCTTACTCAAATGAATCCGAGTTACTCCGGCGGATCGTATCACGTGACAGCACAGATTGAAAAACCCTTACCCCGGAGTAAGATCGAGTAAATTTTGGAACACGGCCTTGAACACGGCCAGGCTCCGTATTGATTGATGTCTTCTAATTCGTCCTCCTTCAACCATTGAAAGACAGATGATACACACTTAGGTGATATAGCCATCGAAGTGGGCAGACGGCATTTCGGAGAAGGTCTATTTCCCTGCAATTTTTACATACGATTTTTTTTTTGTTTATAAAAGTGCATTGCCGCGTTGGTTTAGTTTCGTGTAAGTATAGCATAGACACTTTCTGAAAGTCTGTCCTCTGTCGGAACCTGTGGAATCCCTCGAACACGGCAGACACGCAAACATATACAGAACAAATTAAAACCGCAACGTCACAGCGCGTTTTCTGAGTAAGGTTAAATTACAAAGCTATAACCCAGTCACAAAAAAAAAAAGAAGTAGAACGCGGTGACGTTGGCTCTTGGGGCCGTTTGATTGACTCGTGAGATTTTAGCGTTGGATATATGCTCCGGCGTATGGAATCACTATACTTCGTTTCAGCTTCGATCCGAGCGCGGCCGATGTTATGAGCCGAAGGGCCAATCAAACAGCGAAAGAGGCACAACGTCATGGCGTGCTCTCTGCAGTTGATAGGACCAGCCGATATTCACCATGTCTCTGTGCGTGTTCCTCCCCCAGATAGTCCTATCAGGCACAGAGAGCACGCCATGACGCTGCGCTCTTTGCGCTGTTTGATTGGCCCTTCGGCTCATAACATCGGCCGCGCTCGTACCAAAGCTGAAACGAAGTATAGCACATTCTGCGTCGCTTCTTCTGTCGTTACGCATTAGTTACAACCACCGAACAATTCGTACGGGACTTTCGAAAGGGGTTTTTATTATAGAGACATATAGGGCTCTCAAGTTTGGCTAGCAAAATTGAATTGTCCTTGGTCGCGTTGTGGTCGTGCGTCAATATGGTTTTTCACGTTATTCGCTGACGCTAAGCTGGCAGAATAACATCGATGACTGTAAATTCGTGAAATAAAACAACAAGGAAAAATAAAAGAAATCAACAAGAGAAGTATTTTTATTGCTTACATAGGAACTATAGCCCCCCGTATGAAGACAAAGCCTGGCAGATCGCTTTGAGAAGCGGCCGCCGAAATGGGAAAGGTTGAGCGGCACACAGCAGTTGAGAGGAGATCCACGTGACTGGCACCCCGCAGCGGCGAGACGCAAAAACCAACTTCTCCCGAACGAACAAGTGTGTTTTGGGTCCTCGCCACTGCAAACGCTGTGCGCTGACGTCCAGGTTCCCCAAGAAATGGCTCGTTGATGTTCTGTGCTACCAGATCCTCGCGCTCCAAATCTGCGACCGGGCACTCTATGGCTCCGTCGTCTAACTCCCAGGCTTTCTGAGTATAGAGGGGGCTATGGCTGGATACAAGCCTGGTACATCTTCAAGATCGACGAAAAGTATCTATACTTCGTTTCAGCTTCAGGTGCAGCCGCTTCTACAAGCGCGATCTCTGGGGTTTCCGTGTCCCTGCCAAGCACGCCCGCTCGTGCAGTGCAAGCGCTGTTCAGGGCAACATGCTCGCGCTTGAAGCATCGGCTGCGTCTGGGCTTCAGATAACACGAAGTATTCAACGCCCCGAATTCTTTTTCAAGCTTGACGCTCCACGTTACATAAGCAACGAACATCTCGCTCAGTCAGAAGCAGCCATTCAGATCAAATCACGCATAGACTCAATTAAATATTTGTTCTTTCCACGAACCATCAAAGAATGTATCTCTCTTCCTTGTGATATTGTGAAAATGGACTCTCTAAGCCAATTTGAAAATAATGTGCTCGCCTGCATCCTGTGTGGAGAGCAATCCGTCTTCTGCTTGCGCAGGATTTGCGGTGACGTCAGGACGACACTTAGCTCGGATTGGCTTGGATTGAAACGATAGTCGTTAGATCTCAATGCTAAATCCCTTAAGGTCTGCCAACGTTTTTCTTTCGATCATCCAATAAGAGCGCTTAGCGTTCTGAGATCATCGCAACCCCTGTGCAAGAAGCAGACGAACTTGCGTCCGCATAGTGCAGGCACTTTTTTATACTATATTTATTTTTGTTTTTTTACAGATTTCATTGAGCGTATTGACCTTTTTGTGATTGATTGAGAGTGAGCAGTGTGGCTGTGCTCGTGTAATTGTGTATGCTTATTTTTTTCTACATTTTTAAACATGCTTGTGGTCTGTGAGCAGTGAAACTCTGTCTAAACTCGGGTGCATGGGACCAAGAAATCGGTCCAAGATGTATATTTTGTTTTCTATTGTTTCCAGTGCTAATATTCATCCTATATCGCCACTTCTGGGATAACAGTATCCATAAATATACGAAAAAATTACCGGAGGACGCTTAAAGACCGATGACCAGTTCGCGCTCTCCACTTTTCCCCCGCTTCCTCCTCGCCCCCTTCTACGCTGTCCACCGTAGCCTGTTTCCTCCTCCCTCATGGTGAGGAGGATCTTCTGCCTTGCAGAATCTCGATTCTGGTAGTCGGCCTGCTCACGTGAAGGAATGCGAAGGCGCATTCCTACACGCAGCTAATTCCTACAAGCACCAGGCCACGTCTTTCCTTTCACACACGGCGCTCCGGCGGTGACGTCACGCTCCCCCCACTGCGCAGGCACGGCGAGCTCCGCCGGCTCCATGCCCTCCGTGACGGCGCATCCGCGTTGCTTTGCTTTTCTTTGTGTTTTTGTTTTTTTTCTGCGACGCGTTTGCTTTGGTTTTGAGCGTACCTCCAACTTCCGTGACGAAGCATCTGATATGACACATCGCAGCCAATGGAAACGAGTCGCGGCCATTCAAACTACCGTTTATTTAGGTGCCTGTTTTTCGCGGTCACGGCGAGCGCCGGCGGCGCTCCATGGCACAGTTAATGCTTTCGCATTAAAAACAAACATGGTCGCATCTTACGAACCCACTTATGCACCCTGATCGAGATAAACGGGCGCATGGTCGGATGGCGCGTCAGAACGCTGGCATTTTTCTGCGAGCTGTACGAGTGAGACTGTGTTCAAACCCCCTGGCAGCTATCTATATTAGGTCTTTGTGATTAGTTACAGAGCGGGCGGGCGAGGAGGAACAAAACGAAAGCGTTGGAAGCCATGAAAATTCTCGCGAGCCTCGCTGAATCAGCGTTTGCAGACTCGCAGTAACCGAGACGTGGCAGCGAGGATGACGCGGCGGGATTCAACCTCGGCCGTCGGTAAGTGAATCAGACTTCAATCACGACTCCGCGAGCTCACTCGTCGAGGTGGCAGCGGCGTAGAGCGAGTTACTTCGATCCCCGTAATCCCGTAATGCCATTTGCCTGATGGCCGAGGTGCCTCTTTCTCCACCCCTGCTTTCCTGATTCGTTCTCTTTTTTTATGTTCTGATGTAGATTCTGCGTTGTCTTACACAAAAGGCTTTGCTTGCAAAAACGCGTTGCGTGAAGGGGACGGTAATATAGATATGCATGAAGTTTCTATTCGATTTTTATTTCAACTGATTTATTTCTCCCCCTCCCCCCTTCTACATGACGAAGCATATCCATGGCGAAGTTGGGACCTAACTGAACAAGAAACGCAGGGTTTGGCATTTGTGCTGAAGTAGGGCGAAACCCAGGTTGCGCAACACCTCCTACCTTATGCAGGAAGGCTGGATTTTGAACGCCTCGTAAAGTGGCAAACGCGGACCGTTGATTGGACGCGACTACTGCACGAGCCTTCGGCTGTAGCTCGTGTTCTTACTGATTGAACACGAGTCTCGAGCGAATGCTGACGCAGCGCTCCTGTCTATTCAGAGACCCGCGTTTGCCTTTTTAGGGGATATTAAAAATTTAGCCCTACAGGCTTTTTTTATCGAGGAAGTATTGGGTAGCGACCTGCCCCGTAAAGAGGGCCCTACCTGTTCCAGCTCTCCCTTTCTTGGATACCGGACATTCCGCTCATTTCATCCCACACCGTGTCATCGAAGAAATTGACATTTTATCGAACGCCGATTCAGCGAGCGCCCTTTCATGAAATCGCTTGACGCCATTTCATTGAATTTAACTTCCCCAAACTTTGGAGTATTTCGTGCGTTTTACTCTCGTTTCTGCGTTGTTTTCACGCGCATGTCGAATCACCAGAAAATAAATTACTGAATTGGCGAATTTTTTACTGAACGTTTGATCACTGAATCATAGAACATAACGAAGCTTGAGTTTGTATGCGACTTACTGTTTCCAGGTAAGATAAGCGGCCTTGCTCCGGTCATTCAATTCGTTCACACATGAAAGGTGGTACACGCGGAAAGGAAATTAAATGTTCTTCGCTGCACCTTTTTCATTTTGTATTTATCTAATTACTTGTGTTTCCATTCTATGCTAGGAGAATAGCTTCCTTTCTAAAAGAAAGTGCCGTGATCTTCAGCCGCTGTCGCACAGCGAAAACATAATTCAAAGGACACTCTGGAAACACTATCTGAGGCACGTTTCTTGCTTGCATGAGGGCCCCGTTCTCTTGGTCACACAAAAAAGGTCTCCAGACAAGTTCGAACAATGCCTTAGTATGAAACAAACATGATTCGAACGTCCACGTGAAGCTTGTTCCTAGATACTTCTATCATCATGCCTGAAGCGAACACTGTCTTTTGTATAATGCACGAGCAGTTGCACTGCAGCTCCACGCTTTCAGCATCTACGTTTGTCTTTGTATCCCTTATAGCCTTTGATTGCGTTTTTCTGACTTAGAGTGAAAGAAAGCATGGCTGCCCACTTACTCAAGCTGGGTTTCGTACGTTATGGTCACCAACAATATTACCGAGAAATTCGCGTCTACTTAAACTCTACAATTTATGTCATCATACTGCTTCTCGTGAAGAGAATGATACCTCTATATAGCAGCGCACCGCTAAACCAACAGGTAAATACCTCGATGTACCCCTTTTCCCTTCGCGTATCCTCAAAGAAAGAGATCTGAGAATCCTGTCCTTTCGTTGGCGTCCTCCAGACACGTGATCGCAAGGGGACTGATTCTTTATTGGCCGATTTCAGGTTCTCCCTCTCTTGCTCCGAATCAGCCCCCACTCTTGGAACAGCGAGACGGCACACAAATTGACGCACAGGCACACAGACACACACAGGGATACCGAGCGCTATCTAGCACAACGGCGAGTGAAGCGGTGACGGATGGCAGCAATTTGAAAAGCGCCGCTCTGCAAGTCCCTTTATTCTCAGGCGGCCTTTCCTTACCCAGTGACAGTGTGCCGTAATGTTTCCGAGCAAAGCTCGAGCCCATGCTCCGGAGACTAATTGTCTTAGAGGATCCCGAGATCGCGGAAGCTAATGCTTAGAAAAGGGCATTCGTCAGGCTGACTCGAGTCGTTTTGCCTGTCTGGTTGTCAGACGAATTCAGTCGGCTCTTCGTTGCGTTTGTAACCCTGCCTCGACCCCTTTCCTTTTTTTTCTATAGTGAAACGCGAAGGGATGTTGGGATTTGTGTTTGGAGAGACTTTACCCAATTAGTTTTTTTAGATATATATATACTTTACTTGAGTTTATTAAGGAGCAAATTTATTGAGCTTCCAAATAGACAAATACGAAACGAGAGTTCAGATGTGATATAGTGTGCGTATAGCCGTTGTACGGCGAGTTCTTTTCTTTTCTCATTTATAACTTCTTTGAGACACTCTATTTTCTTTCTCCTCGCTTTTCTGCGGTAGTCGTGGTAACTTTATTCGGTTGATTTCAATGTGATGCGGTTTGGAATCCGTTACTGTTTCTTCTATATGTATTCAGCAGATCAAGCTCTTCTACCTTTTTTTAGTGTTCTGCCTGGAATTTCCAAATGCGTCACGCAAATTGTTGATTTTTGTTTTAGAAGATGACATGACAGTTTTACATATTTCAAACAGTAAAATATATGCCTGAAACTTGCGCCATACCGTGAATTCAGAAAATATATGGAAACTGAAAGCCGGAGTCACGCTGCTTATACATGGTTCAAAAGACAGTCTGCAAACACGGGTGGTTCGAATGCCGCGTGCCAAGGTTTCTCCATGAACTCATTGCTACGCGGCATTCAAAGCCCGGGTCTCGCGGTGACTCGCGTTCGAATCTGTATGCTTTGCAGACTGTCTTTTGTATCATCAGTTGCATACCAACTTGTGTTTGAGTTGGGGGGGGGGGGGGGGGCGGGGGAGGGAGGGGGGAGGGATGGGTGAGGGGCAAACAAGACACCCCCTTTGGCCGGGGCGCGGTGCCCTTGGTATTTCTTGGGCGCCGCCGGCCAGTGTTTGCCCTGCCCAGCGGTGGCTGTTTCAAGGAGGGGGAGGGGGCGCAAAACACTCGCCTTGTCCCCCCCACTCTGAGAACTGGGGGGTGGGCCCCCCCCTTGCCCCCCCCCCCCCCCCCCCCCCCAGGTTGGTGCGCTCATGTGAATGATGTATAAGAGTGTGACCCCGGCTTTCGTCTCACCAGTGAATCCGTAGTCAGCGGACCATTCTATACTCCGTTTCACCTTCAGTCCGAGCGCGGTGGACGCCACGAGCCATCCCAGCCGATCCAGCGCCGGGAGAAAGTCGCGTGACCTGCCGGTGGGGCGGGGCGACACAGGGAGCTCAAGGTCGCATGACACTCCCTCAACGCCGCATTGGCTGGGAAGGCTCCTAGCGTCCGCTGTGCTCGGACGGAAGGTGAAACGGAGTATAGCCAAATGCATCCGACAAGAGGAGCATATTCGTTTCGATAACACTCGCTTATCCTCCGGCAGTTTAACGCCCGGCAGACACTCCGTCATCCGCCATGTATAACGTTGCTTTTTAGATACATATTTCGCTTTTTTTTCACCTCTTAAATTTTGCATTGTCATTATACGTTACCTTGCCGTGCCCATTGACCGCAAAAATCTTTCTCATCGGTTCACCGTTAAAAGGCAAAAAAAAAAAAAAAAAAAGAAATCCTTTACGCACTCGATCCAAATTTAGAGTAAATTCAAAACCACCACCCCAATTCTGTAACATTCGTGACCGCGTCAAACCGAAAAAAAAAAAAAAAAAAGTTAGTCGTTTTACTTTGGTAAAGAACGAAGAGCAGTGGAGCTGTACTATGTGCCGCCATCTATGAGTGACGGCGGCAACCAGACAACTGGCAGGTCGGTTGTCTGGTTGTCACCGTCACTCATAGATGGCGGTAGCTCTCCAGAGGGTTGTGTCGAGATTTATTTGTCCACGGACTCGAATTTGGGGAAACTAGGCCTTAACAGCTCTACTGTAGAAAAAGAAAAGAATCTCGAAACTTTTACGAACTATACTTCGCAAAAGTTTCGTAAAACTATAGTTCTTAAAAGCAACGATCACCCCGATATGTGAAGCCCCGGCGACGATGGAAATGCCTCATACGAAAGGCAGTATGCAGACAGTGTCTGAAGTGAAATTGTATTGTATTGTATTGTACTTGTACAATACAATACACCTGTCACATTTGTCAACACCGTGTTGTTTGTACGATGAATATAAGAAGTGCGACTGCGGCTTTTGGAACAGGAGGACCTCTCAACCGGCAAGGAGGCATATTGCGAGCCTGTCTGTACGTCGCCCAGACCTTTCCGACGTATACTGCAACCACGTGCCGTGCTCCGCCGCTCGGATTTCAGCGACCCGGAGTGTGGCAGCGGCCGCAGCGGCGGCCGGCACGCCAATCAGAATAATGCAGCGGACGATCCGGGCCGACGGCAGAGTGCCACCCCCGACTCATTGCCGAGACCCGGGCCCGGGCACCGCCAATTAGGAAGGGGTGCCGCTTGTCTGTGCGAGCGTGTCGCGGCTGCAATCATCGCAACGGGCGGACTCTGTGGAACGACAAAAAAAGAGAACGCGCCTCACTCGCTATATATACGGCTATACCTAGAGAGAGCCTGGAATTTGAGGAGTGGCTCCAACTGCGCCGATCGGGGGTATTCGCGTGGTTCGTGGGCACGGCGTTTGCAACACGAGCTGCGAGGAGGGTACGAACGCGTCGATGGACTTGCTAGCGTCTCCGCCTTTCTGCCCGCTCTCCTTCCCCCCACGGAACAACACAGCGCACGCGCAGTTGCGACCAATCGACGAAAAAAAAAAAAAAAGCCACACTCACGCACGATCATATACATCGCGGAATGATCTGCGGAAATGCCTCAAGTATACGTTCGAAGCACGCTTGCCGCCCCCCTCTCTCTTGAATCCGGGCTCTCTCACCGGCTACCTGGGCCCCCCGGTGTATTTGAGGAGACCGCTTTCTCATTAGAGACTCGCTGGCCCGGGCTCGGTGAGCGAGCGGTGCTGGCCTCGCGGCGGAGCGGCGCGGTGTTCTGTTTCCCCCCAGTGCAAAGATCATTACGGCCGATGTAGTTTATGTATAGCCGCGATGCTTGCTGCTTCTGCGCCTAGCCCGTGCTCCCGCACAACACGTGACTTGATTAGCGAAAGTAGCTTTTGGCTGCGCTTGGTTCTTGCTCGCGGGCCGCTTGACGCGGATCGTGGCTGACGCTCCTGTTTTGCGATGGACGGCTGGTACATGGCCTCTGCTGGTAACACCGCGCGTGGGCGACTCATCTTATTTTGGGGATATCGCCTGTGACGTAAAGTTTTGAGGAAACCGACGATATTGTGAGTGAAATATGAGAAGCAAACAAAATGCAAAAAAAAAAAAAAAACTTCTAAGGAACATTTAAGAGATCACAAAGGTCGCCAATAAATAAAGTGGACATGATGGGAGAGCGCTCCTTCTTTCTCTGTCTCTCTCTCTCTCTTTCTTTCTATGCATATATATATATATATATATATATATATATATATATATATATATATATATATATATATATATATATATGTATATATTAGCGTACTGACCTGATGAGGCGTAAGCTGGAGACGTCTCTCTCATTTGTCGTCTCTTTAATTGTCTGCTCTTCACATTCCCACGTTCCAGTTTCTTCAATGCGTACAACCTTTCCGTCACACGTGCCTAAAGCCCGTATCACGCTGCTTACACAACACACAAAAGACGGTCAACATGCAGAATCGAACGCGAGTCACCGCGAAGTCCGTGCTTCGAATGACGCATGGCAAAAAGTTCAAGGAGGAAACGTGGCACGCGGCATTCATACCATGGATATTCCGCGGTGACTTCTGCTTGCAGACTGTCGTTTGTATGATGTGTGAGCGATGTGACCCCGGATTTATGGATGCATGGAAGGCGAAAAAAGCCTAAAGCTGATTACCCGGTGGTTTCCCCCAACTTTTAGCAAACGGCAACACTCACGTATCTCGGCGCCAATATACTGTCTCTCAAACTCTCCTCACTGCAGGCACGGCCGTACAAGGCTTCGGCAATAGCCTACGAAGTTCTATAAAAGATCTTTTACCTTCATGGGTTTCCAACTAGGCACTCCAAGACGTAAATAAAGTGATAATTCACTATTGCCACAACCTACAATGAAAGGGAACAATGTAATAGTACATTCTTCGGTTCTTTCGGTATTTGGCACGCGGCGTGTGTTCATGGCAGAACCGGGACCTTCAAATGCTCCAAGGCTGACATCTAAAGCCGCACAAAAACGGCATCATCATCGGGGCTGGCAAACCACTGCCCACTCCAAACGACGGCGCGGAAGGAGGCGCGGCAGACCGCGCCGTGCCACGTGGACAGGGCCGCTCTCCCCCAAATGAAATTACACTCGTTGGGGCTCGAAAACCTGCGCGTGGGAGCAGCAGAGAAATGGGGTCGAAATGAAGCCCTTGCCGCGGCACAATGGAGAGCGATAATGGAAGATGGCCGGGGCATCGACTCCTGCTCACTAAACTGGACTCCACGGTGACGCATGGAGGGCCTTAATGAATTTTGCGCTTATTCGTCGGAACCCGCTGCTGTTCTTTGCAATGCGGCGCCTTTAATTTTGGTTGGCATTTCGATTAAAAACTTCCCCCCATGCTGCGGCGGCGGCGAAGAGGAGCCTCCGAGCTCTGGGCTTGCCAGCTCATCCTCTTCTTACCTTTCTCTCTTTTAATCTCGGGCAGCAGAAAGGCGAAGGGTGTGCTCAAGAAATAAGGCGCGCACTCGAGGGGGTCGCTAGATCCAAAAGAAGAGGGGCTCTTTGGGAGAGACGTGTGGCTGGGAATTTGATTATTTCCCGATCTTGCGAAGTTATCTGCAAACGGACGACATTGCCTGCCGAATGTTGACAAGCTCCCAACTCTCCTCCAATTATTTCAGCGGTGATCATGCTTCGGTGGCCTCCAACTAAACAAAGGTATTCAATGTATCTTTGGTAATCTGCTAAACTGATGTAGTCGGTAAGTTTTGTCACATCCGCATGCAAATAGACAATGAGTGGAGGAGTTTCAAATACAAAGGAAGGAAATGCTTTACTGTCATTAAAGGTTTCCTTACGTTTTAAGCTGCGATTTCCACCTTAAGCGATTTACTTTATATGGAACGTTGTAGCCCGGACCGTAGGGAGGCAGACATACTTTTTTCAATTATTGCAGCAATTTACTCTTTTTTTTAGTTTGCGGGTGTTTTAGAGAAGAAAATTTTTAACGCTCGAATGTATGTAGTAATTAACCACTTAATATTGCAACGGGCAATTTTGGTTAAAGCAGCGCTCATGACACGAGCTGAACGAAAAGCAAGATGAATACTTGAACTATAATATTTCACCCGCACGCAAGTCGCTTATGATTTACGGATCGTTTGACGACAGTTTTACACACATGTGGTGCTGTTGTGGTTAATCATTATAGGGCGGGGAGTATGGGGATCGAGACGGGACGCTGCTTCCGTTCTTGTTGTGATGATCCTTCGGAGACGGTGGCGCTGGAGCCGAGTGTATGGTGAAGTACTGTCCAAGCGCTCGGAATTGCTGAACGTACAGACGGAGCTGGCTGACCGCAATGAATCTGTGTTTTGCGTTGGCATAGGCTGTAAGCGCTGCCTTCGAATCTGTAAAAACGTGATGGTGCACAGGCTGTCTGGTTTTACTCGTCGAGTTTGCATGTCTGGCGTAATCGAGGATGGGTATGGTTTCTACCTGCGTACAATGGGCGGACTGTCCGTGACGCGGAACATTCTGCCTTGTTGATCATCATTAACGCTACACCATGCTGTAGCAAAACACGAGCCATTCTTGGGGTATACCGCGTCTGTGTAGATTAAGTGGGGATCACTGTTGGTTATGAACTTATGATGGACTTCACCCACTTGAGGAGTTTTTTGGCTCGCACCTTGTGGTTTGCTCTGAGTTCATCTGCTTGGGTGACGGCTCGGGTTCGGTTAAGTCAGTGCACTCCCAAGGAGGAGACCGTCGTAGCAGCAGTGGTAGTTTGTCAACGACGTGGCCCAGCTTAGCTAGCGTATGACTTCCTGCAGGGCTTGATGGAACGCAGGTCGTCTTCTGGAGTGTGCTTCAGAGTTTCAAGGAGTTTATCATAGTTACTTAAATTGCCGCAGCTTTTGAGCATGTCAAAGGCGGTGTAGCGTGGCAGACCCATTACTATAAGTCACGTTCCGCGGCTAGGCCGCACTAGTGTTTTCATTTGTGTACGATGGAGGGCATTCAGTACCCGAAACAATAAATGAAAAGGTTTCTCCCAAAGCGGCGGACGGCATGATATGCATTCCTGCCAAGGAAACTCAAACCGCCTTTTGTGTGTATTGAAGGTGATATAATTAAAGCAAACACGAACACCGTAGTTATTTTTTAATGGGTTAGCGTTAGAACGCTCGTCTTGACAAAAACCCGGTGGTGTCTGTCAGTTTGTTAGCGCCAGAAAGAGAGGAAGAAGGAGAGAGGAGAGTGACGAGTACGACGCTCCTAATGCTCCGAAGCTCTGACGTCACAGGCGTCACCCTCTCCCTCTCTCCCCGGTGCTGACAAACTGACAGATACCGCCGGGTTTTCATCAAAACTACCGTTTTTCTTTTCGTTAAAGGAGCGTCGCACAGCTGGCGTGGAGCCAGAGATTAGGATGCGCCATGGCGCACTGGAATGCGGACGTGCTCAGTTGCCGACCTGCCGTCGCCGGATCTTCTTCGCTCTGGGTTTCCGTAGTACGGTGCGTGGGCTGTGATGTGTGTGTGTGAAGTTAAAACTTAAAATGAAGGATGCGGTTCCCTTCACGAGTAATACGGATGCGATGATAAACGAGTGAGAAGGGGTTGCACGCGAATGCAGAGGGGGGAAAAGGGGGTGAGGAAGAGCTATTGTTAGACCACTCCCGTCCGAAGAATTTTATTTGCAAATTTAGGACTGTTACCTGAACTACTCATTCCAAAAAAAAATGTGACTCTGGGGGTCCCAATCGTTTCTGCACCCCTTGTGTCAAACCTTTGTGAGTAAACGTGAAGGAAAGTAAGATCCCTGTTATTCTCGCGCTAGAGTAACTGACAGGCTGAGAAGCAAAGGGTGCGGCCAGATCGATGGATCTTGTTATGGGTCCACAGCCAACAATATTGCGGCATTAGCCGATAAGGGTGCCGAAGCGTGAACATGGTAAGAAGCATGAACATGGTAAGCCACGCTCATGCATTTCTTGGGTTGTCAGTGACTCTTAGCGACAAGCGCGACCATAAGCGTCGCTGCGGTCGCCATTCGCAATCGGCAAAGCCCTCACTGTGACGTCTTTATCTGGATAATTTTTATTCCTGCGACGGAAGTCAGCGCAATATCAGAGTGTCAACTGTGGCGATGTTGGTTTAATATGGCGACGACTTCAAACTCCCATCGTTACTTTTACACATACCATCAGACTTGTAGTTCGTAACTGATGATACGTAGTCAAAGACTACAACTCATGACCTGACGGAGAGGAAAAAATTCTGGTTGTGACGTCACAAACAGAAACCGCTAGCGGGCGCAACTCAAACATCTCGTCGCTCATAGAAAGTTTTAGGGAACCATTTTTGCACTTCCGATACGGTACGATGGGTCCTCCGGTACGCACTGCGCATGCGCTATAGCAGAAGACTCGCATATGCGCAGTGTGTAACGCAGGGGCAGATCTAAGGGGGGGATCGACCCCTCCTTACTCCCTTCTCGGAGGGTAATTTGCCATGGGTGGACCCCCCGGTACACAAGAAAGAATGGGAGAATAGTATCCTTACGAAGTTTCCGACCCCCCCCCCCCCCCCCCCCCCCAAAGCGGAGGTCTGGCTCCGCCCGTGTTGTACCGTAAAGCCCATCGTACCCTTATCGGAAGTGCAAAAACGGTTCCCTAAAAGTCCCCCATATCTGTGCCTCGCAGACTGCGGTTCCGGCTACGACTCCCTCCGCCCAGCGATGACCCGACGAATCCGCACTGGTCATCGAACCTCGGCCAAACCGAAGACGGCTCTCCATGTCGTTCCGCTCGGGCCCTGCGCGTCCCGTATACGACCGTCTGTCGCCGCTGGTTCGCGTGCCGAGTAAATCTTGGTTAAAGCTTCCCGGCGCCGCCGTGGGGTGTGCGCCACCTTCCATCTTCGTTAGCGTCGCCGAGTAATCCGTTCCGCTGTCACGTGGGGGGCCCGGGTCGCGCCGCCTGTCTCCCCCGCCTAATCCGAAGACTCGTCTCCGTCGCCCGTCTCGTTGCCAGCTCCGTCTGTACGCCCGAGCGAGCAGTGCCGTGTCAACCCGAAGAATTCGTTTTGGCTTTTTGATTTTGTGTGCGTGTGTGTCTGTGCGGTTCAAAGACGGTGGGCAAACATTTTGGAGTGCCGTTAGCCGTTTTCGAATGGAAGATGGCGTTGGAAGATGGCTAAACACAATGAGTACTCATTGTGTTTAGAAAGTATTGCTACTTGTTAGTATTCCCATTTTTGTTTTAACTGGATGGAGCGCTTGATCATCCCGCTTGGGGAGATTTGAATTGTGCTTTTAAACCCCTGAGAATGTGGAAAGTTCCGTACTTGTCCTGAATGTTTGCCTTCCGTCCCACGTCCGTGCGATCAGATCCTGTCGACGCCGTTAAAAGAAAATCAATCAGCAGGGAAGAACATCGAAGAAATAATTCTCCGTCCTTTACTAGCGTAACGAATTCCTGAGTAAAAATTACGAGCTTAATTGCCGTAACCAGTGTATGTCGCAACATTCAATTTGCCACAAAGGCTCCGCATTTAGCTCGAGTTTTCTACCTTCAACAAGACTTACGCGTATCGGGAGCGAGAACAGCCGAATCGCGACGGAAAAGCGGCGAGCACGTGCTAGAGAAACATCCCCTTCAGATCGTTTGCTGCAATCGAACCTAGCACGGAAAAAAGTTTGAAAAGAAATGGTATGTTTTAGCTAAGGTCACCCACAGGTCAAGATCGTCACGAAGGTCTTTCCGTTCTCCCGCCTCCTGCGCGAGCTTCCTACTTCCAATAACGCGTCAGCATCTGCGAGTTCTGAGAACGCATGCCTATCCAAAGCACCTCGGAAGGCCAAATGCTGAAAGTCGTACGCCCAACATAAACGCGCGTTCGTTGTCTTCCTTTCAGCTGCTAAGAGAAACCATCGAAAACGGTAGAAACGTTATAGTACAGATCTTATACTAAATGTTTCCTGCAAAACACATTTTTAATATATATATATATATATATTTAGTTCTCAATAAGAAAATATCGCAAGTTAAAAGAGATCTAAATTAGCCTTAGAATTGCTCATACTTTATTTTTGACCATTGATCGAAAAGGACGCTATTAGAGCGAAACGAACAGATTTCCGCCCCCCGTGTTTCCGAATCCCCGTGTCTTCGACGTTCGGTTCTCCTGAGAGAGCAAACAAAATGAAGCCAGAAGCGAGTGCCCTAATTCGCGAAAGTAAAATGTCGGAGACAGCGAAGACGACGTTCATGAAGGCGACCCCTCGTTTCAAAGGAGTCCGTTTCCCACCAAGTAAAGTGAGGGGAAGAAGTCGACAGTCGCGGTTTATCTCCAGGCTCGTTTCCGATTTAATTTGCTCCCCCCTCTTCCCCCCCCCCCCTCAGCCTTCCTCCTTTCCAACCTCCCCCTCGGCGCGTTCTAGCTAGAGATTCACAATTTAAGAGAGGGAGCAACTCAAACCATGGAGACCGTACGGAATTTAACGCTGGACGCCTCCTCGGCAGATTGATCGGAAGTTCACATGCGTTGCGTTGTCGCGTAGGGAGGAGGAAAGCGGTTGGAGAGGCGGAGAAGCTTGCAGATGATCGAAGCTTTCGCAAATGCTTTACTAGAGAATACGTCTTACTTCAGGAAAATGTAACTGCCCTGGAGTCGACAGCTTTTGCGTAGTTAGAATGGCTAGACGTGCATATCCTCGGGGCTTTTTCCCTTTAAATTGAGAGGGGGGGTGGCCGCCATCTATCGTCGTGTAGAGCCTTTGCAAACAGCGGAGGCAGCCCGTCTCTGGTGTCTTGGCGAATCCGGTGTCTCGGTTCATTGGCAGCAGCTCTCTCCCTCGGCGCAGCTCGACCGCGTGATGGGACGAATGCGCAGCTGCGTGGACAGCATGGCGGGTGCGCGTCCTCACTTAGGCTGGCTGTCCACACCGATAAGGGATAAGCTGGTGCTGTAGGCCCATTGTCTGAAGTAAATGGGCGGACCATATTGTATTCTCATAATACTGTTGGTGTTCGTCGCCTCCTCAAAAATCGTATTGCAAACGCGGCAAATAAACCACATCACACCGATCGAGCAGTCTGCAGCAACACTCTGGAATTAAGGCACACTAGTTCCAGCCCGTTCTGTCCGGCTCTTTGCTTTCAATTTTAAGAATTCAAAAAAAAAAAAAAAAAGATATGCGACACGTTGACTTGGAAATGGGCTCTTTGAATGGTTCGAGTTTGTATGTTAGTACCTCTTGGTTTGTGGGCACCGCTCCTCGGTAAAGCGGCGTGTCCCGAAATGATTTCCGGAAACGGTGTCCTCCGCAAAAACAAAAAAGGAAAAATAAATCTTGGCACTTGCTTTGCCTTCGATCGTGCTGCACTCAAATGTGTGTGCGGGGATCGGAGAAGCTGTCGTGAGCGTCACTCCAAACGGCGTACCCGATAAGCGCTGAGCAATTACCCCCCGGGCCTCGCTTTACAAAACGCGGCCTCAAAGACAGGGATTCGCGCCGCTCCGGCCCGAGACGAGAAAACGAAGAAAAATCGATGGGACATGTATTGGCTGGCCCGTCGTTAACTAGTTTGAGTGGGCTTCTGTGGCTGCCCGTGTTCTGTCCCCTAGTGATTTAAGTACATTTCCGAGCTACGAATTATTCTTTATTAGTTGCGCGGTCGATTTCAAACGCAGTCGGCTAGCAATCTAAACGTTTGCTGAGACTATTCTTTTTTTTTTTTTTTGTGAGATTGGGTAAGTAAAATGATTCTCTGTACACAGTCTATATTTACGACGAGCCTTTCAAGTTAAATATTGTAGCTCTTTTGGTAGTGTCTTGTGGTAATTAATTCTTTCAGGTATGTTGTGTCTGTAATGAAGACTGACCCCGCGTTCGCGCTAATAGACCAAGAAACGAGCACCAGTTCCCTGCTGGGAAAAGTTTCCTTCGCACCTTCGAATGTAGACCCGCCCATCTCGTTCCCGTTTGACCGTGTAGGCAGCCTTTTAATCGGGAACACTAAACCGAATCGCCTTCCAAGCTCGCAAATTGTCCCGGAATTCGGAGGCGAGGGCGAGACAATAGACTCGAGTCGACTGCACGGAGGGCAGCGGTTGCGCCCGCTCGATTTGCGAGTGAGCGCCCGGAGACTCCGCGCTTTGAAGAAGGGCCACCGGCACGGGTTTCTCGTTGTAACTTGGCACATTGAGAAGGCTACAGTCCCGGTGAGCCAATAAGCGCATCAGAGGAAAACACGTGACTGTACTCTCTCTTACTAGTTGCGTGAAGTACTGTCGAAGCGTCGGACGGGAGAGAGAGAAGTTGCTATTTTGTGCGAATTTTGGCGGGACAGGCTAATATCTCCGGGACACAGAAAAGAGGAGGGCAGGGGAATTCCTTCTTTCCCTCTTCTTTAACTGCTTGCGATACTCTCTCCCTTGCAGCTAAGGCGTGTCACGTGCTTCGCACCCGTCGCTTCGATTGGTTCGCGGGGGCCGTAGCTTTTCACTCTTTGCAGCGTTACGGTGAAACAAATGTAGCAGGCGACACGCGGAGCAAACTGTCGAGGCGGATTCCCCGTGGAGTTCCTTCCAAACGCCCCTAAGTCACTTACCTCGGATGGCTCGCACTAAATGGCTGAATAAGCGTGTGCGCGAAAGCGAAAGTAGGCCGCGACGAAAGCCCTGCCTGATTTCCGAATTCCAGATGGCGTAGTTCTTCTCGTTAGAAGGAGCGCAACGCTGGGAAAGGCCTTTTGTGACGTTTCGAGCTCCGCAGGCTTGAAAGCCTTCTTGGAGAGCGACTTCGAAGCTGGGTGGGAGTTCCTATTTAGATGAGGTCTATGTCGGCGGACATGGCTCGGGTACGGAGCGACTCGCGTGCGGATAATGAAGAGATATGGAAGGCAACTACTACGGTTGTCGCTCCTGTTCTTTGTTTAGATTGAGCAGGTAAAGTTATGGGAAAAAAATATTGTTTAGTAGGGGGGATGTTGTGGACGAGGGTTAACTAGTGTGTTCTGAAAGAAATAAAAAAAAATTACCTTGACAGTGCCTATTGAGTTTGCATCGTATTTTACGTCACCCGCCATAACTTCTTATACTTTTCAGTGCTTTAGTCGAAACGATGCAAAAATAATATATACATCGCACTATTTCATCTTCTGTATACAGCCATTATAAGAATATAATCTTTAAAGGGAAATGTGCTACTAGGTTATGGCACTCACCCTCACTGAGTTTGTTATTTCACTAAATTTAACTCGCGAAGAACATTCAAAACAAGATTCATGCTAACGTTCGAATTGTGCTCGTCTGTTTACATTATGTCCGAACTTATCATTTTAATGGTACGCTGTAATCAGTTAGGAGCGGCTGATTCCGCAAAATATAAAATGCAGGGCAGGACACACGTAATTGGATTATCTCCGCGGCAATTAAAAAATGGGCAACAATAGACAGTTTTAGTGGACCGTACGATATAGCTTTGCGTACGCAAGGAGATTGCGGGTCGTGAGTGCGCATGCGCAGAACGCAATAGAAGGGCTAGCGTATTGCGTACGCACGCAACGCTGGGGATTTCGCGTTGCTGGCTAGCGGGCCTTGCGGGACGCTCTCGAGAGATCTCGGACCCAACGAGAGCGCCAGTTTCAAGATGGCGGTTGCCTCGACTGGCGCAGCAAGGGCGACGTGGTGTTTTCGAAGTTCTGTGTTACGTGAAATTGCGTGGTGTTTAGCTCGGCGATTCTTTCTGAGACCTACCGCGGTCGAATCAGATCGCCGTGCAGCTGAAGGAGTGCACAGTGGAAATGTTCGAAGCTCGCAGTGTGCGTCGACGCTGCGATCTGCTCAACGCTAAGCCTATTCCCACAGTTCATCGCCCGCGACTCTAAAAGAAATCGCCAAAATTCTCGCTATGCACTGGACATCAGGGTTATGAATTTCATTCCGCGATAGCATTGACAAAAGGTGCCGTTTCCACGGGACGACTGACGGAGGCTCCGTGATCGAATTTGGCTACGCACTCGTACTCGTAGCCTCTGTACCCCGCAGAAAAGTGCGCTTGACGAGGCGGCTGTGGCTTGGTTTAGTCTGAAATAAAATAATTGGATACTTTTTCTTTTTCAATATTTCTTTCCAGGAGCATGGTTGCGCTATAACCACGCGGAATTCTACGGCTCTAGCAAATTTAACCAAGATCATGCGCGGTGTTCGCTCGAAAACGTAACGCACAACTAAATTCGGTCCGAGCAGGTCATTTTTAGCGTACGCTATACTATTGCGGATTGCGTACGTAAGATCCAGCAACGCTATACTAAAACTGTTTAATAAAGTGTTACCAGGCAAACAACGATAAAACGATAAGAGTAGAAGGACAATTAGTGTTTCACCGAAACTCGTCGACATGATTTTTTGTTTAATATTTATCAATACGGTTAGTCCCATTATGGGCCAAAGAAAGAGTGAACAACACAGAGGGGAAATTTTACTGCATGCACGCGACACTTATGAACTCGCAATTCATGCTGCTGGCGACGTACGCGATCGAAAACGTCGCTGTTGTCGGCCTGCCATGATTGACCGAACGCTGACTATGACGTCACCAAGGGCTTTCTCGTCGACGGAAATGATTGTGATGTAAGAACTGCAGTTTCGATGGCAGTGTTGCTTTAATCACGGAATGATTTCAAGCTTCCACCATGCTAATTACAAACAAGATCCAACTTGTTGTTAGCAAGGTAATGGAGTCACGAGAAGGAACCATAGGAGGGCGCCACCGAAAAATCTTGCTGCTAATAGGAGTATCAAAAGGAAACGCGACAAAGCTCACCTCTCAACCCCGACAGGAAATGTTTTACTTACCAAGCAATACACTGAAAGCACTCTCAAATTCCGAAAGTGTCTCAAGAGCAGCAACATCCCTGGGAAGCTTATCCCATAAATCTATAGCCTGTACAAAAATTCATTGTTTAAATGTGTTTACGCTGGCATAAATTGAAGTACTCACCGCTGGGTAATCCAAGCGCTCTGAACGATGGCTTTTCGGTTTTATATATTTAGAACTGCTGCTCTTAAGGTGGTTACCATAAATTTGAAAAAAAGTATTTTCAGCCGATGGCATATTCCTTGATTTCTTAATGGCGGCATGCCATCTTGGTTTTTCAGCGCCGTAACTGATGTTGCGGTTCTAAAATATTAAAAAAAAAGAAAATTTACGCGCCACGAGTGATTGCAGTTTTTTTTTAAGTTTATTTGAGAGAGAGACCTGCCATGGATCCCAGATGTCGAACACATACTCTAGATTTGGTCTTACAAGGGCTTTGTAAGCCAAAATTTAAACCAAAGTAAGTGATTGATGTTGTTTTATACGTAAATCAAAAATAATTTTTAGTTTCTTTTTTTTATGTAGCTCACGTGTTTATTCCAGTTCAGATATCTCAAGACAATAACACCTGAATACATATAACTGTCAACTTTAGTAATATGAATAGAGTCAAGATTATAATCAAAACATAATATATTTTCTTTGTTGTAAAATGAATGTATTATGTTTTTGTAATGCTAATTCTTAAGTTTTTTTCCCAGCGCCATGATCAGATTCGACATAAGGCAGTGTCTAAACTCACCTGGTCATCTACTGAAGATATAAGATCCTAAATTATAAAATCGTCAGCAATCATCCTTACTTTCACGCACACGTTACTGCTGATAGAAAACAAATTATTAACATATAATAAGAATAGCACATAACCTATCACAGCGCCATTGGGAACTCCGGAATGCACTTTTTAACAATTAAGAAAACCTGCAGTTAATATCAACGAACTACCTGCGATTCCTGAGATACGCACTAATCGATCTTATGATCAATGAGGGTGCACCAAAGTCAGTTAGTACATTCATTAATTTACAGCGGGGTACTCGATCAAAACCTTTTGACAGATTATTTAAAAAAAACGGCACCTACTTGTAGACGATAGTTCACCTAACCAGATATTTCATGATAACATTCAATTAATTGGGCTGTTGTGAACAATCCACTACAAACACCGTGTTTATTGGAGCTTAGTATGTTGTTTTCCTCTATGTAGTTGACTAGCTGCTTTTCTTCAATATGCTCTAATGTTTACAGATGTACAGATTAAATAAATAGGGCAGTAATTTGCAATCAAGTCACTTTCCCAGCATTTCTATATGGGCACAACTCTTGCGGTTAGTCACTCATCCGGTAAATGAAGTTTTTAACTGACCTTCAAAATATGCACGTTTGATATTTCGCAACTCATTCGGCATACCATGTTACTTATAGATGAGCCCCTGAGTTTGTATACTGAGGAACACTGAAAAAATAAGACACGGGTGGGACGAGGGGCGACGTACAGGTTTGTTTTGCTTTGTTTGTACACCCAGAGAGGACGTCAACGTCGTCCCACCTGTGTCTTATTTTTTCGATGTTCCACAGCTCAACCAACACACTCGTCAATCTACTATGTACACTCTTCCTGGAATTTATTTACCCGCTCATAGTTTTGTCTACTTTGACCACAAACAGCTCTAGGCCTTAGTAGTATACTTGTTGTTTTTTGTACGTATTGAAACCCGTAAAAGGTTGTCAAGATGGAGATATTGAAATAACAGCAACGTTCAAATAAGGCAGATGTTAGGTGGATTTAGGGAATAAATCTTCCTCACTATGCTGCGGTGGGAGAACTGACCTTCAGAGCGTTTCTACCCAAGCTTCAGCCTAGACGTGATACCAGAACGACAGTCCGAGTAGGACAGCATTCAACGGTCAGACATATGTGCCCTCTTTTGTTCTTATTTCTTTGGCTCATTACCATCTGGCAAGTTCTACATCTCTTACAAATAGCTCACAGTAGAACTCAGAAATGGTTCAAAGTGGATCAAAGTGGCAATGCAGGCGAGTTGGTTCATCGTTACAAAATGGAATCAGCGCGCAAACAACGAAGACACAGGGAAGAGAAATTGACAGGACAAGCGCAGAAATGGTGTGTTACTAAGCCTCGATTAAGCTTAAACATTGTTGAGCCTATGAGTTTCGGAGAAAAACAAGCGCCCCCTAGGGAGCGACGGAACTGCTGGTGAAGTCGTCTCCTATCTATTATTTTTCTTTCCGACGGTTTACTCGTACAACGTGGTGTCCTGCTACAGCTCAGTTGACGCACGACCATGTTCTCCCTTCAGTTATTCTTTCGAACGAGTCGGGCTTAACTCGACCGTGTCTAGTGCTGCTATTGCCATATCTACAAGTAAGTTTCAATCCCCCTGATTTTGAATTTTATGGCGACAGAGACGAGAAAAATTCGCGCGCTGTTCGCGGACTCAAAGAGAGAAGGAGTTACATTGTGTTTGTTTTTATTGTGGGGCGTGTTTATGAATGCATTGATTAAGGCGTATATAAGCTTGTTCGCTTCGAGCATCATGGCGTCGTAAAAATATATTCGCGACTTATTTTTCTTTTTCTTTTTAGGGGGGGGGGGGGGGGGAGGTGGGGAGAGACGGAGGGAGAATGTATAATATTACCATGACATTTAGAATAGACATTCATTCTAATATTCTTAATTCTATAAACCAAACAGTGAAAATCTTTACCAGCTAGATCAGTCATACATTTTCCGACTAAACATTCGCGTTTTCCAAGAAACGAATGGCTATATTTGGTTTTGTGTTGAGAAGCGATCAGTGGGCCTCCATCTTTGATACTCTATAGTGCGGAAAGTGATCTGGTCAAAACAATTGTGAAGTTCCCGCAGCCACTTTGATAAAGGTTGTACTGCTAAACGCTTCATCTTTTTAGAACCCTGCAAAAAAAATATATTTGCAAAATATCCGTTGCCGTTTAATCTCGCGAGCACGAGAACGTAACTTTTGCAGACCTAAAAAGTCAACAACTTATTTTAGATTTTTCGCTAAATACTACTCACAAAAATTTATTTGCGCTTTTTACTCTCAAAACCAGTATTAGGTATTCTCTCCACGCACTTTTAATCGCCAAATCAACATACGAAAAACGATCAAAGTTCACCAGCTCGACTGGCAACCAGGAGCAGATAAGTAATATTGTCCAACGAAAAAAAAAAAAATTGTGCCAGAAACAAAAGCAAGAGTGAGTGTGGAGACAGCAACGGCAAGCGGCAAGGTGACATCTGGCTAGCGCGAGAGTCCGAGAGTGAGAGAGTGGGTACTTGTCTACTTCACTTGGTATCTCGAACATTCGGCCTAGGATGTTCGAGCACCGAACTATGGCGAGACTGACTCGGCAAGGCCATGTTGGCATCCTAATTTAATACTCTCGATATCTCGAATATTCAGTCTAGAATGTTCGACCGTCAAACATTTGGGATATGAATAAACGCGAATCTTTTAGAAGTATGGAGTAGTGTTTCCTCTAAGCTATGCACGCACCAATATTATACCATAAATACGCCTCCAACATTCTTCATAGCCGCGGTTTGGGTTTGTCTAGAGCCACTAAGTAAGCTACGCTTCAGAGTAACGACACTTGTCATTTTTGTAGCTAAACTCATGGTTGCCAGTTATCTCAAGCTTCTTCTAAAGTCACAGGAAACGCTTTTCCGCCCTCCCGAAATGTTAACACAGTTGTCGAAAGAGCCAAACGTTATCACTTTAACTTCTTAACAGGGTGTCTAAAGCCGAGGAAGTCGCGTTTTTGAATTGTGACGCTCGACGGTTGCGTCTGCTTTTCACTAAGCACGAAGATGGCGGCGCCCACAAGAAAATCGGGAAACAGAGTGCCACCACTCTAACCGTAGCTCACTTAAGGATCTATTATACTGCGGCGTTGAGTGTCGCGAACGAGGCGTAGCGCAGGGCACGCGGATACTGATCGGTATCAGACATCGCTTAACTTCGGAGTATGCCACTGTAGCTCTCAAGTTTTGAACAACGCCCCTGGCGAGCAACATCGGATAATTTAAGGTCGCGTTTTCCCTGTGTGTAGCACTGCGTCCGTTCAAACGCCCTGTTAGCGCGCGTGAACGTTGAACAGACGCCGAGGGAAGTTGTCAGACGCCAGTTTTACCCCGTGGAAGGTGCACGATGGGACGCTGGGGTGCCACTTTGCGTCAGCATTAAATGGTCGCGTCTTGCGGAAGCTAGCGGAGGCACCTCTTTCGTGGTCGCGTCTCCTGAACGCTACAGCGCCCCCTGACCGAGGAAAACAGGCCTATAGCAAAGCCTTTGGTAACACTAGATTTGACAAAGCACAAGCCACGTGCTTCGTTTCGAACATTGTTAGAGTGCAGCTATTTTCGTCACTCTAGCAATATGACCTCCGCCCAAACTTGAATGTCCGTCAGCAATATCGGTTGCAATCGAGCTCCCATCAAGTTATCGTGCAGTGCTCGAGTCTAATTCATAAACAGCATGGCACCGTTGTTACCCCGGGTGGTCCCCGCCGATGCAACTACCATCTGATTTCCCCAACTACTTCTGCAAGTCTTCGCAAGGAGGTGATAAAAAATAGTCGACTTCCGTTAGTATTACAACGCGACAAAGGCGTTTCTGCCTCAGTGGACGCCTCTGTCTGTAAGCTTTTGTAAAGTGCCTAACATTCATACCTAATATTACTTTATGATCTCTTTAATATCGCACGTGTTTTCCCCAAATTATCGAGGCTCATAGGAAATAAGATAATGTGATTGGGTATACTCCATCACACGGATTCTGAGAAGTATCCTAAAAATACACGCATACTGGAGCGAGAGAAGAGAACTCCTCTAAAGATTCCTTTGTTCTCACGGGCACAACCTTACAGAAAACACTCCTCAACCCACTTGTAAAAATTTTAAATAAAAAAATGAAAAGAAACGTTTCACAAACCACGCCCATTCGAGCGAGGCGGGCGCCTTTTATTGGTCAATGTTCTCTCGTTTCAAAAAAAAAAGTCTTGCTTCCCCTTTTGCTTAAACCACTCGCGCCCGCACCAAGGGTTCACTCCCCGCTCACACAGTGGCACCGGAACGAACCGAACACGAAACGTTCAATACGAAACGACTCGCTAAACTTCGTTTTCTTTCTACGACTGCCAGGATCATAAACGAAACGGACTCGCGCAACATGCGGGCGGCACCAGACTCTCGATTCTGACCAGCTGTGCCTTCGGAAAGCAAACCGCGTCTGCCGTAATCACAGTCGGACGCAGAGCGAAGCACTCAATAATGCAAGCCTGTAACGTCCGCTCGCCCAGAACGCAAGATTGGCCTAGAGGCAAGACAAGCGTCATCTGAAAACAATCGCCTTTTTTTTTTCGCGGAGGGAGCCGCGCAGATGTCCTCAAAACCAATGGCGACGCTTATCTGAAAGAGACCATTAGCTTCACTTCGTTCTTTCGTACAAAAAGAAAAGAAAGAAAAAGACAAGGCTGAAGTTAAGCTTTTGCATAATAATAATAAATCCACGAACCCTCTCTCGGTTGTGTCTATGTGATTGGTTTAGGGTATTATTTTTTCGTTCAACGTTTTTGCGTTTTTTTTTTTTCGAGCCGGGGGGGGGGGGGGGGGGGCGGAAAGGGGGGGGGGGGGGTAATTCATAACGAGACAGACATGGCTTCCAAAATTATCGCTACAAAAATCCGCAAGTTTGATTTTGACAGTGGCCTCGTACATTTTCCCAAATTAATTACGGAAAGAAAAAACGTTTCTTTTCATTTTTTTTCTTTAACAAAGAAAAAAAGCACAACGCCAAAGTGAAGTAGGCAAGGAACGACAAATGTGCGGCTTTCTGTTTGCTTGCGAATTTTTATTTTTATATTTTGCGATTTTGTTTAGCCTGTTTCCAGTGCTCAAGAAGTTTAAAAATCGGCTCGCGAATGCGGTCGCGGCTTTTCTTTTTTTTTCTTTCTTTTTGTCTGATCTCGACGTTCAATTTGGAGCCGGATAGAGGAAACCGCGGTCGAAGTCGTTTAAAATTCAAATGCGCACTTAAGCGCTCTGCGACGATCTGTTTTTAAAGAATATTAAGGACCGAGTAGGATTGCCTGCCGAATTTGGGAATGTACTTTGTGGATAAAACGAACACCCACGAGCTTTTTTTTTTTTTTTTCGTAAACCATTTTTTTTTTCCGCATTGTTCGCCTATTTTAATGGGAAAACTGGAATGCGAGTAATGTGTGCTTTGAGCACCGCAGTTATGGGAGAGCTCTACCTCGTTACTTTGAGTGGTAGTAACAACGCTTCCCTAACTTCCCAAGGGCCGTTCGAAAGGGAGTTTAGGAACAAATTAGTCGTTCTTACCGATTATGCGCATCGCTATGGTCTCAAGCAGAGATAAAAAAAGTTCCTTTCAGAAAGTAATTGAATAACATTACTAATTACCTTGATGAAAGATGCAAAAAGGTAATTATATGTCGTTACAAATTATCGCAGACTAAAAGTAATGGTATCACAAGACAATTACACTGCAACAATGTAATGAAAATACTTTGACATTACTTTTTCAATACCTCGAAGCAGTAGTTCGGGCTCATTTTATTTACAGCATATGTGCCAAAACTCATATATTTCTGTTTACGCCGCAACAGGAGCCCGGAGGAGTTTTCTGATGATAACTTACTGTGCGGGTTTTGAGTCTCCTAGAAATTCAAAGATCACAAACATGGGCAGCCAATTTTCTTATAAAAAAAACAATCAAAGATTGCAACACACTGAAGTCATCTCAGGTGATGAAAGGCGCATGTTCTAGCAGCCAGGACGAAATGTGACAAATGAAAATGCGGCATTTTATGGAGCTTGTAAACATTATTATTGGAAAATATGTATACTTTGGGGAATTAAAGGCGGTATGGGAAAACTGATAATTTTTTTTTTTTTTGCGGAGGGGGAACGTAATACCAAATACTTTATGAGGGGAATACATCCCACTCCCCGATAATACAATAGCCTCCGCGCGGACAGGTTTGACGCAGTTTGAATGGCTGGATGTCCAGCTACCCTGGGTTTATCCGCGTTGAATCCTGGTGATATCACACACTGCCTGGTGATAGCTAGGGGGAAAAAATTGGCTAAGAAGGGCGGGAGGAATCATATGCTTGTCGTTTTAGACTTGGGCTAGGTGGCGCAAGCTATAGCCCGTCACAAGAGGTATAGCCAGTAAACTCCGTCCATCCATCCATCTGAATCGGGAGTGGTGGGAGGCGCCACCTATTGCCATGGAAGCCGCGGTTATCACGCATTCGCCCCCGGTGGCAAAGGGCGCACCGCAGGCCGTTCTGTCGATGCAAGTGTTTGCTCAGTATCCGTCGTACCTTGTTCCCTAAACAAATTTAAAACAAAAATATGCTGCTGTTTTTTTGGGTTTTTTTTCTCTTTTGTTTTTTTGCGTTGCGAGCCGTTTAAGCAGCCAGGGAGAAACTAACGCAGTTGGCGCGCCGTCTAATGCAAATGGGCGGAGTACGATGTATTCCTCCTAGTAAAGTATTTCGTAATACTGCTATAATAGTTTCAAAAACAGCGCACCATGCAATTTTTTTTTTTTTGCGAGATTGATGTGTTTTTGTTGTCTGCTGGTCTGCTCTCAAGCGCGCACTCACTGGGCTGAATCATCGCCGTCGGGTTAGCGAGAGCCTAACCTGACGACGATGGCTGCCATCGGCATGGAAGAGTGCAAATGCTGTACCTATTCATGAGTCATGCCAAAAAAGCCAGGTTCCTATTGACAGGCCCATATCTCTAGTTTCTATTTGTTCCAAATTATTAAAGCATTTATTATGTACACATAGGGTTATCCACCTCGAGTCCAATCATTTCTTTACCAAGTTCCAGCACGACTTCCGGTCTGGTTTATCAAACACCACGCATCTGATAGGATTTGTACATAATCTTTCACTTTCCCTGGATAAAAATGTTCAAGTTGACTGCTTGTTTCTAGACTGTCAAAAGCACCCAAAAGGTACTTTACTCACTTCTCGTGCAAAAACTTTCATTCCTGGGCTTTCCCGACTATGCTCTTGGATGGATAAATAATTATTTATTCAATGGTACACAATGTGCAGTCAACGGCGGTCAAAATTCGCCGCATGCTGATGTAACCTCTGGTGTTACCAAAAATCTATACTTGAGCCACTTCTGTTTTTGATATATATCAGCGTCATAGCGCATAATTTAATAAGCGTTATACGTGTATATGTTGTTGACTGTGTTAATTATAGACAGGTTAAAATCGAGGATGGTTCTTTGTTACTTCAGAAAGACCTCGAAGAAATAATTAATTGGTGGGAGAAATAAGAAATGTTTCTAAATTTCAATGAATGCAATATGTTAGATTTACTAGAAAAAGGAAGCCATTTCAATCGGAATACCAGCTGAATGGTGGTGTCCCCCAGGAAGTTACAGATGTCAAATATTTAGAAGCGTATTTTAGCAGCGATCTACTCTGGTCTAAAACATTGATACAGTAACAAGTAAGACGAATCGCGTTTTATATTTTGTCAAGCGGAATATTTAGAAAGGCCCCAGCTAATATTAAACAGCTGCTATACGCCACCAATGTTAGGCAAGTCTTAGAGTATGCATGTCCGGTGTGGGACCCATATTTCCTAAATTTCACATCAAAACTAGAATGCGTGCAAAATAGGGTAGCTCCTTTTGTAACAAATATTCACAAATTTCGCTAGAGAGTAACAAACTTAAGAACACAACTGAATTGGAAACCATTCGATTCGCGGGGAAATATCTTCGAATTAACCTTTTGAGGAATATTTACTTAAAATAAAGAATTATAATTCAGGTAACTATTTTCAAAGTCCTGGTTACCTTTACTCAAGTGTGGACCATCCGCTATAAATAAAAAAAATATATTAGGTGCAAAACTGAAATGTTTAAATATTACTTTTCCCCAAATCGATTAGTGACTTGAATTGTTTGCCGCAACATGTGGTCCCTGAAACTTCGGATAAAATGCTTTCTTCTTTGTTATTGCACATGCTTTAATAATGATGTGCTGCAGTCTGTCTATTACTGTTTACTGTGTTTCATGAAGTTTGTAAGAGTCTTATTCCATTTCCTTCACGCACTGTAAGCCATTTTTGTATTCATATATTTGCTATAAGTGATCATTTTCTGCAATATGTATCCCCTACAATTATACCTTCGTGGCGATGTTGGTACTGTGTAAATGAATAAAATAAAATCAATTTCGCCATGCAAAACATAGTGTCTTTGTTTTAAGCTCTCCAGCGATCTTTTTCAATTTGTTACAAAAGTAATTTCAAAAGTAAGGTGTAATTTTCTCAGAATTATTGCCTCAAAGTAATTAATTTTATTATCATATTACTAGCATAAAATTTATTCAATACATTGTTCTATACCACAATAAGTAATTTATTTACTGTAATTACATTACAGCAATCCCATTACTGCCAAGCTCCGGTCTCCAGTAGCGCGATACAGGCTGCGCGCCTCAATGCTTTCAAGTTCAGGATGTGTCCCCAAACTCGTGGATGGAAATCTAACGAGAAGTTAAATCGAATCGAAGTTGGGGGTTGTTATAAAATTATTTTTAATAAAGAGGGGTACCCGAGCAGGCGAGTTTAGGCTTAGCAGGGCAACTTCCTGCGGCTCCACGAAAGCAACGTCGTCGCTAGCCCAAAGGCGGCTGCCTAGCAATACGGCTGAGGAATGCCGGCAAAGCACGCTTTACAGGGCGCTCCGTTTCTGTTTTGCCTTAGTGAATTCTGAATTGATGCGCTTCCACGGCCGAACTGGATTCGCGCGCTTCTTTTTCATTCGGCCTTTTCCGTCACGGGAGAAAGCATGTGCATCTTTCTGCGTGGGAACGCTGCTACCAAACTATTCGTGATGTTCCACCCTGCTAACTCTGCCGCTCAAAGGGGTCTGTTTGACGTGGCCCAATGGTGTATTGTCGTGTCCCGAATTGCACGTCAACATCGGGGACGACTTCCGGCGTTTCTCTCCACCAGCTGCCCAGCGGTGAATCGCTAAGCACCACGTGAGAAAAAGTGGATGCCAAGAAATAAATTTGTTCTGAACGAGTAGCTATCTACGGTATGTGCATAAGGTCATCTATTTCCTTAGTGAAGGAATTAGGGGAATATTGCTTTAATGACAATTAAATGAATCAACGCGAGATTGCCCATACCCTGCGAATTTTGTGCCGTGGCATTAAATCCTGGAGAGTCAGCATTCAGGTTTTCCTCAAGGTCCATATTGAGAATTAACCTTCACTGCCTGTCAATGAGAATGAAGCAGCATCTTACGCGCGTGTCGCATTCCTAGCACAACGTAAGGAAAAGGGCATAGCAGTGTCCGCGATAGACTCCAAACGATTTACGCGTTCTCTTTTTTTTTTTTTGTCCGTTTCTCCAGTTGTCTTTGAACAGACTCCATAGGCAGCATTCACTGGCGGTCATAGCTATGTGCGCAACTGCTGAGCGCGTGCTGACGGCGAGCTTCTACAGTTGTTTCTGCAACGTGCATTCCACACCATCAAGACTACCTTCCTTAGCAGCCTAACATTGTAAGCTCCTTCTGAGTATGCCGTGGTGGTGCCGGCGGGGTTCACCGCACCTGCGCAGTGGGGGATGCCACCGCCGGAGCGCCGTGTGAAAAAAGACGTGGCGCGCCGCTTGTGGGAATGCGCAGCGTGTAGGAATACTTTCGCGTTTCTACACGGAACCGGTTTTAAGTGTCTCTGTCGAATTTTCTGTTTTTGTTTTTGCGGACATTGTCTCAGGCTTTTTTTCTTGTCTGACATTGGTCATAGGAAACCTTTCGGCAGACACGTTTGACGCATGTGTGTGAAAAAAACATGCGTCGAACCGTGCTTAAGGCGTTTTCACGGTACGTTTTGTTATTATGTCTGTAGCGAATACTCTGTATTTTGCATGAGTGAGACTCCAGCTTTAGATCGTACTCCTTCCACTAATATAGTTAAAGCTACCCTTTATTTATTGAATATTACTTATAATTGTCTAGAAAAATACAAAGAAAACCCTGGGCAAGTAGACCGCAAAAAATCCGCAAACACAAGTTTCGAGAACAATACGGTGTCGCATTTATTAAAATATTCGCGATAAAGATGAAATTATTTTAACGATCTCGGGGTTTTGGAGGAATAGGGAAACGTAATGTTTGAACACTTTTGGTCTAAGGAAAGTGAGCGACCTAATTACATAGTTTTATATAGAGTATTGTGTCTCTAATCAGATACTTCTTTTATAACGTCACGTGTATGCGACAGGCAATGTCACGCTCTTGCGACGGAATACAAAAATGATGCTGAGATTGATACTGTACCGCGAGAATCTGACTATCTTGTGCTCAACACAGGTTCAACTGGAAAAGCAATTTAATCAATCCAGCGCGACAGATAACCCGTGGTCTTTAACGTGCATCACGCAAAAATGATTGTTACTCAACAGCAGGTCGATGTAGCTCCTACACTTCAGGAAATCCGGGACGTCCATTTTTCCGAAGGGCACTTGGGTCTAGGATGCCTCAATGTGCGTCTGTCATAGGGTGAAGACACCCATTTTTGTATTGAAAACTGCCTGCGCGTGCCGAATGGGCCTTAAAATGGCGCCAAATTACCGGGCAGGGCTAAGCGCTCGCTCCGAACGAGATCGAAGCGCGTGCATTCTGGACATAGAAATGGCCGAGATGCCGCCACCCTAAGACAGACTTGGCGAAAGTGTATGAAGGCTCCCTACTTGGTCAGTCAATGACTACCATCTACCGAGAGACCTCGGCAAATGATGAGTCTCATAATATCGTGCGGGAGCTTATAGAGTGTTTCACATGCAGCGAGTTTGGCCCTAGAGCGGCGCGATTTCTGCCGTCGCGGCGCTCGTGCCTCTCAAACGTTGGTGCTGGCCAGAGCGCCGCGACGGCAGAAATCGCGCCGCTCCAGGGCCAAAACCGCTGCATGTGAACCATGCTTATCCCTGGTCTCCGTTGGCCGTTAATAGGAGTAAACCCCCTTATGTTTCAAGAGTAGCGCAAGGTGCGTCGATGCACGAGGCACGTGCAGCGTGCAGCCCTTGGGGAGATCATGGCGGTACAGCGCAGCACTGAGCTAGATTTCAGACGCCATGTTCTTCCCAGAAGTGGCGCGCGGCATGTGTCGCGATAATTTCCACAACAATAACTGGCGCCACTTTTTTCAGGATAAAGGAGCTTAGAAAACAAGGCATTGACGTTTTTGCTACAAAGCCCGTTGCAGGTTACGAAAAGCAGGACAAACCCCTCCCGCAAAGGTCCGTGCTGACCCTGATTGTTTTTTTTTTTTGTGTTTTTTTTTTTCTCCTTAACTCGTCTCTGGTCTTCACTCGTCTTTGCTAAAGTGGAACGGATTGAGGGCTTTGTGGGAGCAGCTTGGTCTTGCTTTTGCTTAAAGGGAAGCTGAAGGGGTTCTTGGACAAGACGAGTTAGAGGTTAATCCTAGTGTACGTTTGTCGAGCAAATTTTATTATCAAAAGATTTTACTCAAACGTTTCAATAGACGCGAAAAAAAACCACTCGGTGTGACGTCATACCCAGATATCTCAACTACCATGTGCGTGCCGTCTGTGAGAAAATATGGGTAGCATTTTTTTGTTTGTTTTTTTTTTGTTTTTTTTACTAATCGGGCGAGGCTTACGGAAAGCGTGGAAATGTTGAGATCCCTGTATAATACGTAACGATTCCCTTCTTCCACCAAATGGGCCAAAAGGAGGAGCTTCAGCGCTATTTTAAAAGCTCTGTTTTGGCTACTTGGCGCATCAATCTGAAATATAATTTGAATATTAGTAATCCTGGAGGCCCAATGAAGACTATTTAAGTGTTTCTTTTTCCCTTAAATACAAAACCACTTTAGTTTCCCCTTAACCTGTAACAGACGACAGACTCACCTCCATTCGTAAGCCCTTGGCTTCCCGGAACAACGTTGTTTTCATTAGGACGAAGGACAATCTAGATAGCGCCCAAACCGCTTGTCGTGTTGCCACTCTGTCTGTACGCTGGCGAACAAACTCTGCCTGTTTCCCAACGGCTTCCTAAATGGCTTGGCAGTGTTTAGCTCGTTGCTCGAAGAGAAGGTAGTCGATGCTTGCATCTAAGCTTAAAAGGACACTGACATCCCCAAAAATTGTTTTTAATTTTTTTGCCAGGGGATTCAGTATGATGTCAGAAGACTGCCCAATTAATATTTTGCTACAGAATCACGTATATTTTTAATGCAGCCACAAAAACGCCACTGCTTGAAACCGAAACCGAAACCTGCGCACGGAGGTCGGAAAAATATAGAGGAGGAGAGAGTGCCGGAAGTTACGTAACTACACCCGACCGCGCTTTTTTTTTTTTTTTTTTTTTTTGGCCGCGCGCAGCAGACGACATTACAGCGTCCCGGGTACCATTTGCCGTGCGGTTGTTTTGCAGTTATGTTTGTTTCGCTCGCTGTTCTGCTCTTCAAAATGAGTTGTTTTGTACATTAAAGAGTTGGAAATGAGCAGTGAGTGCCCGTGGTGAATGCCCGTGATCGGCTCCGAAAAGAATGCTCCCAAGATGTTGCGTGAAGAGCTGCCTCAGAGGTTCTGCATCTAAAAGTGGCATTGCGCAGCAGGGTCTGCACCAGTTTCCGAAAGACCAACGGGATCGGGACCAATGGCTGGCTGCAGTTTCGGCAGAACAGTTACAAGAACCTCAGAAAGTGGACGCCACCCGATTTATATGCTCCTAGCATTTTGTGGAAAGTGACTACATTAAGTTCGCAGGTGCCAAAAAGGGAGACCCCTACCACTTAGTTGAGCGACGTTTCGTTCACATTTTTTTTTTTTTTTGTGAAAATTGTAAAAAAAATCTGAAAATCGCGAAATGTAAAAAAAAAATATAGAAAAGCTGTTTGCCCATTTCGGGATTGAACTGGGTCGGATTTGTGTGAAGCGGGCACATTTGCACTGAGTTACTATACAGCTTCAACTACTCCTTTAAACGAACCGTTCTATCCGAGACCCCATAGGGGACAACTGCCCAAGGGATGTCTTGGTGCAAATCGGATTAGGGGTTCAGCGTGCCTCAAGAAATGAATCTTAATTGTTTTGATCGGTCCAAAATTTTTCTTTCGAAGGAAGACAAATTCACCGGTACCGCGAACGACAGTCCTGGAGTAGAGGTACATACAACGCCTGCCGTTCGCCGCCATCGCCGTCAAGCCCGCGAGCCTCACGATGCGCAATACGAGGCCATGTTGATAATTACGCAGTGAGCGTACAGAATGCTTCCGGTTCTCTGAGCACCTTTTTTTTTTTTTTAATAAGCTTATTTGCAGCTCTTTAGAAGCCACAAAAAAAAATTGGTTTCCTCCTTTTTTTTTTATTTGTCATATTGAGTGTGTGCCTTCAATTAATGACCCATGACCTTGATTAAATTTGGTGGTTGTGTCTAAACCTTAGAAAACGGCGGGTGACCACGGAGAAGAGAGTGAGCGCGACTCAGACCGGCCCGTGACCGGTGGTTTTTGGGCGGAAACAAACCGAGTTTTGAGCCGCAGATTGTGTCCTGGGTAGTTGGGCTCTCATATGTCACGTGCAACTAAAAATCTCGGCGAGCGTAAATACCCTGTCAGTGTCCCTTGAAGAATCCATGATTTGAAAGTTTCGGCTCCCAAGTAAGCGGAAAGATTTCTGCGGTTTGCTGGAACAGAGATTGAGTTTTTGCTGCGTTAGATTCTAAGTAATCATTTTCATGGTGTTGTTGTTTGTATTAAAATACACCTACCTACTGATAAGTTAAAACTTTTGCTGCAGGCCTTGTAAATTTTGTTAAAGTTTTTTTTTTTTTTTATTGCGGGGGAAAAAAGTTGTTGATAATAATAAGAGGAACCAGCTTTAAATATAATTCATAGTTATCTCGCTGTATAACATAAAATATTCATTGAAATAATTTGTATACATGGCGTTCAGCTTCTCTGTTAAAATCTAAGGGATAAAAAAAGAAAAACTTTTGCGCGCGTAACAGATAGGTCTCCACAAAATTCGAGTGCACAAGTCGCCCTGAAAAAAAAACAAGCTCGTGCGTGCAAATGAAGACCAACCGAAACTACAAAAGGATCCGGCGAAGTTGTGCAGTTTTTTAAATAAAACATAAACAAAAAAGTACCGGCCGCACTTTTATTCTGGGGCTATGACAGCCTTTGTTCTGGCCGAGTGGTCGTCTCGCTCGTGGTCCAGACAAAAGAAAAGAACGTCCGACAAAAGCCCGAGATATTTCGAACTGCCCCACGGTCGATTTCAAGGGGGTTCGTCTCCCTTTTCGGATTCGTAAAGGACCAACGCTCTTTTAGGCGCCCCCCACCTCTTCTCCACAACAGCGGCTTCTCTCGGCGGCTTGTTTTTTATCCCGCTTGTCGCACATCACCTGGGTTTCGGTTTCCAAGCCAAGCCAAGCCACTCTGGGATCTGAGCGAACAAATGGAATCAAGGAAGCCTCTTAGGGACGCGGCGAGCGACCCGATCGCGCGTTGGGGAGGCTTCTATGGATGGCGGCTTCCACACTGTCTTTTCTCTCTTTGACGAAAGAGGCTGGGAGCCGGGCTGCATCTTCGCTAGGTAGGGGTTCTCGGAGCGGCGCGGAACGCCGAAGCGGCCTTCGGAGAGGCTTCCGGACAATCGAGCAATTCGGCTGAGTGGTTTGGATGACACAACAAGGATCCTTACAAGAGTGTTGTCCGCTTCGAGCGAGTGGTGCTTGGCTTCTTTCTTTCTTACCCGGTCGGCGCCGGGTTCCTTTCGAAAGGAAACGTGTGTTCCCCAATCGGGATCTTCTCTCTTCCGTATATTTCGGAATTTAGGGAACTCTTATTTTGCTGTTTCGTTGTTTTTGGCTTGACCGTGCGAGAAAGCGCAAAGGCATCTTTAGACAAGCACCCGGTGGAGAAGAAGATAAAGGAATATATGCGCGTGGTCATCCGTTCAAGCACCGATGTGGACGTTCACTTTTGTGTCCGGCTCTCAGAAATGGAAGCCTATAGTTGTGTTTTCTTCTAAGGAATCGGTGTGACTTCTAAGAACGGGGCGGAAAAAAAGAAAACTATAAGGAAATCGCCGTGCGTTGAAATGCCGAATAAAAGTAGGCCCGACGTTGAACTGGGCAGCGTCGGCATGCGTCTGATACCGGAGAGTCCGTTTCGTATGGGTCAAAGTGAATGCCTTATGGCGGTCTTCGTTTTCCTTGGTCAGTGCCGGCGAGGTACGCTGGCTCTTATATTTATGTTTATCGAGGTATAGATCCAGCAGTGGCTGAGACGCTTTGGTCTTGCCGCTGAAGAAACGCGTGGAAACACTAGTCCCAAATACTACCCTTAAGATGATGAAAATAAGTAAGGAGACACGAAGCGACTCGTCGAGACGTGCCGCTCGAATTCCGGGGCTGATTTCTTTTTGATGAAAAATTCGCGTCCGAGAATGTCTTTATTTTGGGAAACTCGCGGGAGACATCAATCGCTGTGACGCACAGTGGCTCGTTGGTGCGCTCGTGCTACACGAGCAAAAACAAAAAGTCCAAAGGGGAAGCTTTTCGCAACATGGAACAGAATGTCCCCTCGGAGTTGGCTCAGCGTCGGAATGATCGAAGCAGGCACAAAGAGCGACTGCAGCGTGGCGGCCCGCCCTCGCAAAATCAAATTCCTTCGAGAGATTTCCCAGATTCCCTACCCTGAAAAACAAAGCGGACGAATGGGACACGTGAACGCGCGAACCCCTGAGCGAATTTAGACGCATAGCGAAACGTAGCCCGTCTTCTAGTGTTATGGAGCGCGTATCACCCCGTTCTTGAAGAGAACCGACAAAGTCAACACGCCCACAACACCCGGCCCCCTACCATTCCACCGAGGCTAAAGATTTCGCCGCCAAAAACAAAGCAGCTCCAGCTATGCAAATCAAGAGAGGCGTCCATTACAAATGCATCGCTCTTGCCTTGGGGATTCCAAACGGTCCCGCGAAGCATGAACGTTTCTGCGCTTTATTTTGTATTTATTTATCTTTTAAAGACCGGAGGGGAGGAACCAAGTTTTCTGCTTCGCAAGAATGGCCATTTTCGCCCGAGTTTGCTAGTTTGTCTAACGGTCGCCGGAGACCGAGAGGCCAGGACGCGTCGGTGGCTGTGATGAGTTTCAAGCCTCCCTGGGCGACCATCGCCAAGACGCAAACTGCGGCCGCCTCGGCAACCCAACGGCTCCCCGTTGGATTGCGATGGAGGAAGGCAGGAGGGGCAACTGGGGGTCTTCCCGACATGGGCTTGAACTGCGGCGCTGCAACCTTCGTGAGCCTGCAGCTTGGCTTGGCTCGGCTCACTGCTCTAGCGTCTCCGGGTCGAACACTCGTCTGTCTTGGTGGTACGTGCGTGCGTGCGTGTCGATTCGTGTTCGTGTCGCTGCTAGATTCGGCACTTGGCCGGCGCGTTCGTCCGAAGACATTGCTCGAGGGAAGATCACTATGGCCTTTCTCTGGATTCCCAGGTCGTGTATACGCGTGGACGATGTCGCTTACGGCACATTAAGTGTAAGTGAGATCGGTGTTCCAAGCAAGTGGACGCAACTCCTGGAGATCAGAGAGTTACCCCCAAAATATATTAAGTAAAGTGAAGCAGGCGTTAATCCATATGCCATAATCCTAAAAGCTGAGGTATGCTTTCACTGTATTAGATAATCTTCAGCTCGCTTAAGCTACTCTGTATCAATCTAGCACTCACAAAGTCAAAATGATTTGTACCGCGTGTTTTGATCAAGACTACGAAACTTAAAAATGGCTAAATATTTTCCATTAAAACTTTTTGTAACTGATATTTTATCTCAAATTACAATCCTCTTCAACGACACGTAGTTTTGTTGGCCTATAAACATACGCCTTCAAATGTTTGTTTTTTTTTCATTTTATTTTTGGTTAATGCCGGAGATAGTAGACTGTTTCGATTCCTGAGATAAGGGTAGTAGATAAGCCCCTGGTGCATTTTGCGTAAGCGATGTATCGGTATCAAGTATTGTCATCAAAGGTATTAAAATAATCAACTTAAACTCTTTTTTTTTTCGTATCGTAGGGGACTATTATAGAAACGATTATTTCAATCAACGCACTCCTTTCTTTACGTCACGCAATAGTTCTTTCTGAGGCTCACTTCATGAATAGTCCCCTTCCGATTAAAAAAGTAGTGCGAGCCTTGTCACGAACTGCCAGCCACTTGACGGGCCTCCGCTCCCCCGACTTGAAGGGCATAGTGGCGCCGTCGAAGCAAGCAGCCCTGCCTTCGACAGCGACCGAGTCGGTTCCTTCTGCGGCTCCGCCGGGAAGAAGTCCCCCCCCCCCCCCCCCCCCCCCCTTTCCTGCGGTCTGGGAGAGAGAAGAAGCAAAGCCGAGGCAATTTCTGACCTCATCTGCGGGAGTGGACTTGTATGGGCGACCTGAGATCTCGGCTCGGTTGCGCCCGGGGCTCGGGGGCAATTGGCGTGAGATAGGGGCCTCCTTGTTTAACGAGATTAGCCACGGGAAGGCCTCGGGTCCCGAGCGCTCGCGCAGCCTCCAGCCTTGGCGGAGGGGGGAGGGAGAGCCTCCGATGCCTGCGGAGTACTGGACACGGCCCGGATGGGATTTAGATTGGCCGAGGTGGGATCTTCTGCTCGGGGTTCGTAGCGGGTTGGCGCTGGAGCGCGATGTATCGTACCACGGAGACTCGTCGTTCCAGAGTTTGGAGTTGTTGCTGCTGCTGGATACTGCTGAGAAATGCTGTTCTTTTCTTTTTATGGGGCTTGGGCACGCAGCAGGGCAGCTCAATGTGGAAAGTTGGGAGATTTATATATATACACTTTGGCAGAGTTTTGCTCCAATGGGGCGGACCTGGTATGTTTTTTTTAAAGTTTGTGACGCGTCTTGGGGGAATGCGCGGGGGGCATAATTTTGTTTCTGGTTGGCAGCCTCTTTCCGTCGGCAGAGAAAACAATAGAAGTAAAGAAGAAGCTGGTAAAGTTTCTTGAATGGCTGGTGATATAGTTGGCTGTTCACAAACCCTTACTTCAAATCTCCCCCTTACTGAGAAGGTGTGTGTAAGCAAAACCTGGGATTCAATGTTGCTAAGCATTCGATCAAATCTTTCGGTAATTAATTATTAGAAGAACGGACAGTTGGGCGTGGTGGTTGGTATTTATCGTGGAGACAGCGCGAAAAACGAAGGTGTAGAAGGAACACACGGAACGAGCGCTGCCATAGCACACGGCACAGCGATCGCCTCATATGTTTCTTCTACGTCCTCGTGATTTCGCGTTGTTTCCGCGATGTAATAATTCTAGATGAATGTTGATAGCAAATAAAAAACGGTCATTGAATACAATATTTACCCAAGACTTGGCGCACTATTATAAACATAATAATAATAATAATAATGTTTATAATTTTCCATCAAACAAATGATGGAGGGCAACCGAGGAAAAAAGCTGCATCATGCAGCTTGACGAATCCCCAGCCCTTTCTCGCACAAACAGCAGGGGCACAAGAAAAAATAAACAGGACACAATGGCATTCAAAAAGTAATCGGGCGGCAATATTAACGTTTTTCGTAGTAACATGATACATTAAGAGTTTTATGGAACTATGTATATATGTAATACTTGAATGCATGATACATACCATAGATATATTGAGAGAATACATACAAAGAAAATGACATACATGCATATATTTAGATATATACACAGAAAACACAAAGTATTATACATCTTTGTGCAAAGCATCGAACATTCACTGTACCTATATGTGCACTAAGTGTTTGATTCATGCGACCAGCTATAGCAGGTTGCATATCCAGAATTTAGTCTAATAGTAAGTTGTTTGTGGTGTCAGAATGTTCAAAACAAAAAAGGACCGTAGGTTCCGTACTTAGCAACAGGTGTACAGATCGCCGTAAAATGTTAGTTCGGCTAGGTTTCCCTGGTTACTCCTTCTGTTTTGTCACTCGCATAAACCACGAAGCGTGTAATATTACAACTTCATATTTTTAAAGATAAAAATACTTGATTTTGGACTTCAGAAGTTTACTCAAAGGGATGCCTCTGAAGACCTTAATAATAATAATAATAATAATAATAATAATCTTTATTTCCATTTAAAGAAATGCATATTTCCCCATATGCGTTACTCTACCATTCTCACTCATTTTTTTCTTACTTGTGATATTAAAAGAAGAAAAAAGAGAAAGGCTCTCAGATTCGCGCGCTCCACACTTGTCAAGGGATGCGATGATCCCCCGACTCTTAAGCGGATTTTAACGACGGGCAACGCTTCTCCTGCTTCAAGACCCATCGGCCCACAGGGCATAAAGATAACGCGCCACCTTGCACTCGCAGCGTTCGCTGCGCTCGTCCGAGAAGCGAACGGGTGATGCGTCAAAGAAACTCCGACTTCCCCTCAAAAAAGAAAAAATAATTAAACGACGCACAGCCGTCGCCCACGACCCCGAGGCGGCGTTGACGTGGGACCCCTCTACGGGCGCATCTGTCGGCCTGAACGACGCCGCGGCTGTCTACGATCCGTTCAACCTCTAAACTGTCAGCGCCGGACCAATAAACAGCCTTCCTTTCATCACCCGACGCCGCTCTCCGCGCGTTGGTAAGGACGGGAACGTGATCACGTGATGACAGAGAGTTGCACCGACTGGTCGAGCGAGTCCGGCTCACTGCGAGCTTGAGGGTACACAGAGTCTAGCGAGCGCGAGCGCCGCGCTCTTCATTGGCAAAAACCGCTCGGTGTGATGAACGATGCATTGATCCTGCATGGATGCGGGTCTGGCTCTTCGTAGCGGCCGACTCGGCAGGGAGCGCGTCACGGACGTCGGACGCTCTCATGTCTATGCTGATGAGGCTTTGATGGCTCAAGGCGTAGTCTGACCCCTGGGCCCTGGCTTATAATTAATGGGCTTTTAATACGGGACCCCTTTTTCCCGGACTCGGGCGGGTCGCTGTCGCGCACGACTGAGAGATGAGCGCGCCGACGAGAGCGGATATTAAAATTGCGCCGCGGAGCTCTCTGTTTGTGCATGCGCGACTTTGTGTGCGATTCACTTAGTTGCGAGTGCATCGTCTTGTCTACTGGGAGCAGTCTTGATGCTCGCTGACTTTTTGATTGAAGACGTTATGCTGGAGTCCTGCAATGCCAGACTCGAAGGAGAATTTCCTCGCTTCAAGCGACTTGCGCTTTTTTTTTTTTAGAACAAACGTAAATTTTTTATGTTTGCATGAGATTAAAGTGCGCTTGTGGAGTGTCATTCGCCTTTTTATTATATATACGTCCCATATGCGTTTGCTAAGATACGTTTATTAGCGCAACGATAGGATGCAATTTGCTTTGAAGTTCAACACCGCGGTCACACTGCTTAAACATCATACAAAATAATGTCAGTATACAGATTCGAACGGGAGTCACCGCGAGATCCGAGTTTCAAATGCCGTATCGCAATGAGTTCAAGGAGAATTTTAGCACGCGGCATTCGAACCACGGATATTGTGGTGACTCTTGTTTGGAGACTGTCTCTTGTATGATGTATAAGCAGTGTAACCCCGACTAAAGGATTGATTCAATGTTTCCCACCACCTCAAATAGTTGAGAGACGGAGGTTTTCTGAAAGCAATACAAGTGAGTTTCCGTACAAAGCGTTTAAATCTCGACTTCCAAGTGGCCCATTCTCGCTCCAAAAGGTTTTACCTAATATTCATAAAATTTTCTTTATTCATTGTTTGTAGCTGTGTGAAGAATCGAAGGGGATTAATACTGCGATCCACCTAAAAGGTAATCAATAAAACAAGTAATGAAATAGAACGATTCGCTTTCAAAGTAGTGCGCTCAAGTCCTTGCATGACCGTGCGTGCGTTCGAAGTATAAGTCAATCGATTGAACAATGTACTTCATTTCGTCTGAAGTGCGAGCGTGGCTAAAGCTTCCTGTACGACCCCCTTTCTTTGCGCATAGATTCGGCGCACGCGCGTTCGTGTCGTGGAAGCTCTGTTCAAAACGACAGCCTCTCGCTTGTAGCTTCCACTTCGCTCACAACATAAGACGAAGCACAGACTGCGTTCGCGGACGTAATTGAATGTTTCCCGGTGAGGCCCTCTTGGTAATGACACCCCCAGAACGCGCACGAGCATCACTCGAACTCGAAGCAAGTCGGGTCGTTCCACATCCGTACGGCGGGCCCACGCGCTACGAAGTTAGAATAGCAGCGGTGTGTCCGTTCTGGCCGGAGCAGTACCGCGTTGAACCAAGCCGGGGGTCGGCGGTGCTTATGCTAATGGCCCGCGCCAAACTCTCGAGCCACGCGGAAAGGCGGGAGACTCCATGGGCCGTCGATGAAGGGACCATTCGTCTTCCGTTATGCAAATGCGTGTCACCACCATTTCCGCTCGCGGCTGTCTGGAGGGGGAGGAAGCTGCTTCGGTGCTGCGTTCAGCGGCCACGAGATGGCAGTACGCGGTCTTGGCCCTGCTGAGAACCCAGATTTAAGAGAAAATGCAACTCACATCATGAAGAGCGTTTGTAAATTAACGACGGACGCCTCTTGCTCAGATTGGACGCGAGAGGGCGTGCGTCGCGTCATCGAGTGGCAAGGTGGAAGATGGGCGGAAAGCCAGAGAAGTACGCAGACGACCATCGCGTTCGTCACCTCCTCGCAGCTCGCATTGAAAACTCGGTCCACGAAGCGCGTGACCCCCGATCGGGTAGTTAGAGACACTCTAATATCTAGGCATTCTAGGCCCTGCAGGTAATGAGACGCGATAACGGCTCACCGCGTTTCGAGTCTCGTTTTGCGGGAAAGGGAAAGACGACGAGAGTAGAATGAAATGAGAGTGAAAGTGCAGAAGGAGAGGTGTAGTACCGCGCGTGTTTTACGAGGTACGTTCTAATGGCATTTTGAGGTTGCACTTTCGGGGGTTCGGGGGTGTAAAAAAAATTGTGATTCGTTGGTGGGTGAAGTATGGACACATGGCGGAACAGCGTCGTTCACGCGCGCTTAAACTAGAACAAAAAAAACAAAACAAAAAAACTTGTAGATAAATTTTAAAAAAAGGCGACTTGGAAAGTGAAGAGGAAGCTTACGTCTTCGTGATATACTTATACGTCCTGCGTGAAATGCCTTAACGCGATTCCCTACTCTATTTCTTTTTTCTTTCTTTTTTTTTCTCTCTGACTTCGCGGCCATTAAAGATAAGGCGCGTCGCTTTTAAGGGTTTCCAGGGACACTTTGTACGAATGTGAAGGCGTCTCTATCTTTTGCCAGTAGTGAACGGATGTGGGAGAGGATAAACAACCTCACAAAAACAACACGAAACAAGCAAAAATCTAAAAGAAGAGAAAAGAAACGAGAAAAACCCGAGTGCTTGGGAATGCTCGACCATCTCCTGCGACAGGAAATGGAGGTGAAGACTACTGGACCGTTGTCGGAAGCTGCGAAGCGATATGAGTCTCTGCTCCTTTATTATTTTTTATTCTTATATTTTTCGTAATTATATCGACGCTGTATTTACTAGAATCCAGCTTGCCGCATGTTACGATTCGCCGTGCGTGAACGTAGTTCCGAATAAGTATCTTCTCGTCCGTTCCGGTCTGTGGCTGCTGCGGGCCCCGTGCGAGGCGTCGGCGTCATTTTGTTTCCTCGAGATATTTCTCCTTCAACTTTGGTTCGTCAGTTTGCGCGGCGTGTTGTGCCGCCGGATGAGTGGAGTGTGACGAGGTCTCGAGACATCACTCAAACCCTCGGTTCAATGTTTTTAAGAGTAATAGAACGGCATGCTTGTAAACTGAACACAATTTGCATGCAGGGACGCCCACTTCGGTGGCTCTGAGACAAGGTACCGCGGCCCTATGACAGCCACGGTGGGGTCTAAATATAACCCAATATGACCATAATTTCGTGAAGGCTTATTGTGACACATGCGTTGTGTGACTATACACTTTAAAAAAAATTATATATTTTTGCACCTTTTCGGAGATATAAAATACCCCAAAACTTCAGTTCGACGTACAATGCACTGAAGTTGAACCGGCGGTACCAACTTTCACAAACGACTTGATAGCCCACTTGTACAACTTATTAAAATAGCTAATATACCTGTGACTAACTACAGAAAAATAAATCGGGGTTTTCTTGACCCTACTAAAAAGATCGGTGTTTTTTGTTTGTTTTCTCTGTAGTCTTTGATACGTACTTTGTCTGTTCAATATGTTATATCGCATCGATACCAAGCCCTTCGTAAAGGCTGGGGCCGTCAGTTAGGCGTCAGTGAACTGACGGCCCCAACCTTTACGTACATTGTACGTTGAACTGAAGTTTTGGGGTGTATTATATGCGACAAAGCGTGTAAAACTACTACACCCTCTTTTAGAGTGTCCGACCTTGCCTAAACGTAACGCATAAAATTATCAAACAGTCAAAACTATAATCTGTTTTTACGTTGGCCTCGACATCAATCGTCGAGAACGGACGTTAGGAAGAGAAAAGAACCACTTCAATTGGCCACCTAGGTCGTCATTTTTAATACACAACTAATTAGCGAACGCGTAGTTAAAGACAATATCAATAACAAATTCCAAATTCTAAAATAATGGACTCGCTATACAACACTCTCCACGCGCTGCTCCGCTAATGTTCCATTCTTGGCAATTTTTGCAGCGATTACTGTTCTCGGCTCACCCCACCACTGGAGATGTCATCCGTTGGTGATGTTAAATTAGTTGTAGTATTTGTCCTTGTTCATGCTGTGGTTGGCGATGTAAAGCGTCCGTCATCGGTGTTGCCAAATCTTTGAAAAAAACATCGCCCGCTGCCAGCGGAAGTCGAACCTGGGTTCGCTGCGTGCGAAGCGGTAAGTACTGCGCTAACACACCCAGCCATAGCCTCCTCTTTTACTCATAAAGCCCGGCACTTCGACGACGTAGCCATAGAGTGCCCGGTCGCAGATTTGGAGCCCGAGGATCTGGTAGCACCAGTCTTGGGCAGTAACTAGTTACTAGTAACGCGTTACCGGTAACTAGTTACTTTTTCCGGTAACTTTTACCTGTAACGCGTTACTCTTTAATACTGGTAACTTGTAACTGTAGCACTGTTACTTTTTTATTGGGTAACTGTAACTGTTTAGGCCGTTACAGTTACTTTTTTTTTTTAAATATATAAATTAGAACCCAGTGCCGCGGACATGGAGAAATTGCCATCTTGAAGTATTTTTCTCCTAATTCCTCGCTGACAACAAAAAAAGAAAGAGAAAAGAAGCGTGGCTATGCATTAAACAAACAAAAAATTGCCTGCTTCAGCCCACGACCGAGAATGTACGACGGACGAGTCAGCACGAAACCGGGAGATAAAGGAAGCGGCGCCCACGGTGGTAGGGGCTAGGGGCGGCAAACAATGTCTGTTTCACCGACTTCGGCTCACTCTTCTCTCGTGGGTACCATCTGCGGGTGTCGGTGGTCGTGCGATGTCTCCGAGTATTCCGTCTGGGCTATGTCTGGGATATGCCCGTGCTGTCGTTTTTACACCCAGCCGTTTCCTCATCCCTAGTAGTTTTCAAGGAAGCCGTCCCCATATCGTGCAGAAAGCCAGCGCTTGTTTAGCTTATTCATTCTCTTCGAACCCGCTCGAGTGAACACGACTTCGACAGTTAGCATTTCGGACATAGACGCCGCAGTGGTCGTCGTAGTCGTAAAGCACCAGAAGCTAATTATCCCATGTTGTCCCCTTTCCGCCTTTATTCTTTAGAAGTTGCTTGACCTGCTATGTTTAGGCCTAATTATGTGACCATCTCTGCCCTCATTCGTTTCGGAGTGAAAAAATAAACCAAAACGTTCACTGACGCGGGCCGATGAGAATTTTAAGAAACGGTTGATTCTAAGTTATAACAACTATTGCAAATAAATTATGCACATCAAAATGCTGAAACGGCGAATGACGCAAAAAAGAAACACCCTTCGGGTTTAAATTTTTCTAATTTCTCAGTTTACCTTTCTTCTCACTAGAGTTACACTCTAGTGAGAAGTTCGTGATTCGCGATTTCTGGGTTCGTGATCCTTTCTGTCCATTTTTGTACTGTAACGAGAAAGTAACGGCGTTACTGTTTTTTCAGTAACTGTAACTGTAACACGTTACCTTTTTGAAATTGGTAACTGTAACTGTAACAGAGTTACTTTTCCTCCCTAGGTAACTGTAACTGTAACACTGTTACTTTTTACTGGTAACGTGCCCATGACTGGGTAGCACAAAGCATTTCTCGGGGAGCTTGTAGTCTGCGCACAGCTTTTGCAGTGGCGAGAACCCGAAACATGGTTTTCAAACCATGACCTCCGAGATTCTGAAGCGCGCGGCGCGCTTCATCGCTCAAGACAAATGTGTTTGGGCGTCTCGCCGCAGCGGGGCGCCTATTACATGCCTTTACTCTTATTCGTTGTCTGCCACTCTACCTTTTCACTTTCGGTGGCCGCGTCTCGTGAGAATCGACCAGGCTTTGTCAGTATAGAGGAGTCTGTGCCACAGCTTTAAAGGGGCCATAAAACGAATTTTGGGATGGGATAAATTGTTTTAAATCGGAACTTTACTAATGGCATATCATTCAGTTAGCCAAAAGAAAGAAGGTAGAAAGTCAAAAGCCAGCTTTTCGGTACGAACATTTGAAAACATAGCGGACTTTTTTGTACCTTCTTTTCTTCGAAAGCTCTCCACCTTTTCACTATGATAAATCCGCGGCTCCCAAAACGCTTGAGCGGTGCCAACCTGACGTCAGCCGAGCCCAGCTCACGTATTGGACACGAGAACTGCGTCACTCGGACGTATGCGCTCGTCAACAATAAATCCGTCGAAGAATATTCGGATTCGCGCTCGTGGCCAATGAGTGCCCTGACGGAACTTATCGTCACTGGGGAATGACAAGTTCTATGGTGCGCATAAAAAACACGGTAGAAGCTGAGAGTCACCGCACCGGTGCCGAAGAATCTCACGACGACGTGATTCCACAGTTCACATTTGAGTTGAGGATTAAAGCTAAGAAGGAAGAGGTAGGAAAATCGTTTCATGACCCCTTTAACAGCCCGCTCTATGCTTGGGGGTTTTGTGGTACCCGATGCCCCACTGCGTTCTCTCTCTCAATCTCGAGAAGAAAAAAAAAAAGCCGATGACAAAGTGTCCTCGCAGCACTGTCAATGACAAGATCTCTTTGCGTGAAACGTACTTTTACGCACTCCGGAACAAAAAAGATACGATAGCGTTCGGAATAAAATAGTCCGATGTATATTTTGTTCCGAACGCTCTTGTTCACGCACCCCACGGTGCGTGAACCCAACGACGGTGATGCCCAACGACTGCACCGTGACTTTTCTCGGATATCGCTGTGAGTGTGGATTAACGCGGGACTGTTCAATTTTTTTTTTATCCGATAATCTACGGAGCGCAAGTTCGTCTGCTTCTTGCACAGGAGTTGCGGCGAAGTCAAAACGCCGAGCTGTGATTGGCTCTGACTGAAAATATAGTGGGTAGACCTCAATAGTAGCTGCCTCGAGTTGTGCCCAGTATCTTACCAATCGGAGCCAAACAGAGGTCGGCGTTCTGACCTCACCGCAACGCCTGCTTAAGAAGCAGACGAACTTGCGCTCCGTATAATCACCGGCAGCTTTAGAAACGCAGGGCGTGTCTTATTACGTGTATGTCTCTTGCTTCGTGATTCGTTCTTTGGACGTCTTATCGGCGAATGCCAGAATACGATTGGCTGTGGGGAACTTTCTAATATGTTCGGGACTGGACACTCTCTGATTTTCTTAACCTGTGCTTGACTCCACCGTCGACAATAAAATGCCGCGTCCGCCAAACTCGGAGTGTAGTCGACAGGTTGTCTTTCTTCTACCTGCTGTTTTTTTTTTTTTTTTTTTTTTTTTTTTGTTAGACAAGTGCAAGAGATCATGAAGCCTGTGTATACGACAACACGCTCACATGCCCCGCGCACTCCGACTGTCCGATAGTGGAATCGGTGTCCGTTCATTCTACATAATGTAGTACGGTGCCGGTTCGGTACAGGCTCAAGTTGTCGCCGGACGGTCAAACGCATAAGCGAGATGACGGGAATTCATTTCCAAATTGGACGGGTGGGGTGGCTCTCCGCACAGCCGGCATCGGAAACCGCGTCGGGTGCAGCGGCCCACGGAGCTTCATTAACGGGGGGCTCATGTTTTTTGTCGCCTCCCCCTCTTTTGTTAATCATGCCGCCCGATTCCCCGTTTCCGGGAACGGGTTTGTCCGGCACGTAGAGCGGGGACCTGGTCACGTCCCTGCGTTGCCGCCGTCCCACGCCGCATCGCTTGTGCGGATTCCTTAAACGGGGGGAGTGTAGTTCGGTCAGACGTTGTGTTTACGAGTGAGGGCTTCGTAATCATTCCGAGGCGCTCAAGGCTCAGCTAGTCTTCGTATCTCAAGAGGCTAAATGTCTAAACGTCATTCAAAAGGCGGTCTGCGGAAACTGTCCGAAGCGTGTTTCTTCCTTGTTTAAGAACCCTGTCCCGTTGGTCATACAGAAATTGTCTGCAGACATGTTCAAAGCATGCACATGCGCGCTTCGAACATGGTTCAGGCATGTGGATAAGTCTTCCATCATACCTGCGGAGAATGTCTGCATATGATGTATGAGCAGTGCGACTGTTGCTTAACACTTGTGCTGTGTACGCACTGACCGGTGATTAAGAACTTGTTGGTTCACGTGTTGAGCTACGATGTCTGAAACACGCATGCGATGCGTCCGTCCTATTGGGGACGACATTCAACCGTCACGCCCCTAGCGGATAAGTTGAGAACTTGAGAACTAAATCTATGGGGACAACAACAACCACGTGAATTATGTGTTTGTGTTTCTGAGGCAGTGCGCGCCTAGCTGACTGGAAACTCGCTTGAGCGGCGTGTTGGGCCGGACGCTTTTCACGAGGGGGCGAGGTGGCTCTAGAAGCTCTGCCGAAGATAAGCCGTCGTTCGTACAATAAGAACCGGCGCTCACACATAAGATGCAACGAAGCATAGTGGGGCAGGAGTCGTGCCTATTCTTTGCCCCGCTTTCGATCGAGAAAGATGAAGTAAAGAATCCAGTCAACGTGCCTTGTTTTGGTAAAAACAAAAACTCTGGAGAAAACAAGTAAAGCCCCTCTATCCTGGGAAAAGTGAAGCCATTCCTTGTTGTAGGCACGTGACGCGCGCCACTTCTGGGAAATTCATGGCGACTGAAATCTAGCTCAGTGCTGTGCTGTGCCGCCATAATCTCCCAAAGGTCTGCACGTTGCACGTGCCTCGTGCATCGACTCACCTTTCGCTACTTTTGAAACATGAAAAGGTTTTAAAAACAAGCCTATAGATCAATCTCCTCGCGAATAGATGGCTTGCATCGGACGTTATGGCACCTAGGGTGCCTTCATGTGCGCTTTGCTTAGGATGGAGATATCTGGCTAATATGCCCCCACTTTTATTTTTATTTTTTGTTCAGAAGCGCGTGAAAGAGCGTGTTCCTACACGCCTTTGTGGCTCTGACCATGCTATGGCGACATTTTGTTTTCGTTGATTTCTTTGTATTTTCCCCGTGAGCGCGTGCTGTCGGCAGTGGGTACTACAAAGGGGGGCATCACCCTGTTGGCGACGAGCACGACCGAAAGCGTCGCTGTGGTCGGCCTTCCACGATTGGCCGAACGCTGACTTATGACGTCGGAAAGGGTATATCATCGACGGAAATAAGAGGAATGAAAGAACCTTAATTTTGACGGTGTTGGAAGTGTTCCTTTGAGAGCGCAATGATTTCAAGCTTCCACCATGCTATTTACAAACACCATCGAACTTGTTGTTTGCAAGGTAATGACGTCACAAGGGGGAACCGTAGGAGGGCGCCACCATAACTTCTCGCCGCTAATACGGACAACGAGGCACCCTAATGGCGCCAAGCTAGTGTGATGATTCTGTGTCATTCCTATACTTGTATACTTTCCAAGAGAAACAAATTTCATGGTGCCAAATGTATGAAGCAGAACATTCGCGCTTAGCAGCAATGCCTTCACAATAACTGCGGGCGTGACGTCAGTTCGTCATACGCTGGTGTCCTTCTACGGTTATCCGTGATTGGCTATCTCCATGTTGTGCTTAAAAATAAGCCCTCGCGCTTTTTTTTTTTTTTTACAACGGTGTTGTTAAGAGCTAAGTTCCCCAGGATCGTGTTCGGTATCAAACAAATGTCGACACAATACTCCGGTTGCCGCCGTCACTCATAGATGGCGGTAGCTGTCCAGGGTGTTGTGCTTGCCGGTTGTCTGCTTGCTACTGTCACTCAGAGATTGCGGCAATCTTTCAGCCTTTCCACTCTGGCTTGCCGACTTGCGGCCGGCCATTACTTAATTCCCAGTATAATACAGCTTCACTGGTCTTCCTTCTTCACCAAAGTGGAAAGACTGAAAGTTTTTTTTTTTCGTTCTTTCTATTGCATTCCAACCTCGCGGCTGATGCCACACTCTGTAACATCCTGGATCCTACATACATAGGTTCGTGGCATCCCAGGATCCACGCATGTATCAAGCTGCCCCCGTGTTTCCGTGGCTCTGCAGGCGCTGGGTCCCTGGCGTCGCTCCCTTCGGTTGCGTTTCCGTCGGCGGCACTCCGCAATATGGGCGTCTGCCGGCAAACCGCCCTCGGTAATTGTGCGGAACGGTCGGTCCGTCCCGATTGCCGCGTGAAATTAATCGAATGGCGTTGCCGCTGCTTCACGCATGGCACTCGCGTTTGCGCCGGCGTACCGTGGGCCGTTGCTGACTCAGTCGATTGGCGCTTAATTCGAGCAAAGTGTCTTCACTGACGATTGGCTGCACTGCCGACGCACCCTTCTTTTTATCACCTATAGCGACTGCACAAGCCATCTGCGAAGATTGAGACGCCCTGGATCGCTAGGTTGGACATTTCAGAAAAGGTACATGGAAGTGACGTAATGCAAAGGAGGAGCGTATCCTAGCAACACTCACGTGGCGGCTCTGCCCACTTTGACGCCGCTACGTCATCGCAAACTTGACGCCTGTCACCCGTTTGAGCGACGTCCGGAGCCAACCACCGACGAGCGGAAGTAGCTACGCATTCCCTGAGGCGTCCCTACGCGTGGGATACGGGGTAGGATTTACTATGACGCGGGGAGCAGTTCCTGCGTTTAGCGAAGGAACGGCAACCAATCCTGTGCGTCGCTGGCCGTCGCATCTGTTCTAGTACAGGTAAAAGTATTGAAAAACAATCAAAACCTTTTGGGCGCTGTTAAAACAAACCGCTTTTTTGTATCCTTTTGCAATACATTTAACAATTAATTGGAGAGAAAATTGTTTCAATATTATGCGGGATGTGCGCCACGCGCCTTCTTCAAACCAAAATGTCGGACGGGTCGGAGGGCCACGAGGAGCCGGGGGTGCCGGGGGCAGCGGAGAGGTCGGCGGGACCAACGAGGAGCGCGCGAGTGACGGCTGCTCAGAAGGAGGAGCAACTCTCCTTCATGTGTGAGCACCCGTCGCTCGCGCGCAACGCCACTGACCTCTCCGCCGCCCTTACGCGGGACGACAAGCGGCGTCTCTGGGAGCAGCTCGCTCTGCGTCTGAACGCGCTGGGGCCTCCAACCAAGAGCTACAAGCAATGGAAGGATCATTGGTCCCGGCGCGTGATGAAGGCGCGGAAGCGAGCTGCACAGCTCAACGAGACCGCAAGGTAATCTTTGTAGTCTGCTGATAGTGCAATGAAATTTATTCAGTCGTTTTCGTTATCAACAGAAGGACCGGGGGCGGGAGCTCCACCGTGCGCCCACTAGCGCAGTCCCTGGCCAGGATCCTGACGCTAGTGGGCACAGATTCGGCACTCGGGGCCCCTGGGGTGCGGGTCCCCGGTGAACCGGGCGACCAGCAGGTACGTACTTCAACAATTACCATCATGTTAACAAAGAGTGCAGGGCAGCGGTCACCAATGCGCTGCACCGCGGAATATCAATGAGGGTGCATTTAAGAAACACGTTGACCTTTTGCAAATATTAGGAGCACTAGCGGAAGACATTGAATCTGTCCATGTAGTGCGAAATCTAATGTTTGACACCCAAACAGGGACATGCGTCATATTGCCGCGCGCAAGGCTGAGAAAGCAACGCTCGGTCACGGTCCTCCAGAAAGTTTCCGTTTATTCATGTACCGCACGTAACTTCTATCATTTATCCCTGCTTTTGTTTTCTAGAAAGTGCGTGTTCATTCTCGCCCCGATCCCGCGACGCTCGAACCGCTTTCGCCGAATCTTCGAGATAGCGGCGCACTCTAGATAAGAGGCCGCCCGCGACCTTGTCGAGTCAGTCTCGCCCCAGCGCTCGATTCTGCTGACACGCCGACTTCGACGCCCGCGACGCTCTGCTTTCTTCTGTTTCCTTCTTTATTTTTTGGCACAAGTTCGCCACATTAAACGTTTATTTCTTTCTGTTTATTTCCTGTTTTTTGTTTGGTCACCACCCGTGACATTTGGTGGAGGTGCGGGGTACCGCATGCCCTTGCAGCGTTCCCCTCCCAGGACCCGCAGTGCAAGCCCGACTCCAAGCTCGCTGAGAAGACCACTCAGCGCGGAACCTGAAACTCGGACTAGCCGCCGCACCAAGGGAGAGGATCCGGAGCACGGTTTGCTGCTGGACAAACCCAAGCCGAAGAAGACGACGATGGACAACCAGTCGCAGGCCCCCACCGCTCCTGCCGTCGTCTACCTACCCGTCGCTCCTCGGACACCGGCTCCATTCCACGGCGAAAGCCACGAAGACATCGACGACTGGGTACAACAGTACGAACGAGTGGCCCGTCATAACGGATGGACACCGGAACAGTGTCTGCAAAACGCTTACTTCGCCTTGGAAGCCACCGCCCGGAACTGGTTCGAGAACCACGAAGCTTCGATCACTTCCTGGGAGCAACTCAAGGCTGAGTTGCGAAGAACGTTCATGAGCGAACACCGAAGAGAACGCGCGGAAGAGCTTCTTCAAGCGAGGATTCAAGGCCCTAACGAGAGCATCGTTAGCTTCGTGGAAGATGTCCTGCGACTGAGCAACCGCGCCGATCCCGAAGCATCCGAAGCAAAGAAGCTCAGAGTCTTGATGCGTGGCGTCAAGGAAAGCATTTTCGGTGGTCTTGTGCGGAGCCCGCCTACCACCGTCGAAGGCTTCATGACGGAGGCCACCAACATCGAACGTGCCCTTCTAGCACGAGCCACCCACTATCACCGAGTTCCCGGCGTCGGTTCCTTTTCGCCTTCCGGCTGCAACACCGCGGACATCCGCGAGATGATCCGAGACGTCGTCCGGGAAGAGATCAAGAAACTTCTACCTGCCGCCGCAAGCCCAGCCTCGCCCTCAATCGCCGAGATTGTCAGGGAAGAAGTCCAGCAAGCGCTGCAGCCTGAGGTTGTCGTCAGCACCGCTCCGGAACCACCGACGTTGAGTTACGCCGCAGTGGCCCGACGGCCACCGCCTCCTCGTCGCACCTATGTCACGCCGCCCCGACGTCAGTCTCCTGCGCCGCAGCACGACCGACGCCACAACGACCAGGTCCAGTACGCCTGCCCGGAGCCTCGCGCACCCCGCAAGACCGACGTGTGGCGAACGCCCGACCGACGCCCTCTGTGCTTTCATTGCGGGGAAGCGGACCACACCTACCGCCGATGCCCATACCGACGACTCGGGTTACGCGGGTTCCACCCGAACGACCCGCGCCCCCGTCATGGTGAACGCCCTATCGAGATCGACGAGTACCTGCGACGACCTCAGTCCCCCGAGCCTGCGTCCCGCCGAGAGTTCCGGTCGCCATCGCCACGACGTCCAGCTTCGCCGATGCACCGACCCCGACGTGAAAGCCTGTCGCCCCTCGCTCCTCGCCGGGGAAACTAGGCGCGGCAACCCCTGGAGGTGGAGTTGCCGAAGACGACCGACGTAAAGAGCCTCCAAGAACGCCGGAGCGCTCCCACTCTCCCGACGCCACGCATCGCTACGACGCCCCTGCAACGGTGTCCAACAACCTAAACGTCGTCATCGACGGTCACGACGCATCGGCACTCGTGGACACCGGAGCAGACTACTCAGTCTTGAGTGGGAGGCTCTCCCGCCGCCTTCGAAAAGTCATGACGCCGTGGGAAGGACCCCAAATACGAACCGCCGGAGGTCATCTCATCACACCAGTCGGGAGATGCACTGCTCGCGTCGAGATCCACGGTGAAACGTGCCCTGTCAAGTTCGTCGTTCTGCAAGACTGTTCGAGGGACGTTATCCTCGGAATGGACTTTCTCTGCGAGTATGGCGCCGTCATCGACCTCGGAACAAACCGGCTGACGCTACGAAAACCTGCTCCACCAGCGGAGGAACCCGAAGCGACGTCACCCACGGTCCGAGTCCTCGCAAACCACGTAAACCTACCACCGCGGTCGAGTGTTTTCGTACTTGTCGGGATCGATGAAGCTTCCTGTGGCGAAGTTCTTCTCGAGGGAAGCCTCCAATTGCTCCTGGGAAGAGGCATAGGCGTCGCAAGGGGAGTAGCTGAACTTCAGGATGGGCGGACTGTGGCCCTCGTGACGAACTTCCGAAACGAAACGCAACACCTCACGAAAGGTGCAGCCGTGGCCCACGTCGAGAAACTCCGAAACCCCGCCGAAATCACTGCGATCACTGACGAATCCTCGCCGCCCCAGCAAGACAGTACGTCGCCAGCGCAGCTCGACATTGACCCTAAGCTTCCGGACCCTGAACGGCGTCAGCTGGTTAACCTCCTCGCCGAATACCGCGACTGCTTTGCGACGTCGTCGAAGGTGCGCCAGACCGCGGTTGCCAAGCACCGCATTGTTACTGAGGACGACGCGCGCCCTGTGCATCGATCGCCGTACAGAGTCTCCGCTAAGGAAAGGGAGGTGATCCATCAGCAAGTTCAAGAGATGCTGAATGACGACATAATCCAACCTTCAAGCAGTCCATGGGCCTCTCCAGTCGTGCTGGTTAAGAAGAAGGACGGAACTCTTCGGTTCTGCGTGGACTACCGGCAGCTAAACACGGTTACGAAGAAAGACGTCTACCCACTCCCCCGCATCGACGACACTCTAGACCGGCTGCGCCACTCTCGATACTTTTCATCGATGGACCTGAAGAGCGGCTACTGGCAAATCGAGGTCGACGAACGGGACCGAGAGAAGACAGCCTTCGTCACGCCGGATGGACTGTACGAGTTCAAGGTGATGCCTTTCGGACTATGCACAGCGCCAGCAACTTTCCAGCGTGTCATGGACACCGTACTGGCAGGGCTGAAGTGGCAGAGTTGTCTCGTCTACCTTGACGACGTCGTAGTATTTTCAGCTGACTTCGACGAGCACTTGAGACGACTCCGAGCTGTTCTTCAAGCCATTCAGACCGCCGGACTCACGCTCAAGCCGTCAAAGTGCCGGTTCGCCTATGATGAACTGAAGTTCCTTGGCCACGTGGTTAGTAACGAAGGCGTCCGCCCAGACCCCGAGAAGACTCGCGCCGTCGCGGCATTTCCAGCGCCGACAGATAAAAAGGCCGTGCGAAGATTCCTTGGACTTTGTGCCTATTATCGACGCTTCGTTCGGGATTTCGCAAGGATTTCCGCACCACTTACGAATCTCACGAAGGACGCCAAGAAGTTCGAATGGGCCGAGGAGCAACAGCAGGCATTCGACGAACTGAAACGACGACTCCAGACTCCTCCTGTGCTTGGACATTTCGACCAGGATGCGGAAACAGAAATTCACACGGACGCAAGTAACGCGGGACTGGGCGCAGTACTAGTCCAAGTGCAAGAAGGCATCGAGCGAGTCATCGCCTACGCAAGTCGGACATTGTCCAAGGCGGAGAAAAATTACTCCACAACTGAGAAAGAATGCCTTGCGGTCGTCTGGGCAATAACGAAGTTTCGTCCGTACTTGTACGGCAGCCCGTTCCGTGTAGTCACGGACCACCACTCGCTCTGCTGGCTTGCGAAGCTGAAGGACCCGTCAGGACGCCTCGCTCGATGGAGTCTTCGACTACAAGAGTTCAACATGACAGTGGTTTATAAGTCAGGCCGCAAGCACAGCGACGCCGACTGCCTGTCCAGAGCCCCCGTCGAAACCCCTTCCGGCTGCAGCGACGACAATGACGACGAGTGCTTTCTAGGAGCAGTGAACACCGACGATATGGCACGACGTCAACGGGACGATCCTGAGCTGCGCGCATTAATCGAGCACCTGGAAGGGGGCAGGAGTACCGTGCCACGTGTCTTCTCACGAGTACTGCCGACCTTCGCCATCCGACAAGGTGTACTCTACAAAGAGAACTTCGGCAACAACAACACACCTTGGTTGCTGGTAATCCCGAGTGACCTTCGAGAGGAGATCTTCCAAGCCTGCCACGACGACCCGACATCCGGACACCTTGGTTACAGCCGGACACTGGCCCGTATTCGTGAAAAGTATTACTGGCCGAAGCTCCCCAAGACCGTCCACCTATACACACGATCATGCCACGAGTGCCAGCGACGCAAAAAACCGCCGACGAGGCCGGCCGGACTTCTGCAGCCCATTTCTCCTCCAACTACACCCTTCCAGCAGATCGGAATGGATCTACTTGGTCCTTTTCCGCCTTCGACGTCGGGGAACCGCTGGATCATCGTCGCCACAGATTATCTCACGCGGTACGCCGAAACGAAAGCTCTTCCTTCAGGGACTGCTGTGGAAGTCGCCAAGTTTTTCATCGAGTCCATCGTCCTCCGGCACGGCGCTCCCGAGGTTCTGATTACAGATCGCGGATCTTCGTTCATGGCCCAGCTGACGCAAGAGATCCTTCGTCTCAGTGGCACCGGCCATCGTCGAACCACTGCATACCACCCGCAGACCAACGGACTGACCGAGCGACTCAACAAGACAATCGCCGATATGATCTCTATGTACGTCGACGTAGAGCACAAGACGTGGGACGAGGTGCTGCCCTACGTCGCGTTCGCCTACAATACGGCGGTTCAAGAGACCACTGGATTCACCCCTTTCCAGCTGGTACATGGTCGGAAGGTAACGACCATGCTGGACGCCATGCTGCCCCATGAGCCATCTGACAACGAGAGCGACGACGCCCAGGCGGTTGCTCAACGCGCCGAAGAAGTTCGCCAGCTCGCCCGACTCCTAATTCAAGACCAGCAACGCGTCGACGCCGGCCGCTACAACCTTCGTCGCAGGGACGTCCACTTCCAGCCCGGAGATAGGGTGTGGGTATGGACGCCCATCCGTCGCCGCGGCCTCAGTGAGAAATTGCTGAAACGATACTTTGGACCCTACAAAGTGCTTCGTCGACTCGGGGATCTGAACTACGAGGTGATGCCCGACGGAACACGAACATCGTCACGCCGCCCACCACGACCTGAGGTCGTCCACGTCGTGCGCCTGAAGCCGTACTACGCTCGATAGGACTGTGGACCTTTTGTGCTCCAAAAGACTCTTTAGTTTATCGTTCTTTTTTATTTTGATTTGTTTTACACTGCATCGGGGCGATGCACTTTTAAAGGGGGGAGTAATGCCGCGCGCAAGGCTGAGAAAGCAACGCTCGGTCACGGTCCTCCAGAAAGTTTCCGTTTATTCATGTACCGCACGTAACTTCTATCATTTATCCCTGCTTTTGTTTTCTAGAAAGTGCGTGTTCATTCTCGCCCCGATCCCGCGACGCTCGAACCGCTTTCGCCGAATCTTCGAGATAGCGGCGCACTCTAGATAAGAGGCCGCCCGCGACCTTGTCGAGTCAGTCTCGCCCCAGCGCTCGATTCTGCTGACACGCCGACTTCGACGCCCGCGACGCTCTGCTTTCTTCTGTTTCCTTCTTTATTTTTTGGCACAAGTTCGCCACATTAAACGTTTATTTCTTTCTGTTTATTTCCTGTTTTTTGTTTGGTCACCACCCGTGACAATATTTGCCACCTCACCCCTGGCTGTTGCAATAAATCCCTATGGTGTCTTGCTTGTAATTTTTGGGAAGATGATGTGCTAGCACTAGACATATATCCCGGTACTCAATGGAAACGTTGTCAAAAAAAGAAAGTGAGAGTGCCTCTGAGGTGGCATTCTCTAAATGTTCTCCTCCGAGTAGAATGCATGCTCGTCAAAATGTTTGGTCAACAAATGGGAAGCACAGACAAGGCTGTGTGTTCTCACGAGTTGTTATAAATTTCCCTTCCAGGAGAGGCCAAGCAGCAGCAGGCGCCAGATGGCAGCTGAGCCGGTGCCCTCCACCTCACGAGGTAAGCTCTTCTGCTAGGGCATCTGGGACCTATCATCAGTGGTGCAGGTATGAGCACCATCATCACCCATACTCGGTTTCTTGGCAGACACAACGACAAGCTGGGGGCCGTGGGTGCGGCCCACCGTGCCTCGCGCCCCCCCCCCGGCAGTCGAGGCAGGAGCGGCACGACGTGGCTGCCATCCAGGCCGTGGAGCAACAGGCCCTGCTGCTGCAGCAGAACGTGGACCAGGCGGCTGAGGAGAGGGAGTTCCGAGGCCGGGTACAGGCTCAAACTTAACCTTACACGCACTTACAACTAACAAGGTTAGGACCAAGGTGCTGCCACGAGGCCACAGAAAGCAATGCATGTCCACAATGGTGCAGAATGGCACAGTTGTGGCATGAGCAAGGTCTTGGCAGACTGTGGGTGTAGGGAAATATGCTGCCCAATGTTAATGAAACTCCTTTGCCATTTCAGCTCCTGGAGGTCCTGGAGCGGATCTCCGCAAACCTTGACAGGGCGGCCGCGGGACAAGAAAACACCCACAGCACCCTGGTCCAAGTGCTCCTCCTGCTGGCCAGCAGGGCGCTGGAGCAGCCCGCAGCCCCGGCCCCCCCTGCAGCCCCGGCCCCCCCTGCAGCCCCGGCCCCCCCCGCAGCCCCGGCCCCTCCCGCAGCCCCGGCCCCTCCCGCAGCCCCGGCCCCTCCCGCAGCCCCGGCCCCTCCCGCAGCCCCGGCCCCTCCCGCAGCCCCGGCTCACCCCGCTGCTCCGGCCGCTGCTCCGGCCGCAGCCCTGGCCGCAGCCCTGGCCGAAGCCCTGGCCGCAGCCCTGGCCGAAGCCCTGGCCGCAGCCCTGGCCACATTTTCACAACCCCCGCCACCCCCTGAAAGTGAACATTAGATTTATTTATTTATTTATTTATTTCATTTAATCCAAATGGCCAAGCCGGCCATTTAATTTTGCAGCCCGAGATTGGCGCAATAGTCAGATCACAGCAATTGCCAAGAGCTCGGTTAGTCCTTTTTCCTTGGCTATGACCCGTGAAGGAAGTAGAAAATATTGGCTGGGCAACAACGGATGTATGCCCAAGCAAGCCATGTCTTGTGTTTGACGAACAGCGGCAGCTATACTCGGCAACAGGTTAACAGTGAAGTGGAAGCTCCTCCCACCTCTTTGCACTTTAGCAGAGCGAACAGTAGAGAGGAAGCAAGCTCCTCTCCAGCCTTTGCTCTGCTGAAGTAGGAAGAGGTGGGAGGAGCCTCCGTTTAATTCTTAACCCGTCGCTAACTGTAGGAAGTGTTCTTCCATTGTCGAGAAATTTTTCATTGAAAACTTGAGGCCTGCAGTCTAGTCATGGGTTGCAATAGCAGCTACATTCATTTTGTCTTACCTAAGCATTGAACTTGGTCTTTATGCTTTTTATATGTAGCATTGTCATATGTCTGACAATATGCAATCTAGAGACAATGTGCTTCATAGTGTCCTTAAAACATCTGATATATTTCTTCAGAATGACCCACTGTTTATATGGTGCATCTCTAGTCAGAAATAAGTTTTGTATTTTTCGAGAACTTGCTATTGCAAAAGCTCAAATAAGAATGTTTAGAGCAACATCTGTGATAATTCTTTCAGAGTGGTCCAGTGTTTATATGGTGGTATGCTAGTCAGAGAATATATATATTGTTTTTCCTTTCGAGATTTAACTATTGTGCTCAAATAAGACAAGAGTGTTCAACAAGATATCTGTGATATATACTTCAGATTGCCCAATTGTTTACAAAGTTCCAGTCAATGTTCAGTTTTACTTCCATGATTGAAATATTACATTCCATGTTGTCACACCTTCAATCATGAAGTCACAGGGGGTGGTGGTGGTGGTATAACTTTATTTTTAAAAAGGTTACGAGACTGACGAGTCCCGGTCGGGGCCCTTAGTCCAGGGCTCCGTTGGTTTTTCTTTAAGAAATAAAGCAATTTTCAAAACAAACTACCTGTGCACTGTTAAGATAACACAATCACCTAACTTTGATGAAGTGCCATAAAAGAGATAATGAAATGGAGCAGAAGGCAGGACGCTTTGAAGCATTTGTAATATGAAACAATGTCCACGACAACAATATCCCTGGTTCAATCAGCAACTAAGAAAGCAACCTCTGCTAAAGCAAGCATTTCTTTCTAGAGGTAATCTAAATTAATTCTCAGTTCTTTGCAGGGGCAATCAGATGACCTGTTGGTTTGGCAACTAGACCTGCGAACCTTTTCTGTCACTGTCGACTGCGTCTCGTGCCTTCTGCTCATAAAAAGTAAAAAAAAAAGGCTGTATCGATATCACCGCGATGCACTCGACACATATCCGGAGGCAGCACGCTGGCTGTGCGACGAACTTCACAAGGTGAAGGAGCTGAAGAGAGTATGTAGCTTGTGGACGGCCATGACTGTGGAGCAGGAAGCGAAGTGTGCACTTTACGGCTTCCACGGGGAGGGCTTCACTGAGGGCAAGGATGTGACGGGGTCCTTGGTGGTCAGGACCTCAGTCGTGGTGGCGAGAGGTTCCCTGTCGCTGGCGGCGTCCATGCTGGGCACCACCGCGGCGAGGGCGCTGAGGGGCTTCCCGACGGTGTCCCTGGTGGTCGGGACTACCGTCGTGGCGGCGGACTCCTTGCGTGTGGCGCTCCGCACGGGCACGTCTGCGGCGGGTTCCGAACCGGGCGACCAGGCGCTGCCTCAGAGCCTTCCCCCTGTCCGAGAGGCCGACCGGAAGGCCGACCGGAGGGCCGGCAGGAGCCAGCCTCTCGGGAGCCGACGCTGACCTCTCCGAGCTCGGCTCAGAACCGTCCGAGCTCGGCTCAGACTCCAACTCTGACTCTTCAGGGTCGGAGTCTGACTCCGGTTCTGGCTCGCTCGATGCAAGGCAGATGTTGTGGAGCACTGCACATGCCGAAATAATGGCGGTGGCTGTTGAAGGGTGGTAATACAGAGCCCGGTGCCTTTGCAGACACCGGAATCTGTTTTTCAACAGCCCGATGCAGCGCTCCACAACAGACCTGATCGAGGAATGCGCCTTATTAAACCGGCCGCAAGCGGTGGAGGTCGCGTGGTTCCCGGGGACAGGGGTGATGAGCCAAGGCTCCAAGGGGTAGCCGCTGTCCCCTGCACATGTAGAGGATGGAACATATTGCATTCTTTACTTTTTAAAATAAAAGGCAAGAAAACAGCTGTGTGCAACTATGTCAATTATAATGTAACCTAAGTGTGACTTAAAAGGGTGTTAATATTTCTGCACTACAGTATCAGTTTACATTATAATTAATTAGCACCAGCTTGCCTGCAAACTCCCTGTTATTACATGTAACTATGTGTTTTCCTGGTGGGTTGTATGGGATGTGTGCACGATTCCTTAGGGGTGCTGTGTTGTATGCAAGTGCATTATTAGGCCCTTGCATCCGACAGATAAAAGCTCTGTTGCTTTTGGGAGTGTGGCCGTGACCTTAGGCACGGGCAGAGCAGAACACGCTGGCCTTGTCTTTGCCAAGCAAGGGGATAAGGCGCCAGTTCGACGAACCTCTTTCCTAATCCTCGGTGGAGTTGGAGATGGGGAAAAGAGAGGGGGTGGTTAGATTGGAAAGGAGTCGGGTCCTGTTGGGACACGGAGGGTCTAATAGGAGGAGCTATATAGGCAGACCGAAGAAGAAGGGTCGGGGAAAAGAATCCAGTGTGTGGGACAGAGACGACCCGAGGACAGATTTGGCGAGCCCCAAGTGGCCAAGGAGGAATTGATGCCATTCCGTACAAACTGACGACCGTCAAAGCGACCAGGCGAGCCCCCAGGTATCAGTCAAAGAGCTCCAACTTCATGCAAAAACCAACCAGCAAGAGGGTACAGGCAGACAGTAACAGTGAGCGGGCCGAACCGGACAGCGACTCGCACTGCGGTCGCATGCCTTGCATAGTCTATCACTGTCGTGAGATTGGTGTAGTGTGGCTTTCGTAGCCTGCAGAGTGTGAGAGTTATGTGGACATAAACAGAGGTTAATGGCCAAACTTGGGGTGTTGTCTCACTTCAAGGAGTTGCAGCAACTGTGTCTGTGTGCCTCACAACAAGCACAGTACGTGTGGTACTGTGGCTTTCAAGCAGTGGGAGCCACCGTGTGCGTAAGGAATGAATTTAGTATGCTCACCAAGCAGGAACCGGCCGTCGTGTGGCAGCTGCCCTTGCTCGAGTTGGTTTCGGAGCCAGGAGAATTGCCACACGAAGGAGTCGTGCACCGACCCGGGATACCGTGGGTCGATGCACATTATCCGGCAGTCGGCGTCACACACCTGAAAGTGAGAGAGATATTGACATGTAATTACCTGAATCCACAAGTCGTAGATTGTACTTATGGTTCACAAAGCAGTCGCAATTTCAGAACCTTTTAAGTTATTTTGTCTGACACATGCATGTCAACACACCTTCCTGGATGCAAGGTACCTTGAAACAAAAATAATGTTTTTTTTTGTTTTGTTTTTTACGGAAGCTTTAACAGACAAGTATTATTTTTGGGAGAAGAGTCTCACGGCTCACATGCTACGTAGAGCACACGCTCGCGCAGTCGTGAGACCCCACAGCCAGCAGTCATAAAACGGCATACTTAAACCTTATCGGGAATACGTTTTTTTTTTCTACAGATTTGGGGCGCGTTTTGACAACGTAACATGAGTGTACTTACCACCATCACGTTGAGGGCGTAGAAGTACTTGCGGCACCAGTACGCCGCCTTCGTGACGGTGGGGTCGTTCTTGGACGGGCCGACGATGGAGACCATGGTCCCGTCCACGCAACCGATGACGCCGGGTATCCTGCCGAGCAGCCTGAAGCCCTTCTCCGCGTCGAACCTCTCGCTCGGCGTCTCGGGGAAGGGGATCCAGCCACGCTGGACCCCGAGACGACGCACGATAGCGACGGACACGGCGCGGACCGCAACGCTGACTGTTTTTTGGTCCCGCGCTACGTGTTCGTCGCTCGCCACCATGCCTTGGAAGCTCCCCGTGCCGTAGAAGCGCAGTGCACACAACACTTGAAGCTCCACAGTCATGACCGTCCACGAGGTACGCACTCTCCTCACCTCCGGTTCCTCGCGAAGTTCGTCGCACAACCACCGCACCACGATCTTGGGCAGGCGGTATTGCTTCCGAAAGCTCCCCTCCGGGAGCTCGAATGCATCGCGGTGTTCCCGATACAGCCTTTCGGGCGAAAAAAAAAGCTCTATTACAGAAAAAGTCGAATTAACGAGACGGCGACGCCTCGCCGCCGAAAACATGGTGCCAATGACACCTAGTTCCGAGCAAGTACCTTTTGAAACGTACTCGGTACAAAACGAAACGTCATTTTGTTGTCACGTCCGGTAGCCGACTCCGCCCAGTTTTGCCGACTCCGCCCACATTTTTCTAGGGAAATTACGTCACTTTTGTTTCCAACCAATCAGACGTGATGACGTCACTTCCGTGTACTAAAAAAAGGTACATGTACAATGTCGAACCTAGCTATCCTGCTGGGCAGAAGCTCGCGTCCTTTTTCTAACGAAGAACCAGCTGTCATGTTTGAGTCTTACCAGCTCATGCCCGATTGTTTACGAATAAAAACTCTTTGGTCTGAATCGACACAAAAGTGAGCATTCAGGCGGCCTTTGCTTACCCCCCCCCCCCACCCCCCCCCTCCCCCCCAAAAAAAAAAAGAATTTTGGGGCAATGTTTCTTGTGTTTTTTTTTCTTTTTTTTTCTTTTTTTGTGTGGTGAGCGTGCTCGTGTAATCTGGAAGTCTGGCGAATACGCGTACAGATATTCACTGGGCACGTCTTCTCATTCTCACCACACTGCTCATACATCATACAAAAGACAAGGTGTTCGATGCAGATATGATGACAAAATTACCCAAAGACAAAAAGTACCTACGGAAAGCATATATTTGCTTTATATTAAGGCATTTAGCGCACAAAGTAGAGAGAAAAAGATCAGGACAAAAAATAATGAGATGTTAACAATTTTCTGTAGCGCCGAATTCAAGCACAGCTCTTGAGGAGGAGGAGGGGAGGGTGCGGAGGGGAGGGTATGCTCCTCTTCCTTCCCCGCTAAATTTAACGGAAAAATTTTACCCTCGTCACGCGGCATGTGACCTCACGTGCGACGTCACACCTGTTGTCACACGTGACGTCACGAGGGTAAATTTAGAAGGAATAATTTTCCGCCAAATTGAGCGAAAATATTTCCCCGAAACGGGAATATTAGCAATGTTAGATGCGTATTAAGTCACGTGACGCCACACGTGACGTCATACGTCACGTGTTTTCGTAATGACGTCACTTGTGACGTCCCGAGGGAAACGTAGTGACGTGGCCCTCGCGACCCTCGTGTGGGTAACCTTCGTAAGAGTAACCCTGCGACCCTTGTGAGGGTAACCCTCGTAACCCTCGTGAGAGTAACCCTGGTAACCCTCACGAGAGCAATCCTCGTGACGTCACACGTGACGTCAGGTGTAACGTCATCATGGAAACATCCCATATTGCAACGCGCGGTTACGCCGACGCCGACGACGACGACGACGACGCTCAAGCCGGAAACGGGCGCTCAAGAGCTGCGCTCTAAAAGATGCTACGGAGTTCCTCTGGCAAAGCATTAGACCCCTTCTACCAACCACTATTCCCTAGCGGCCATAGCTGTGTGCATGACTGCTGAGCGCGTGCTGATGGCGAGCTTCCACAGTTATTTTGTAACGTGCATTCCGCACCCTCAAGATTGCCGGTCTTAGCAGCCTAATAATGTGGGCTCGTTCAGAGCATGCGCTCTAGACATCATCCACAAATATGGCGCCCGGTGAATACTCCTTATTCAGTGCTACCTCGGTTGAAGGCTTCCACGAGATCGTTATTTAGAACAACGATCTCGGGCGCTGTTGTTCTCTCCCTAGGCTCGAGTCATGTACGCCCCAACAGCAAATGCGGGATGCCCACTGTCTGCTTTGTCTGACATACTTACAGTAAGCCACCTATCAGAAGAACATTAGCACATTCGTCATTTCTAGTGCCCCTAAATAAGCTACGCTTCAGAGTAACGACACTTGGCCATATTGTGTCGTAAAATCATGGTTGCCAGTTATCTGAAGCTTTATCTGAAATCACAGGAAACGCCTTTCCGCCCTCCACAAATGTTTAAATAATTCGTGACAGAGCAAAGCAGTATTACGTGACCTTTCCACAACCGAATCTAATGCTGAAGAAGTCGCACTTTTGAATCATGACGATCGGCAGTTGCGTCTGCTCTGCATACGAGCCAAAATGGCGGCGCCCACAACAATGCCCGGGAACGGAGTGCCGATACTCTAAGCGCAGCTCATTTAGTGGCTCTAGTCATTTCCATTCCCTCAGAACACATGGAAAGTACTCCCGTTTTTTCTTTAATTTTTTTTATTCAAAGTTTAGAAAACGTTTACTGCAGTGCTGACTAGTGGTCACAACTAGAGAAGGTTCCACACAAATATTTAAAAAAAAACGCAAAAGCGACAGTCATGAGCGAGAAGACGAACGCATCTCGGCACTGTGATATAATCATCTCCACTTCCACAGTCGTGAACAACATTAAAAAAAAACTGAAAAGGCGCGGTCTGGCACGAATACCATTTTAACACACCGCGACCAATAATAATGCTCAATTATTGAATAAGAGCGCCGAAGGACCGATCAGAAAGCAAGAATGGTGAACATCGCAAGCCACACCCTGCGATTCTCAAGCTCTCCCAGTGTCCATAGTCGATCTTTCGGGCTGTTTGTTTTGAATCTTAATTTAAGCGTTCGTTTATCGCGTTCTTTATTTATTTATTTTTGTCCTATTACGGATGGTTACATGCGTCTGCGCGTCGAGGTGTAACCGTCGCAGTAGCTGTGAGCGGTGCCCAATCCAGGTCCGGGGTGGGAGACGCCGCGCCGGGTCGCATGTCCAGCGGACGTCAGCAGCAGTCCGCACTCCGGAAACCGTCCGCTGCTTCTGATTGCGGCCGTCGGGCAAGAGCCCCCCGCTTGCACGAAGACGTGCCGCCGGAAATGGCCGGTCCCGTTTCCGGGAATGAGCGGGCTGCTGCCTCCTGCACGGTGCGTTTCCCTGCCTCGCTTGCCCGGAGCGTGGCTTTCACGCCTGAGGGGGGGTTCCCTGTAGCGAAGAGAAAAGCACGCCACGCGGTGAGGTTCGGGACTTTAGCGCAGTTGACTCCTACCTGTCCATGGCCACGTATAAGCGCTCCCTCACACTGGCAATGATGAGAGACTCGGTTTCTGGAACGCGAATCGGGCGCTTTAATATAATGCGCTTTTGGGTGCATTATAGGAAACAGAAAATGAGTTTTAAACTTTTTTTCGTGTTTAGACTTTCCGTTAACTCAGAAATGCAATGAGAAATAACGTGGTCGTGGCGTAGTCTTTCACCTGAACCGATGACTTTGAGCTTCCACTGTGCTTTTTAAGCACACCGTGGAACTTGTCGCTTGCAAGTACTGATAAGTGCCTTTACGGCACCCATTGACCATGAAACCGACACCAAATATTCGTCGACGAATTTGTTGTTGGCGGACGCATGTGTTCGCGTGACGCAATGCTCGTGGCCATTGCGTGAGCTAGATTTGGCTGACGTGCTTCGACACCGCGGACGCATCGCAGTAAGAAAGGCGGAGAGCTTTCGATAGAAAGAAAGTAAGAAATAGTCCGCACTATTTTGAACTTTTTGTTCCGAAAAGCAGGCTTGGGCTTTCTACCCTCGTGAACTGTTTTTTTTTTTTTTTTTTGGCACACTGATCGCTATGCGATTTAGTAAAATCTCAATTGAAAATGATTTATCTCAGCCCAAAACTAATTTTATGGTCCCTTTAAGGCTCACTCACACGTACACAACATCGCTACCTCGTCGTTATTGGGCAGCGCTGGAAATATCGCTGGCCTTACTAATGCAGCCATGACTCGTCGCCGCGTTGGTGATACAGTGATTGAATACGGCGCTGCATCGGGTGCTAAGTTCCGTTCTGTCAGCGCTGGATCAGCGCTGCTCCTAGCGTAGATTTAGCGCTGCAATGCATCTGTGAACTGGCCTTTAGATGTCCACCTATCACTGAGATTCGACGCAAGCTCGTGTTGAAGTACTGCATGGGTTTCAGAAGTCATCTGTGGCTCCCGAATTTTCCGAACTACACTCGCTTGTTCGGTGCCTGGCCAGTCAGTCACGAGTCAGTCAAACAGTGAAACAGTCAGATATCGCGAGAGAAAGATGCAACTACCGAAACAACCGGTACAAGTGTGGTGGCATGACTGTAGCGATCTCAAATGACACTTGAACTCGCTAAAACTTTTCACCTATAACATTCAACGAAATCCAACACAGATGCTGTTTACTCTACATTTGCTGTAATCGAGATAGAGTTGGAAAGTAGAGTCTATTTATTCAATTTGATTACCGTGCTGTTCGTGGTTGGTTATGGCACATGCATTATTCCCTGTGAACGTCTCTCAGAACCCAGTAGCATGTGGCTTTTCTTCGTCTGAATTGATAATACTATGTTGTTGTTGTTTAATAATTATTTGTTCTTCTTTTTTTATAATTTACAACTATTCTTATGCTCAGTGAAGATGTTATTTGGTCCCTGCTCAGACTATATGACATAAAACGTAATGTTCTGTTCAAACCTTTTTTTTTTTTTTAAATTTCGATCACACGCATCCTTTTTAGTTCGGTTTACATATGTTACAAGAACAAGAAAATATTTTCGTTGCCATTTTGAAACGGTTCATCCAATTTACAAAAGCCAGAAAAGGTTTGCAATATACTTTAAAAAAAATCTAGACAGATTTAGTGTGTTGGTGCCAACTCGAAAACTTCGTATATCCTAGAAGCGGCACAACTGCACTCGTATGATTTAGATAGAGCTCCGAACGCACAAAAATAAAACGAACGCAAAAGGGAAGTCATCACAAACTCTGTTTTGTTTTCCATCTGCCTTACCGTTGTTCTGAAATCACAAAATGCTAAAACCAACCTGAACTTCGTCTTCGATCTCAAGATAACCTCACGTGCGGTACATCGGAAAGTCGCAATGCGCCAAGCAGATATGGTGTGGGCTCTACTTGTTTCCTGAAAGGTCTTTTCGTACAGCCATCCTCTCGCCTTTCATTTTCTGATAGCCCCTGTCTCATGTCACATCGCAAGGTTTTATCCCTGTTTTAACATGACGTAATTTCCTTTCTAGACGCCCCACAGTTTCCTTTTATTCAAACAAGCTGTGTGTGTGCGAGTGCGAGTGTACGTATGCGCGCGTGTTTGTGCATGTGTGCGTGTCTGTGTGCGGGGGGGGGGGGGGGGGTACGCGCTCAGGTTTACTTCCGTTTCAGTGGCTCGACATTCCAGTAAGACTAACGAACAACAACTTTATAATCTGGAGCGCGCTAAAAGCATCTATCGATATTATAACCTCCCACTCGAAACCATCGAAAACGCTAGAAATAAAAATAAGAAAATTCAGCAGGCCTTTTTTCCGAAGAAAAGTGACGTCCGCTCAGAAAACAAATGTGCGTCTGAACGTCGCGAAGTCAGCTGGGAAAATCGCGAGCTGTTTCTGACTTGTCCCGGCTAATTACAAGCCCGGAGTTAACTTACACCTGACGACACTGTCATCGGGAAAACGGAAAACGCGGTGGCAACTCGGCCGCCCCACACCGGTGCAGGATGCGATCGAGCCGCTCGCGCCAACTGAGCCCTGAACGAGCTCCAGAGTTTTCCACCGGAGTTGGGATCCCGGGCCGTAGCCTCGATTGTTTGGAGTTGCGCGGCGTCGCGTCTCCCTGAACGCGCGTCGTACTCGCCCGTATGTCGGGCGCCTCGATAATTAATTAGATTTTTCACTAAAGTGCTCCCGATAATTGTTCGGTAATGAGCTGTAACTGCGCCTGGCATACGGAGCAAGCGGAGCCCGGTTGTTTTCTCCGCACTTACTCCCTTTTGCTTTCGGGGCATCGCGTGCGAGTGTCGGCTGCTTCGTGGAAAACTTCCGATTCCCACAGAAAGGGGGGATGTAAGGAGTTGCGTGAATGTTATGTCGTTTTCACATTAAGGAGTTTTATCAATCTGGGTAGTGTCTTGCATGAAACCTCTTTGTTAAGTATCCCACTCGCGGTGTTCTTTCGATTGTGAGCACGCAGAATATATATATATATATATTTTTTTTTTCAGGCTCATTATCTTTTTGTAGCGAATTATCTTAGCCCATTAATGCCCCATGTTGCATATCTGCAACACAGACTTCAACTGCTCAAGAAAAATACATCGGGCCCATTTTGTGACAAAAAGTTGTCAGTGCTCTTCTCAGTGGGCATTTCTCAATCCAAGGAGTTCAGATTTTCACCACTAGGGGCAGCGCTGTGCTCGCAGGAATCGTTTGAAAATGGCGTCCTCCACGCCGTGCGGGAGTTCTCAAAACCAGGTATGTTTACATTTCCACAAAGAACCTAAAACTGAAAATAGGAGCTCTATATTACCGGAGGAGCCTCTAGGAATGTCCTTCGCGTGAATCGCATGCAGAATCTCGCATTTCATACATTATATGAAGCTGGATATTTTTTATTCCTGGCATGTTGCAAATGTGCAACAGTGGGCAGTGAATGTCACTTCACACGGTTGTTGCATATATGCAACATTCGCTTTTTTTTCAATTTTCGCTACAATTTTGTTGTTCGGTTAGGTAATACCTTTCAGCTGTCATTTCGGGATGTTGTTTCACTCTTGGTAATTTGTTCTTATCCCATCTACAGGCCGTCATTGCACCTTCAGCCTTCTATGGTGTGCCAAGGACAAGACCAAAGCGGTTCCTTGGAAATGACAACCTGCTGGACAACATCGATTGCAACGAGAGTGATCTCTCGGGTGAAAGCAGCAGCGAAGAATGCGAAGCAATCACTGAAGATAGCAGCGATGAAGACGTCGAGAGCACTGACGCTAATGTTGAGACAGGAGTTGCTAAGGGGGACCTGAAAGGAGCCTATGCGAACAAACGCTACACATGGAAAAAATGTGCGTTTGACCAAGCTGGCACAGACTTTGAAAATGACTTCCCTCTGCCTCCTGCTGAACCCCTGTCAGCGAAGCAGCTTTTTGACCTGTTTGTTTCGAGGAGCATGCTGGGACACGTTGTCGAAGAAACCAACAACTACTATATGCAGAAGCACGGAACACCCCTAAACATGACAGTCGAAGAGCTCACCTCGGTTCTAGGAATGTTTTTTCGCATGGGACTTGTGGATATGCACAATGTACGTGCCTACTGGGAACATGGAAGCCGCTATGAGCTGGTTGCACAGGTGATGTCGCGCAATCGATTTGAGAAGATTGCTGGTCACTTGCATTTTGCTGACAACGACGGTGCAACAGACGAAGTGAAACAAGACAAATGCTGGAAGCTGCGACCATGGCTGTCAGCACTGCGGGGAAACATGCTGAAAATACCTCAGGAATGCAAGTCATCCGTCGACGAAATTTTGATTCCTTTTCGTGGAAGGTCGCAAATTCGTCAGTACCTTCCAAACAAGCCGAAGTGCAAGTGGGGCCTCAAGCTCTGGGCTCGTGCTGGCGAGTCTGGACTTTGTTACGACTTTGACATCTACCAGGCATGCAGCAAGGGAGCCTACGGAGACCAAGAAGGATATCAGTTAGGCCTTGGTGCGGGAGTGGTGCTTCAGTTGTGTTCAAGTCTCCCTGAACGGGACAACAATCTCATCGTTGCTGACAACTTTTTCACGGGACCACACTTAGTTTGCGAGCTAACGCGAAGGGGTATCTCGTACATTGGAACTGTGAGAGAGAACAGACTGCAGTCGTGCAAACTAATGGATGAGAAGGCAATGAAGATGCAAGGTCGTGGCACGTGTGATTCATGTGTCGCATCATGTGGTGACAGAAGCATGATAGCTGTAAAGTGGTTCGACAACAGACCGGTCACACTTCTTTCTAACTGCACTGGTGTGGAACCGGTCACCTCTGTAGAGAGATGGGACAAGAAAGAGAAGTCTCGCATCTCAGTTGAATGTCCAGCAATTGTACCCGAGTACAACAGATCGATGGGTGGTGTTGACCTACTAGACAAGATGTGCTACAGCTACAGGTTTTCCATACGCTCGAAGCGGTGGTACATGTACATATTTTGGCACACCGTCAAAATTGCTGCTGTGAATGCGTGGTTTCTGCACAAGCGTCACTCACTGCAGCAAAGGGAATCTTCCAAGCCTCTGCGAGAATTTCTTGCGGACCTTGCCACGAGCTTGGTTTTGTACAGGAAGCGTCCGCCTGGCCGCCTTTCTCGAGAGAATCTTCCCTTGGTGAAGCGGGCGTCACCACAAGTTCCACGCGACGTAAGAGGCGATGGTAGCCATCATTGGCCCATTTGGATGGACCGCCGCAACAGATGCAAGTTGTGCACAGGAGGCTACAGCTACGTCGCTTGCTCAAAGTGCAATGTTCACTTGTGCATAAACAAAGACCGGAATTGTTTCGTCGATTTCCATCGGGGTTAGGTAACTTATCCATGCTAGGAAGCACGTCTTTCTATGTTTTGTTCATCACTGCTGTGCCTTGTTTGATAAAATAAACTTCTTATATATGGCTAATATTTTGAGATATTCACTTACTGCCCAGTGTTGCAGATATGCAACAAGCTATAGTAGACAATTCGTAGCACTTATGAAATTTTTTTTGGCCCCTGTGTCTATATTTATGTTCAGTGACCCTGTATTCAATATATTTTTCAAATACTCTCACTATTTTTTGCACTGGGAAGCAATGGGTTATATGAGAGATTTGAACTCGGACATATTTTGCATGTTATCATAACTACAAAACCAGGAGCTTTACTGGACACGAATAGCCGCTGAAATAATGTTTTCTTAACAAAATACCTAAAGCATCCTACTTTCAGATATATAAAGTAGGACTGAGCGATTTGATTAATTAACCTACCGATTAATCGATAAATGCTTTAATCGCGATCAGTTTTTTTAACCGGTTATTCGGTAAAAAGTTTGATGAACCGAGAGAAAGTAAAAATTAAACGCTTCCAGCAAGCAGATGCTGACGAGTACCCTTGTATGAATTGCAAACTTTGAACGAAATTTTAACCCGAAGGTAGCTGTAGGGGAGAGATTTGTAACTCCAGACAAGTGCGGAAAGTCACGCGTGCCCCGGCTACATCGATGCTGTTCGAGTGACCGTTAAGCGGAGCAGAGGATATTGTGAACAATCAAGGGAGGTCGCTCTAGCCGGAGATTCTTGACGAATCTATCTTTTCCTCATGCAGCTGAAGTAATAATGTGTGAGTGTGAGTGTTTTTGAACAGTTCTCAAGGCTGATTGAGGTTCGAGGTTGATTCGAAATGAAAATTGATCATTGAACCCTCATTTTTCGTCCAAACGTAGAGCTAGAGGTTCAAACCGGAGACCGAAATATCAGCGTTAACCGTTATCTTATTCAAAAGTTACGTGATCTTCTGAAATTTTCAATGGCAAAATGGCGCCTGTTTTCACTCGTTTTCGGTAACTAGCGCCATGGAGCATGGTGTATAAGAGGCCCATCGGCCACCGTTTTCCCACTGAAAATTTTAGAAAATCGCTCATAACCTTTGAATGAGGTAACGGTTGGTGCTGAAAATTTGGTATCTCCTTCGGATCTTAGCGCTACGTTTGGGCGGAGAATGAGCGTTTGGTGATGCATAGTTTATTCTTGCGGTAAAAAGAAACAACAAAAAACTCTGTACTTCTTTTGAAAAGGAAAAGGGGGGGGGGGGGGGGGGGGGGGGCACCCGTAATATTCTCCGTTTGTTACATATTCAGCAAAGAAAAAAAAAAGTTTTTTGCTTTTTTATATATATGGTGGTCCAAGTCACCAGGCTCGATCTAAAATGGTTCGTAAAAATCGACGCCTGGACGTATCAATCTAATCTTTTCGTCAAAGGTGTATTTCAAAGGTCGTGTTTTTCTTCTAAAATTACAAAGCGTAGTTCTCTTTCTGTAAAAAATAAGGCAAAGAAACTTGCCAGAGTCTACGGCGGGCGGCGACCCAGATGACCAAGCCCAGTAGCGGGGTGTGTTTGGCGTTCGTATTGATAGATGGCGTCTGCAGCAGCGTCCGAAGGGGCAGCCGACCAGCGAAAGAAAGCAGACGACACATAGATAATATCCGTTGGCAGCAAAAGCGCCGTCGTTATGCAGACGCGTTTTTTTACTTTAAGTTTTGATTTTATTTTCCTCATTTATTTTTTAACCAAAGGTACATTTCAAAAAGATGATGTCCATTTTAATAAACCATGGTGGTCACAAGCCGTCGCGATAAGGAGGTAGCGCCATCTTTCGATACGAACGCCAAACACACCCCGCTACTGAACCCCTGTCGTCTGCGTCGCTGCCCGCCGAAGACACTGGGAAGTTCCTTGGCCTTATTTTTTACAGAAAAAAAACTACTCTTTGTAATTTTACAAGAAAATACCGATCTGTGAAATGCACCTTTGACGAAAAGTTTATATTGCTACGTGCAGGCGGCGATGTTTATGATCCATTTTAGATAGAGCCTGGTGACATGAACCACCCTATATACTAAGCCTGGAAATGAACGAGACCCTTTAATCGATTAATTAATGGATTAAAGGGTGGTGATTAATCGGGTTAAACGTTTTAATCGACGCCCAGCCCTAATATTGCCGCGCGCAGGGTCACGGACTTGTAGAAAGTTCTCGTTCATAACTATCGTTCATCCTTGTTTTTGTTGTTCTAGAAAGTGCTTGTTCATTCTCGCCCCGAGCGCGCTACGCTCGACCCTTCTCCGCCGAATCTTCGAGATAGTGACTCACTCTAGATAAGAGGCCGCCCGCGACCTTGTCGAGTCAGTTTTCGCCCAGCGTTCGACTCTGCTGCTACGCCGACTTCGACGCCCGCGACGCTCCGTTATTATCTTTTGTACCCTTTTATTTTTGGCACAAGTTCGCCACATTAAACGTTTATTTCTTTCTGTTTATTATTGTTTATTGGTCACCACCCGTGACATTTTGGTGGAGGTGCGGGGTACCGCATGCCCGTGCAGCGTTCCCCTCCCAGGACCCGCAGTGCAAGCCCGACTCCAAGCTCGCTGAGAAGACCACTCAGCGCGGAACCTGAAACTCGGACCAGCCGCCGCACCAAGGGAGAGGATCCGGAGTACGGTTTGCTGCTGGACAAACCCAAGCCAAAGAAGACGACGATGGACAACCAGTCGCAGGCCCCCGCCGCTCCTGCCGTCGTCTACCTACCCGTCGCTCCTCGGACACCGGCTCCCTTCCACGGCGAAAGCCACGAAGACATCGACGACTGGGTCCAACAGTACGAACGAGTGGCCCGCCATAACGGGTGGACACCGGAACAGTGTCTGCAAAACGCTTATTTTGCCTTGGAAGCCACCGCCCGGAACTGGTTCGAGAACCACGAAGCTTCGATCACTTCCTGGGAGCAACTCAAGGCTGAGTTGCGAAGAACGTTCATGAACCAACAACGAAGAGAACGCGCGGAAGAGCTTCTTCAAGCGAGGATTCAAGGCCCTAACGAGAGCGTCGTTAGCTTCGTGGAAGATGTCCTGCGACTGAGCAACCGCGCCGATCCCGAAGCATCCGAAGCAAAGAAGCTCAGAGTCTTGATGCGTGGCGTCAAGGAAAACATCTTTGGAGGCCTTGTGCGCAACCCGCCGGGCACCGTCGAAGCCTTCGTCACCGAGGCGACAAACATCGAGGGCGCCCTCCAAGCGCGCGCTTCCCACTACCAGCGACATCCAAGTGTCGCTGCAACCGCGCTGCTTGGCGGCGAGAACGCTCCTGGTACGGACATCCGCGAAATTATCCGGGAGGTCGTCCGGGAGGAACTCCGCCAGTTGCTGCCAGCCGCAAGTCGTCCAGCGACACTCTCCATTGCCGAGGCTGTGCGCGAAGAAGTGCGTCGGGCGCTCCAACCAGAGGTTCCCGTCACCACGGTGGCACCGGAGGAACCGATGTTGAGCTACGCCGCAATGGCCCGACGACCGCCGCAAGCCCCCCGTCAAGCCACGTCGCCACCCCGAGGAGACGCCCCAACGCCGCATTACCCCCGACGACAGGAAGATCAAGCGCACGTTCACCCAGACCGACCTGCGCCGAGGAAGACAGACGTCTGGAGGACGGCCGACCGACGCCCGCTGTGTTACCACTGCGGGGAAGCTGACCATGTGTACCGCCGATGCCCATACCGACGACTCGGGCTGCGCGGATTCCACCCAAGCGACCCGCGTCCCAGGTATGGTGAACGCCCTCGGGAGATCGACGAGTACCTGCGACGACCCCAGTCCCCCGAGCCTGCGTCCCGCCGAGAGTTCCGGTCGCCGTCACCGCGACGTCCAGCTTCGCCGATGCACCGACCCCGACGTGAAAGCCTGTCGCCCCTCGCTCCTCGCCGGGGAAACTAGGCGCGGCAACCCCTGGAGGTGGAGTTGCCGAAGACGACCGACGTAAAGAGCCTCCACGAACGACGGAGCGCTCCCACTCTCCCGACGATACGCATCACAACGACGCTCCTGCTTCGGTGTCCAACAACTTAAACGTTGTTATTGACGGCCTCGACTCATCGGCACTCGTGGACACCGGAGCAGACTACTCAGTCTTGAGTGGGAGGCTCTCTCGCCGCCTGCGAAAAGTCATGACGCCGTGGGATGGACCCCAAATACGAACCGCCGGAGGACATCTCATCACGCCAGTCGGGAGATGCACTGCTCGCGTCGAGATCCACGGTGAAACGTGCCCTGTGAAGTTCGTCGTTCTGCAAGACTGTTCGAGGGCGCGGGAGTACCGTGCCACGTGTTTTTTCACGAGCGCTGCCGACCTTCGCCATTAGACAAGGTGTACTCTACAAAGAGAACTTCGGGAACAACAACTCGCCATGGCTGCTGGTAATCCCGACCGACCTTCGGGAGGAGATCTTTCAAGCCTGCCACGACGACCCGACGTCCGGACACCTTGGTTACAGCCGGACCCTGGCACGTATTCGTGAAAAGTATTACTGGCCCAAGCTCCCCAAAACCGTCCACCTGTACACGCGATCATGTCATGAATGCCAGCGACGAAAGAAACCTCCGACGAGGCCGGCCGGACTCTTGCAGTCAATTCCTCCGCCAACAGCACCCTTCCAGCAGATCGGAATGGATCTACTTGGCCCTTTTCCGCCGTCAACGTCGGGAAACCGCTGGATTATCGTCGCCACCGATTATCTCACACGGTACGCCGAGACGAAAGCCCTTCCAGCAGGCACGGCTGTTGAAGTCGCCAAGTTTTTCATCGAGTCCATCGTCCTCCGGCACGGCGCTCCAGAAGTTTTGATTACAGATCGCGGATCATCGTTCATGGCGCAGCTGACCCAAGAAATCCTCCGACTCAGTCACACCAGCCACCGTCGTACAACTGCGTACCACCCGCAGACCAACGGGCTGACGGAAAGACTGAACAAGACAATCGCCGACATGATCTCTATGTACGTCGACGTTGAGCACAAGACGTGGGACGAGGTGCTGCCCTACGTCACGTTCGCCTACAATACGGCGGTTCAGGAGACCACTGGATTCACCCCTTTCCAGCTGGTACATGGTCGGAAGGTGACGACCATGCTGGACGCAATGCTGCCCCATGAGCCATCTGACAATCAGAGCGACGACGCCCAGGTGGTTGCTCAACGCGCCGAAGAAGTCCGCCAGCTCGCCCGACTCATGATTCAAGACCAGCAACGCGTCGACGCGGGCCGCTACAACCTTCGTCGCAGGGACGTTCACTTCCAGCCCGGAGACAGGGTGTGGGTGTGGACGCCCATCCGTCGCCGCGGTCTCAGCGAGAAGCTTCTGAAACGCTATTTCGGACCCTACAAGATCATCCGACGGCTCGGCGATCTGAACTACGAAGTCCTTCCCGACGGAACGCGTCCATCTGCAAGACGCCAGCCACGACCCGAGGTGGTGCACGTCGTCCGGCTGAAGCCGTATTACGAACGATAGCACTTTCCACCGTCGTCGACGTGTGAACTGTGAACTGTGAACGGTGAACAGTGAACTGGTGAACTGTGAACTATGGCTCGCAATTCTACTGTCCTTTAGTTGTGGATTTGTTTTTCGTTTTGTGCTGCATCGGGACGATGCGCTTTTAAAGGGGGGGATAATGCCGCGCGCAGGGTCACGGACTTGTAGAAAGTTCTCGTTCATAACTATCGTTCATCCTTGTTTTTGTTGTTCTAGAAAGTGCTTGTTCATTCTCGCCCCGAGCGCGCTACGCTCGACCCTTCTCCGCCGAATCTTCGAGATAGTGACTCACTCTAGATAAGAGGCCGCCCGCGACCTTGTCGAGTCAGTTTTCGCCCAGCGTTCGACTCTGCTGCTACGCCGACTTCGACGCCCGCGACGCTCCGTTATTATCTTTTGTACCCTTTTATTTTTGGCACAAGTTCGCCACATTAAACGTTTATTTCTTTCTGTTTATTATTGTTTATTGGTCACCACCCGTGACAATATAAAGAAACATCTAGAAATTATTAAATGCTTCTTGAAATATATATCCAGTTGAAGTGGGTTTTCGTTAACATTGCCGCCCATTTTTATTTATTTATTACTCGAATATCTTTACAACCTTGCTCAAGGATATGTTTGAAAAAACAAGAAAAAACAAGGGCGCATCTCAATATTTGTACGACTATTATACAGCGATCCAAGCGAATGACAAATTTCGGAATATGATGATACAAAAACAATATTCATATTGCGCAGGGACACTACGCATGGCGTTTCACTCACTCATGAAACTTGCGCACTTAGCACTTACTACGTCGACTCGTATTCTAATCTTCGTCATTTCCTGGGGTCATTCTATTCTTCCTCGTAATTGGCTGTCTCGGTACTCTGAAAGAAAGCGATTTCGCAGACATTTTTAGATTGAGATGTATTTCTGAATGGCCTTCTTTCTCTAGACAACATAAAACCTTGAAACATCAGAACAGCAACCTCCGGTTGAAATGCTCAGAGGGGGTAGAGGCAAAGCTAGCTGCCTTCGTTTGTATTCACTCTTCGAACGCTTTTAAATGTGAACGCTGAACACAGGATGGCAACGTTCGACGTTAGAACGCCTCTAAAGAATGAATAGAGAAAAAGGCAGCTAGATTTGCGTCTACCCGGCCACTAATCATTCCAACCAGAGCTCGCGGCTCTGGTGACCCCTCGCGATCTCCTCTGCTCCTCTAACTCCTTTTATAACCGTAAACGTCGCCAATACATCTGAACGCAGCGGTTATTTTATTTTATTATTATTACCTCGTATTAGCGTGCACGATGCGGCCCGTCTAACGTCCGCAGCAACGGACGTTGGTGGTCGAGGCGGTCACGCATAAATCTGGCCGGTCAAAGACGGCAAGAGCCGTGCACATCAGCCGGCCGATGCACTCGACTCGATCCGGAAAAGCGGCCGGGTTGTTTGACGGAAGCGGCCGCCGGCGAGCCAGAGCGTCCGGGGGGCATCCGGCAAATTGATGGTGGCTCGTTATTCCGGACCCTGATCCCGCGCCCGGGGCGGAGGGACCCCCCCTCTCCAATTTCGGAACCGTCCTTTTGGTGCAGGGGGGCCGCCAGTTCCTGGCATCGTCGCCAAATTACTGCATTTGCATGAGCTTGCCCGCGCCCGTCGGCTCGGCTTACGGGAAGTGCCCGGTTCATTCAAGAAAACTCACCGTTTTTTTTTTTTTTTTTTGCTTTTTTGCTTTGTGATTCGCCGTTATAGAGAGTATTCACTGGACGCCGTATTTGTGGGTGCTGTTTAGAGTGCTTGCCCAGAAGGAGCTCGCATTAGAAAGGTTGCTCATAACAGCAATCTTGATGGTCTGGCACACACATTGCCAAAGAACTGTTGAAAAAAATTGGGTTGTGTGTATTTTATACAGCCTAGAACTTGGTCTGCCTCAACGGGCGACGAGTCTCCCAGCTGTAGATGAGCAATTTAGCCAGTGCAGTACAACCGCTAGCCTGGGGTCTTTAACGTGCATCACGCAGTAGTGATACACGACCGCACGCCGGTACGATGATCATCCAGATGAAAACGGGCAGGGGTGGTGATTGAACCCAGAATCCCTGGGTTCTGCAGCGCGAGCTTTCGCTCCACGTGCTCCGAGCTGGTGTGCGCTAGCGCACTCGGCTACCGACGAATTTAATCTCGAGAATTAGAAACCGCACGATATATTGCTTTGACGTGAGTATCAGAACAGCGCAATGATGCGTACAGAGGAGCATTATACCAGGTGGTTTCCGACTGGCTCGAGATTGGACCTGGATTCCTGAAGGTTCCACCCTTAGTCTATAGACCTTTCCAGCGGCAGTCTCGACCGAAGCGATTTACAGCGCGCGTCCCTGGTTTTGAGAGTGTACGTCAGTGTTGCCCGACTGCGCTGAGCTGTGGAGTTTCTCGTCAGTGAGCTGTGGCAGCCTGCGTAGGCGCAATTGCGGACGCTGGTGGAGGCTAAATTGCCGCGTTTTCTTTTTTCTTTTGTGTTCTGTGGCGAACATAACTTATAGATGTATTTAAGAAACCAGTGCTCTATTTTTGGGAACAAAAACAAAGAAATGAAAGCTGTTTTGGTGAGTCCGTGCGCGACAGAACAAATGCAACTGGAATGTTTGTTTCAGTTTATGTTCATCGTTTTACGGCACCGTACACTCAGCCGTGTCAATCTCTATAGGTCAAAATATCTGACCACACAGGATATCCGAACTGCATGGATATTCCCCAACGCGCATAGCATGAAATTCAATAAGTATCATCAATCGAACAACATATATTGTACGTACCCCACGGTGCCGCGTTATCCGAACAGGATTTGAGAAAGGTCTCAAATAACACAGCATATCCAATATACATGTGTCGACGATAGTCACTTCACGGCAATCGGACGGAATCCGGAGCGTTTTTGGGAACATGTAGAAGAGAGCAGCTTTTTTGCGCAGCTTCAAAGCAAATGAACCAACGTGTCTATTCTGTCCCCACATCCCGGACCCGACCCTATCAGCTATTTTTCGCGAAGACCCGGAACACAGCCGGGAAGGCTTCTGCGTCGCGCGCTGCTTGAAGTTCGCTCTCTTCGTTCGTTTCCTGCGAAGGCCGAGCAGCCTACGAGCCCTGGTATTCTCTGGTTCGCACAGTGGAAGATAACATACAAAGGGTAAGCATCCTAAACAGGCAAATAAAATAAAAACTTCTAAAAAAAGCCGCCGAACTCTGAATGCAAAATGCAGGTGGGGAGTCACACTGACCGGGTTTCCACAGCTCAGGCGGGTGCCAGAAATTTCTGGCTGATAGGGGTCGCTCGATTCGGAAAATGGCGGCGGCCAGAGCGCTCTTTTTGCAAAGGTCTATAGGCTGTCACGAAGCATAAAGGCATGCCTTCCGGCCGGCGCGCGTTCGAAACAGTTGAAGCAGTAAGAGTTTCGAGTTTGACGAAAATCCCCCGAAGAGTGACTAGCCCGGTTTCTCAGAACCAGATAAGTAGGACTGTCAGTCGCATGCAACAGTTCTTTCGACACGATTCATACGTGAGGTTATGCGTATATTCGTACAAGTGGGACGTTGGCTCTCTTAGACCTAGACGTTTCTCTGGATTTCATAGGCTGAATTTTATAAATCGCCCTTCGTAGACTGCTTGGAATGATGTGTATACTCTGATATATGATTACGCCAAATTCTCCTAATTATATATGCCTTAAGCCGCTGTCGCGATGTTAAAGCATTATACGAGAAACAAACAGCAGACACTTTCTAAGGAGTGTTTCTGCCTTGTTTTCTTGTATCAAGATCCTCCCTCATTGGTCATGCTAAAACTGTCTGCAAACGTCTTCGAAGCATGTATGAAGCAAACATGCTCGAAACATGCCTGAGACGTGTCCACAGGTAACTCTGTCGTCATGTCTGGTATGAGCTGTGTGACGTTGGCTTTAATGATAATCTCGTCACACTGTAATATTTCATATTAATGTAACTTAAAAGAAGCTCCTCTAGATATTCTTCATTGGCTAGATAACTAGCCAATGAAGAATTAGTAAGCAAACGATTGGTTTACTGAGTGAATACGGGGATTTAGTTAGTATTTCTTTACCCGGTAAACAACTCAGTCGAACTAATCCATAAGACGCATGGTAATCTTAGTTCCGGTCATGCTCCGACGATACTCAAATGCTAATCCGCAGCCGTCGCGATCATCATGACCACAGCACGCCCCTTCCGTACACGCTTTGAGATCGCTTCGATGTACGAGACATGCACTGCGAATCGGCCGCCGAGGCTCGTCGAGAGATTGATATGTAAATGCGTCGGGCATCCAGAGAAACCCGGGAGACTAGTGCCTGCGTTAGAGACGCGCCTATATAAAAAAAGATTAAAATAACGTCGGGTCTGTCGAGTTGGCTTTGATTCCCGAACATGAGACTGATAAAAGCGAACGACAGTTTAACGAGCAACAACTCTATTTGTGTGTGTGTGTGTGTCTTCGTGTCTGCGCATGATGTCTTTATTTAGTCCGACGGTCGCCAACGCCACAGAAACTTCCATGAGTGATGCATCACGACTGCGGTCAGGACTCTAGTTCGGGGAGGTTCGCAGATACGAGCAGCGTCCGGGGGCCAACATGTGGGCTGTTTTGTTTCGTCCTGCAGCTGGCTTGATAGATTATTCTTCGTGGCCGATTCCCTTCAGTGGCCGCATTGGAACTGGGAATGGACAGGCAGGATTGTTGCGAGCTGGATACGCGATCGGTAAGTAATGATGTCTCAGTGAAACGACGTCGGTCGTGTCAACCTAATCGGTTCCGTAGTGTCGCAGCGGAGCTTTCTCTCGGTGCCCGAGAGAGCGCTGTGAGAACAAAAGATACGCGCGACTACTTCGTTTAGTGTGCATCTCATTTGATTCGAAGGCCGTGCGATGTATAATCCTGCCATTGGTCAGCACCTCCTTTGTGCGCACGAGGGTTGCACCCATTCCTGAGACAGCAGTTTACTGGGGCCCGCATTCTCCCGGTGTAAAGTGGTGGAAACCACCCTGACTTGGAATGATGAAATCCGCACGTTCTTCTCTGGTCATGCCGATCACAGATCTTTGTATTGAAACTGTTCGCTGAATGAGCGCCCAGTCGTAAATATATGGTACTGCCTCGGAATGCGTAGTTGACTCGTGCATAATGTTCTACTAAACCCTGTTACAAATTATGAGACGAGTTATTCTAGTTGATCCTGCTGCTCGAACAGCTGTTTTTGAGTGCGCTTTAGCTGCGCCTGAGAATGAGCAAGCATGGAACCACTCAGTAGCGGTGTTACTTCGTGAGAAAAAATAAATCTGCGGAGGTCAGCGTTAGTTGATTTGCCCGAGACGCTCAGTAACTATTTCTAAATGCGCCTGCAACCAGAGATATGGTCCCGCCGATACAAAGTTCGGGCACGAGCGCGCGTTCTCCGGCAAGACAACTTCCCGCAGTCAAAGCTCCACCGAAGCGAGGATGTACAGTGGCTAGCGATATGAGCTAGAATGCTCAAACGGAGACTACGCTGCCGCACGGCTACCGTGCGTGCCACGGGGGTATACCCGTGCCACACGGGCAACTCGAATGCCATTTGCAACAAATGACATTCGTGTGATCGACGAATCGGCTCGCGATCTGTCGCGCGTGGAACGCCCCACGCTCGGAGTGTCGCGCGCTGATTGGCCGGTCGTTCAAATGTCATTCGTTGTAAATGGCATTCGAGTTGCCCGTGTGGCACGGGTATTAAACACCTCCACTGCCGTTGCGACCATCCAGTCACCGCCTGCTAAACCAATTGGTTTGTACTGCCTGGTCGCTGTTTCCGCGATCTAGCTCATTTTGCTAGTCACTGTACAAGGTGCAGCCGGCTGGGCGACGGAAGGAGTCGCCTGGTTAGTCCACCCACCAGAGACTATACACCAGCATGCTGCTTACAAACCTTGTTTTCCCACACCATGTGCGGGAGGCACTGCGCGCGCGCAGAATCAAGATTGCGGAGAAGTTGGCCATCTGAGCATGCGCAGTACAGACTGCAGCGCCACCGCAGTGCCGTGACGTCAGAGAGTTGAAATGGCGCATAGTAGGAAAATGACCAAACAGATTGCATGCAGATGAGCCTTGTCAGTCTCGGAAGAAGGCTACGAGAGACAAAGAGAAAGAGAACGAGAGTGAGAATACTCTAGTGCGATAAAGTTGATCCCCGGCCAGAAATGTCCTTAGGATATTTGACACTCTTGGTGCTTTAAGCGTCGTGGCCTGTAAATGGCTTGAAGCTCTGGCGGGGCAGCGACTTAGTCGTTTCAGGAGGAGGGAGGGTGCGTGTAAGGGGGAAAGGATATGGTTGAGAGGTCAGTAGTTGCTCGCTGGCATGTCCAATAAGTGTGTTCGGGAATGGAGTAGCCCCCCAGACCTGACAAGGGGAGTAGCCTGGCCGTTGGGAGATGTGATGATGGAAAAGGTCAAAGGGGGGGATCAGTCTGCGCCTGTTTGAGGATGGCTCAGTCCTTTCTGGACGTCGTGTGTTGGACGAGTGGTAGGGAGTGGAAGTTGTGCCGCAGCGCGCGTAGGCAATCAGGGTGTTATTTCTTGTGTTGGCGTGTGAGGGCTTGTACTGTTAATTAAAGCTGAAGGCCAGGGGCTGCCGGCACCTGGATCTGGGTTGTCTCGGGTTGCGGAATGAGCTGCTTTATCCCCATGGTGCTTTGGTGTCCTGGTATCCATTCCAACTGAATATGAGTGAGAGGATGGAGGTGTGGATACAGTTGCAGGTCTGCCGTGATATGAGGTGGTAATGTGTTGAGTTCAAAATCCCGCAGGGCCTCCTGGCTGCCTGTGCAGGGATTATGATGTTCGTGGTGGGGTACGGTATGCAATGGTAGTGGCTTCGAGAATCGCCTGTTCTTCCGCATCTGCTGCCGTGTGGACGGGAGTATGTTTGTGGATGATTGTTTTCATAGTTCTGTAGAAGGCTGTAAACGCCGCGCCCTCCTGACAACTTGCGTCTGTGTAGTATATGCCAGGGCTACCTTGACCGCAGTGGATAGCTCTCATCTGGCCACGGTTAGAATGGCGGGCGGGGTCCATATTTTTCCGTATTGGGGCCACCGTGAGTCGGGGAATCGTTTTCCACAGTGAAGTTTTGATGAAAAGTACACTAGAGGTACATTGTAGCCCAAATCCTTAAGCAGGGATCTTTCTTGCGCCGTGGCTCTGAGGCGGGTATGCTCTGCCTCAAGGTAGATGGAAACTCGGTCACGAAGGTGATTGTGAAATGCCGTTGCTTCTGTGAGGGGATTGGGTGCGTAGTTAAGCAGTCCTAATTTTATTCTGATGCAAAAACGGTGTCCTGTGGTTGTCAGTCGGACTTACGGTAAGGCGTACAGTGCGCTGGTGTAGATGAGGTCCTCTGCTATTTGTCGGAGGACTGATGTAGTCATTCGTTGGTTTCGGCGGGTTTTACGCTGAAGGATATTCTTAATTAGATGAATAGCGCGCATGGTGTTGTGTAGCCGAACCGTGTGCCAATTGTCTTCTTGCCAGAGGAAGCCAAAGACGCGGATACATGCCTTTCGGGGTCACAGGGATCCTGTTGAGGCGAAGTGTTACAAGGTCTCGTTGTGCCAGACCTTTTGCTTTTACTCGCTCATCGGTGATAATGATGTATTCTGATTTTTCTGGGGCACATGATAGATCGACTCCGTTGGCGTATTTCTCAATTAAATCAAGGGCTTCTTAGAGTGCCATCTCCTGTTCCCCAAAATTGCCTGTCTTGCACCAGATGGTAATATCATCTGAATATTAGGCATAACGGATATGAGGTATGTGGTTGTGATGTTAGGAGAGCTTCATCATGGCGATGTTGAATAACATTGGAGGTATGATAAATTCCCGTATCTAGTGACAGGGTAGGGGTCTGATTGTTGTCTATCACTCTCTGGTATGCGTATAGTTCTTTCCGTAAGGAAAGCTTGAACGTAGCTGTATTATCTGCCGGAGATTCCGAGTTATTGGAGATTTTGGAGGATACTGGCATGTTGGACGCTATCAAAAGCTTTTTTTTTATGTCGACCACTACGATAGTACATAATTTTGCAGCAGTTGGGTACTTCTGAGTTGCTGCTCGTAGCCAAAGTGCGATGTCTTGTGCACTGATGAGGTATCGGATGCGTATTTGGGTAGACGTTAGGCGGTAAGTATGGTCAATTGGCCATTCTAGTGTGGTGAGCACCATATTTTCCGTGACCTTTCCCACACAGTAGGTCATGATGATGGGACGGATGTTAGTGATTATAGTGGACTCTTCACTCGGCTTGGGGAGGAAGGCAACCGTAGGTTCCTTCCATTTCGAAGGAAGGATCCCCATGCTTCAGGCTTCGTTGATATGATAATAATGCAATTAAGTGCAAAGTTTCAAACGAGCTGGATAAGAATGACGATAATAATCCCTAAAGAAGGGGATTATTAAACCTTAAAGTTGCAAGCCGTTCACCCTTGTTGGTGTCAGACTGGTGGCAGCTGAAAAAACCATTTCGCTCTACTGACGTCTAATTCTTAGTTAGCTCAGTTGCTAGAGCGCTCCACTAGAAATGGAGATGTCCCTGATTCGACACCAGGACCAGGCGGATTTTTTCGGTCGCGCACCAGTCACCTAGCTGCGTTAGAAGATTAGTGTTTGTCCTTCGTACCCTTTATTCCACTTCTCCATGGATTATTATCATAATTCGTTGATGAGTTGCAGCACATCTCTTAGTTCCTTGAGAAAAAAGGCTCCGGAGTGCAGCGTTTCTATAATCTTATCTGGTCCAGGAGCAGTGCTTTTCCGCACTTGTTGAAGAGCTGCCTTAAGTTCCCCGAGGGTAAAATTAGACTGAGTACCCTCATGCGTTCCATGGGCTTCTGGCTTCGCTGGGAGTGATTGCGGGTTGTGGTCTGGAATCTGGATAGTAGGTATCCCTGAAGACGTTGGTGACTTGGGTTTCGGTGTAGTTGTTTTTCATCCTTAATTTGGCGAGGTGGTTTCGTTGAGTGGAGTTTCCTAAAAAGGGAGCGAAGTATGCTCCATAACCTCCTGTTGTGGAGTTACTTGGAAAGATATTTGGAATTCGAAATCCATTGGTTTGCTGCCATTTGTTGTGCATAAGGGGCAATTTCGTCATTCAGGTCTTGGATTTTACAGTGAAGGTTGATGTTAGTCTTCTGCATTTTTCACTTTCGGAGTAGGTTATTCCGGCGTACCCACAGAGAGATCAGATGGGTATTTACCGCAGGGTAGTCGCTCGTCGAGCAAACGTGCTATGTATAGGCTTTAAAGGGACCATAAAAGCTAATTGGAAGTTTTATTTGACGATAAAAAATTAAAAAAGGGCGTCAGGCACGTCCCAGACAATGTTGACGAAGTTCTTGTGCAAACAGGTGTTTTGGTTCCGGCACCAATCAATTATACAGGTGGGGCAATAATTGCGCTGGGAACGATGCCCGAGACCCCCCGAGACGGCGGCAGAAACGTTAACTGAAGGACGCTGCGTAACATCGAAGCGTGAAGACAAAGGGCTACTCGTCAGGCGATTGGTTCAAACGAATGACGCGCTCTTGGCGTTGCGGCGACTTTGGCAATAGGGCGGAGAGTCGCACGCTCGGAGGCGGCGACAGACGTGTCTGTGGCAAGTCTGGGGTGCCGTCGTAAAGTGCCCATCCAGAGATTCGCGTCCTGAGAAGCATCTCCCTTTCCGTCGGCGTGGGATCGCTGAACGGGAGCTCAAACTTGCCTGCGAGCGTGGCGTTGCCGTTCATTTTTCCAGTTCACAGTCCGCCGTTCACTATAGCCAACCGCGGGAACCGCGCTGAGGTTCCACTAAATCCTACTGAAAATCAACAGTGCTCCTCGACGTCACATCCGAGCGTTTGTTGCGGTTTAGCACATTTATTTGTACGCGCAAAAGTAAAACCCTCAGAATTGTAAAACAATTGAGTGGCATGCTAGGACCCCAATGCATCCGAAAACAGCTTTTTTTTTTTTAATGATTTGAAATTGCCTTCATGGTCCCTTTAAGAATAGTTTGGAGAGAGGATAAACATTCTGAATAGAACAATGTGGTTGGCTGGTCGTTCATGACCTGGCGTGTTTTATGCCAGTCAGTGATGTGGTTTCGTCAGAAGCGCCAGCTTGATGTCTTTACTTGGCCTTCTGGTAAGATGATCAGAAGAATGTTATGGTCGCTTCCGATGGATTCTTCAATATTTTCCCTGTGCGGCTCCTCCAGTTTTTTGGGTCACGTAATCTTCGGGTTTGTGTCCGCTTCTTTACTGGTGTCAGTTCTTGTCGGAAACGTGAAATCATTGACGGGAGTAAAAGGTTATTGTTGCATGAATATATCGAGTTTGCGGCTTATGGGCTCGGCTCTGTTGCAGTTCCAGGCAATGTTTGGGGGCGTTACAATCTCCTCCTGTAAAGAAGCGTTCGCTCGGAGAGTGACATTGTTGAAAATATCTGTGCAGTCAGGAAAGTTCTTCAGGTTGTTTTAATGGAGGCCAGTAGGTGTTAAGTACGCGTATGATGACACCATCAATCAGGCTTTCCCTGTTCACCTGTTCAATTTAGGTGGTGTTGACGTGGGAGGTATCGTGTTGAAGTGTTAAGTGTTGTTTGCACACGTATGTGACAGTCATGCCCGGCACTTGTGGAGCGGCTTGTTGCTTCCATGATTTGCGGATAATGAATGGTTGACTGTAATGATCGTAGCCAAGTACAGGGACGATGCCCTTTGTTTCCTAGAGGAGAATGATGCAGGGGGATGCATTTGATGGAGAAGATATGGGGTGACATCAGTTTTTTTTTTCCTTTTTCATAACCCGCGACAGTTTTACTTCCATACGGTGGGATGATCGCCAGCGGTTTGTTTATTTATGTTCATCGTATTCCATTTCATCGGATGCCGTTTGTGAGCATTTGCGTGGGAGGTAGTCGCTGAAATCCCCTAGTTCGCGGATGATTTCCGGAGCAATAAAGGACTGGAGTTGGGCGGTTAGAGCGTCCGCGAGGGAGGCGAGAATATCCGTTATTGTTTTTTGTATGAGTGTTTGGGGATCGTGGCCACGAGTATAGCGGACCTGGACCCATGGGGGCCAAGTGAGAAGAAGAGGACGGCATAGAGCAGAGCTCGGGCAGCGAGCTCGCGGATGGTCGGCGACAGAACGGTGAAAGAGCTAGGCGCTGCCTCCTGAACGTCCAACTGTGATACAGTACTATACTCCGTTTCACCTTACGTTGTAGCGCAGCGAAGGCTAGGAGTGCGAGCTCATAGCGTTGCCAGCTCCCATTATTTCACGAGAGTTTGTGCCACCAAGATCTGCCCCAGAGCAAGCAGCTCGCGCTTGTAGCCTTTCCTGCGGTACATCATAAGGGGAAATAGGGTATATATCATTCGTACCTTGCGTTGTGTGATTTCCTTCGGGGTGGTCGAGGCAGGGCCTGATCGGGCGATGGCTAAAGCAAGTTTTACCATGTCGTGAGTATGGACCCATATTACGCTGTCTTATGGTCTATCTAAAAATACTGCACAGTGGCGTGCTATAACGACACCATAAAAATAGGACGTCTATCAATGGTATACAGTCTCTTGGAAGTGAGTATTATATCACTTATAGACTTGTCAGCTTGTTGGTGATTCTTGCGCACACCACTGTTCAGTATTGTGAGATCGACCGTAAGAGGACGAAATATTTGAAGGTGTCTATTAGGGGTGAGAACGGACATTCACGCCTCTAGCGGTAAGCTTCAGCTGTGGGGACAACAAACCGTATTTTATGGTTTGTTTTTGATCCAAAAAATCGAAGATGGCGATGCCAACGCCGCTCCTCGTGCGACTCAGATGCACCAAAAACGCAAGCAAGAAGCTTGAACTTAACCAACCACGCCCTGCAGTTCTTAAGCTGTCAGAGGGTCCAAGAAATTTCCTTTAGCAAGATCAGCTCCTGTAAGGCGATGGAGTACGCTCTTGGTATCCGTCTGGTATCAATCACGGGTCCTGCTTACAAAGTAGCTGCTGCGATTTATCGGCCGTGTTCGTTTAAAAATAACGTAACTTAATTTCGTGCAACGTGAAAGCGCTCGGACTGATGAGAAATGACTAAAGTGTTTAATTTAGTGGATATTTGATGTCCTCGGTATATTTCTACCTGTTTGTTGTAGTCATAGTGCCGATACACGATGCAGTGAACTGCGCTGACGACGACGAGCTGCGAGAAGCCGCAGCGGCATGCGAGGACATTCTGTTTGCATAATGATGGCGACGCTAGCGGTAACTGCAGCGTCACCTGTGGGTCGATGTAGTCCCTCGCTCGCGCGCGCGATATGTTGTTACGGTTAGAGTCTTCCGATTGAACGGGTTGACCGTGACCTCAGCGGAGAAGAGAACCTCCCTCTCCCTCCGACGCCGGCCGGTGTCGAGAAGGAGGAGGGAGGGTCGTCATCTCAACAAAACGGTGCAAACGCACCAAAAAAAATTGATCGGTCCATTTGGCGCGCCTGCCTCGAGATGGCAGCACCACGCGGCCTCGAAGCCAAGGTTTCCATCGGAATAGGCAACCGTGACGTTGTAGACTCGTGTGTTTCAGCAGCGTGGACTAGTGCGCGTGCGCAGTGGCGTTCGTCGCCCAGGGCGCTAACACGATTCGGCGGGCGGCCGCGTTTCACTTGTCTCACGGAGGAGAGGCGATTTGGGGGCGCCCTTGTCTCCATTTGTAGCCGATTGGCGGCGCCCCGTGCCTTTAATCGCGCCGCTCTGCTCGGAAGTGCACATCGATGTTCGCCAGGGAGCGGGAAATCCGTCTCCGTTTATTTGCCTCGCCGTCGCACGCCTCCTCATTATCGTTTGTTATTGTTAGGCGGCTCTCTCCTCCGGCGCTCCAGCCTCCGCTGCTTCCGCCGCCGAAGCGCCGGCTGCTGCCTGCCGCTGCTTGCACGCTTCTCGAGTTTCGGCTTTTCCTAGAGGCTTCGGCGTGGGGGTTCGTATCCGTCGCGGCGGTAGCGACGGCACGTACGCGTCCTCCGGGCTTCTAGGGAAAGGCCGGTAGCTGGAGTTGTTTACGTCTCTGAGGGGTGCTTCCGATGCGTGTTAAGCCCCGAGAGCGCCTTCGGAGTCCGAAAATACGGACCCTTCTGCCGCGTTAAGTCGTCTCTAAAGGCAACGAGAAGTTGCACTGACAGTGCTAAAAAGATACTGAACAATTTCTTGTACAACTAGTGAGGCCTTTGAGATACGGCGCCTGTTTCCCCGTTATACTATGCGAATTTCATGATAAGAAACACTTTATTGTAATTTTCCTTTAAAGGTAATGATGGGGCCGAAAAGAAAAGCCGCGATAGACGGCTTGACAAGCTTTCGGCCCTATGACAAGTAACGTTATATTGGTGCTGCAGAATCCCCCTTGCAAACATTGCGCGAGCTTCGCTCGCAGGCATAGCAGATATTATTGACAACCCTTTTGAGCCTTTAACGTCTCCTGTGGAAAGTCAAGCATCCATGGACAGTAAGTGTTCGGACAACTATCCCCAGCTAGGTGCTTCACTTGCCTCGGAAGCAGATTTACTTCAAACTCACCCCGGTAAAGCTCTGCCATTAAAAAAAAAAAAAAAACTTAAATGGACCACATATTCAAGCTTCTCCGGTGGTCGCTGTGCCCTTGCTCACCGAACCGAGAAGCTCATGTGTTTTCCTCTTGTGGACTTCAGCAGAAATCCCAAAAGAAGTGGGCTTCAGCCCCTTCTACGGTTTCAGAAGCCAAGCACCGGATGCATACTGTCTATATTAACAAGCTAAGCTGGCAAGCTTCAGAGTACTATGCAATTGACACATCAGCACTTAGAGCTCTAGAGCACGCGAAGTCATCTCATCTATTCCTCAAAATCGTCTAATGTGACTTTTCTTTTTTTTTTTTTTTTTTGCTAGCGCCTGTTTTTATTTGAATAATACCTACTCTATCGCTTGGTAACCGCGAAAGCATCCAGCCGCGCTACACCAACCATATATCCCTATTTCAGAGGCGACAGAACTTTACTACCGAAAAGCAGACAATTCAAATCTCTTCAAAACGAGGTCCTTTAGACACTTGACGAACCAGCGCAGGGTTGTAATCGCCAGCTTATTCCCCGATTCACTAAAAGGCTGCAGAACTATAGTTCCAACCGTTCGACACCAATAACCAATGTTAGCACAAAAAGAAAATCAGCACCGGAGTAGGAATTTTATCCGCGATTCAATCATCTCAGATGCCTCAAATAGATCCGACGACGTTCCCGCCACCCGGTACTCTCATGCCGGTGAGACGGACTTCAGGCCGAGACGACGCGTAACATACATAGTACGGGGGGGCCGACGGCTCGCCCGACCCGCAACCCCCGTTTCCGTACGAGTTAGCAGCGCGGGCGTACTCCATCGAAGCCCGAGAACGAGACCGAGAGCGGGGCGTGAGGTCGCTCGGCGCCCGAGGCAGCCCCCGCTCGGGCCCCCCTCCTTTTTTCCAATCAAGGCGATTGCGCGTCGGGGCCCGGGGGCGCAACCCCGGCCGTCGGCATCTCCCGTCGAGAAACGTATTTGATTCGGGGCGCTGTCGCGGCCGCGCTCGGGTAATGCGCCCGCTGCCAATGACACGGCCGGCCACTCCAATTTTCGCCGCCTCGCAGCGCTCCCTTATTGCCCTGCCCCGGGCTGACGCCGAGCTGCCCCGCCGCCGCCGCCGTCCAGGCAAGGGGTCGCATTAAGTGACGGATCGGGCGCTGCTACATAGAACGGAGCAGTTGGGACGCTAAGTGGAGCAGCAGCGCTCTCGGTTCGGACCGAGGTTGGGCCGAGCGCCGTCGCGAGCTCTGCACATGCGAAGAAGGAAGCACCACGATCCTGGGAGGATGGCTCTTTACAATCACTGCCGGTCTAAGGACGATGGAGACACCGCTTTTGTACAGAGTGCGGGCCTAGTAATACGAAAGAGGCGGCGCAAGTTTTAAATGCGTGCCATTTATAGGGCCGGCCTCGGGGAGTTTGTGTTCGTGGCACACGTAGCCTCGATGACGTGCGCAGTGTCAAGTGAGACCATGACTGTCACGTGGCATCATGACGTCACGTGGCATTATGATGTCATAGTGACGTCGCAGTGTGTCGTTTCCTTTTTCTGTTCCAACAGAAAAATTGCGGTTTCCCAGTGTGCCGCCCAGTGACATCTCTGGGGAGCGGAACATCGCCAGGTTTTCCTAGGGTACTATACGAACTAATTTGAAAAGGGTCTAATGCGGGACACGAGCTTTTGCCACATCCTTCGCATTTTTTCCCCCACTTACCTCTACGGACGCCCAAGGCTTCAGAAACTCAAGGCATGACCTTTTGCGTTCACGCTTCTCGCATCGTCATTGACCCTTCGGCATTCTTACAGGCTAATGCAAGCCTCTGATTGGCTCCGGACCGGTATTAAGATGCTGGCGACTCGGCACATCCTTCATGTTAGGTTGTGCCACGTCCCTCCTTTCTTAAATTGTCACTGACTAAGTTGTGCCACGCTGCGTACATTGCCATGCTCGTCCCCGTACCAGATCTTCACGTGATATTTCAATTTCCCTTTTAAATCATTTAAAAAAAAAATCTAAAAAATGCCGATGTTTTTTTTTTTATTTATTCGTATTTGTACCGGCACGTTACTTCCTCCCCGTTGCCCTCTCAAAACAATATCATAAGACGTTCCCAGATGCGCCGCAAAATATATCCTTTTGTTCTATCCTCCAGTTGCACTAGCGTGCCACCCAGTCGTCGATCAAACTGGGATTACAGAGGGCGGCGTTACCCCAAGCGGAGCTGACTCCACAAAGCGGCCGCCGCGGCGCAACTACTCTCCGCACTCGGCGCGAAAACCAATCGCGGGCGGCGTATACAGCTGGCTGTTCCATTCCGAGATTGGCTGTCCCGCTTGTTGCTGCTGCTGCCGGCCGCCTTCGGGTTTGCTCGCTGCCGGCGGACGGTGCGGCCTTGATTTGGCTGCGCTCAATCGCATTCGGGCTCTTTTCCTCCGCGAGGTGGCCGGTCGACGCGATGAATACGAGGCGACTCGCGTCTGTCTTTCCCAAGACCGTCCCGCAGTCCCGACCGCCTTTCTTGGCGACGCCGCCCGAACGTGGATGTGACCGACTGTATACGGAGCGCAAGTTCATCCGCTTCTTTTGAAGGGGTTCTGGTGACGTCAGAACGCCGGGCTCTGATTGGTTCTGAATGAAGGACAGTGGGTAGACGTTGAGGCTACTTGCTTTGAGGTTTAAATGCTGTCCTTCAATCAGATTTAACCAGAGCTCGGCGTTCTGACGTCACCAGAACCGACTCCAAAAGAGGCAGACGAACTTGGGCTCCGCATAGGCTGACTCAACTCTCTGCCTTCACGCCACGGTGGTGGCGCTGCTGTCGGCACTGTGCATACGCAGACGCTTCACTTGACGCGAATCTAATTTCTGCGCACGCGCGCTGCCCCACGGTGTTCGCAGCGGACATGAGGACAGACTTACCTGCGGACAACGCCTCGAGTACTTTCGAAAGCATGTTTGAGTCGTACAAGAAAGGATGGATGGAGGGATGGATGGATGGATGTTAATGGCTATGCCCTTTGTAACGGGTGGTAGCTTGGGCCACCTAGCCCAAGTCAGGAGGAACACGCTTCGGACACTGTCGAAGACTGTCTTTTCTATCGTGTATTAGTGAAGCAGTGCGGGTTTCCGAGCATCTCGTTCATATTATCGCTTTCCAGCCGATGAGATTGCGCCATTAGCCGATGGAGACGCGGGAACAACGAATCCCGAAGCAAGACACGTCAACGTAGTAATTCACACCGTGAATTTATTAAGCTGACATGATTTTGGTCGCTGGCATGTTAAGGCACGCGGAGCGTGGCTTTTGACGTTCGCGAATTTGGGGCATTTTGGAAGCTACGCTAGCCCAGATGAACATGGCAAAGATATAGTGGACGCCGAGATATATAAGATTCCGCCAATCGAAACGCCATTGGAGGTAAGTTAGTCCTAGTACTACTCCACATAATCTGATAACGCTACCTTCGGTAAGTCTTAATGACCCTTTCTGAAGAGTCCGTTCACGCGACACATCGCGCGGATCGTCAGCCAATAAGCGAGAGCGTTCAATATAGTTTTAGCTCGAAATCGATCTAAGCACTCGCGGTCGGAGTCTTTCGGCTCCGTGTGAAGACTACTCAAGACATACGATACGTGCCGCCGCCAAAAGAAAGGAAGAAGAAGAAATAAATCTCTTTTCCAGTCAAGTAAAGCATAAATAAATGGGATGAAAGAGGGAAGAGAATAGGTGATATTGCGGGAGTGTATGTGTGTGTGTGCGTGCGCTCGGTCCGTGAGCGAGTTTGGGGACGGCGATTCAATCGTGCCAAATGGACGCCGCAGGCCGGGGAGACCGCCTCTGGTCGAATGGATATAGCTGGGCAGCTGCGTCGCATTCTTCGTGCCAAGCAATTAAGGTGAAGAGAGGGCTCCCTCTTTTTTTATGGCGGGGGCGACGCTGGAGCCCGGAGCGGCTTCCGTCGCAACGCCTGCCTTCTCCGCGGCCATCGAGTGACACGCGTCGCGACTGGGACGGAATTCATTTCGCTTTTACGAGAAGCGCCGAAGATGCAGGGCGCCAAACAAACGTCCACATGCGTACAAAAAAAAAAAGAAAACGTTGCGATTTTTTTATTAGTTACAAAGAGAGATGGGGGGAGTATTGTTGCTCGAAACGCTGCAGCTTTTTCGAAAATGAAGTAACTCTGTCAATGTTGAATGCGAAAGAATTAACTGTCCAATGGAGCGAAGCCGGCGTTGTCTGTAACCGTCTGTAGCAGCGAAACGGCAGCTAAATTCCCATTTGTCAAAAGGACAGCAAGACAGATGCTTCGTCACGAAAGGCGGCGCGCCGCCGGCTTCCGTGACGTTCAAGGTCAAAGCTGACGCGCCTCAGAAATGAAACACAAAGAACAGCACAGCAACGCAGATGCATAGTCACAGAAGCCGCGGAGCCGGCAAGGTTCGCCGCACCTCCGCAGTGGGGGAGCGTGATGTCACCGGCGGTGTGCTGCGTGTAGAAATGCTCTCGCATTCTTACACGTAAGCAATCTTAAGTACCTCTGCCAAATATTGGGGGTTTTGTTTTCGTTCTTCAGCAAAGCACCAGCGAGCGCCTTAAGTCTAGGTCAAACTGGTAATGCATCACTCGAAAGACAGTGTGCGGACATTGCCCCGGGCAGGGTGTAAGATTGACAGGTGGGGAAACAAGAGCCAAATGAGCGACCGGATTGTGTCCCTCTCGCTTTTCTATTTTTCTGTGGCGCCATCTACGTGGAGCAGCGCGAACTCTCACTCCGGGTGGGCGACCGGTGGCGACCGGCTAGACCGACGGAGATGGTTTCTCGTGGATTTTCAATGGAGGACTGTCGTGCTTTCGGTTTATTTTGCGCACACTCCCATAGACTTCCCCGCAAATCCGATTCCAATTTTTTCCTCTTGCCACAGCGCCATCTGTCGCAAATCGGGGGTACCCGCAAGCAGACGAGTACACAATCCGGTCACGGCGCTGCGGCAGGCTTCTATGGGCCGTTTCCCCACTTGTCTATCTTACACTCTGGTCTCAGGCTTGTTTGTTGTATGACGCCCCTGTGACATTGTCATACAAAACATTCGGCAGACATGTTTGGGGCATCTGTGTGAAACAAACATGTTTCGAACCGTGATTAAGGTGTTTCTGCAGATACGTTTTGTTACTATGTCTGCAGCGAATACTTTGTACTTTGCATGAGTGAGACTGCGGCTTTAGATCGTACTCTTTCCACTAATATAGTTAAAGTTGCCCTTTATTTATTGACTAATGCTCATAATTGTCTAGAAAAATAAGAAGAAAACCCTGGGTAAGTAGTCCGCAAGAAATCAGCAATCATAAGCTCCGATAAAAGTACGCGTGTCGCATTTATTAAAATATACGCGATAAAAATAAAACTGTTTTAACGATCTTGGGACTTTTGAGGAATAGGGAAACGTAACGTTTGAACACTTTGGTGTAAGAAAATTGAGTGACCTAATTACATAGTTTTATATAATGCATTGTGCCTGTAATCAGATACTTATTTTCTAACGTCACGTGTATGCGACATGCAATGTCACGCTCTTGCGAGGCAAAACAAAAATGATGCTGAGATTGATTCTGTACAGCGAGAAATCTGACCCTCTTTCTTGTCCGCAACACAGGTTTAACTGGAAGAGCAATTCAATCAATCCAGCACGACAGATAACCCGTGGTCTTTAACGTGCATCATGCAGTAACGGTGGTTACACAACTGCAGGTCGACGCAACGCCTACACTTCAGGAAATCCGGAGCGTCCATTTTTCCGAAGAGCACTTGGGTGAGTCAATGAATGCCATCTACCGAAAGTCCTCGGCGAATGACGAATTTGATAATATCGCGAGGGAGATTATTACTTGTCAACGTTGGCCGTTGGCAGGAGCAGAGGCTGGAGGTACAAGGAGGTTTGAGACCAGCACCCTGAAGGCATAAAAGAACCCGAGAGAGACGAAAAATTTGGTCCTCAAATGTCGTGGAAAAAAATAACTTCGTCGAGGTAACAAAGGCACGATTTCTATTTTAGACCCCGAAGAACCGAATCAGTCATACGTTCAAACGTTGCTGGCGCGCTGCATAGTCTAAAAGGCATAACATTGAAGTTATATAGTCCATCCGGTGTAGATTAAGCCGTCTATGGCTTATCTGTTTCAGCCATTGGTGCAAGTTGCCACTAACCAGGACCCATGCCTAGAGACGAAAAAAAATGAAGCACCAGATAGTGAATCACGAGCGTCATCTGTGCGGGGTATTGGGTAAACGTCCTTACGTGTTAATTTGTTCAGGCGTCGGTAGTCAATGCAGAATCTAAATGATCTACCTTTCTTTTTTACAAGAATGACAGCAGAGGACCAAGCGCTAGAAGAAGGTCGAATGACGACTTTGGACAGCATATTCCCATATGAGCCTCGATGGTTTTTCGTTCGGCTGGACACACGTGGTACTGTCGTTGTCAGACAATGTGATTAGTTTCGGACCGGTACAAATCCTGTGTTCAGTAGTTACGCATTTTCCGTAGTTGGTTATTGTGAAGTCAATTACACTCTGAAAACTGCGCAAAAGACAAAGCTGCTTTTCCTTCTTGTCACGGGACAAGGACAACGAAATTGTTTTTTCAAGTGATGTATCAATTACGCTAGTGTGTGGTTCAGTGTGACTTTCAAGGTTTTCAAGAGAAGTAATATTCTGACACACTTCTGATGAAGCGATGATATCAGCTGTTGCCGCTGAGAAACCCCTAGGAAGAACCGTGGGGTGTATGTTGGCACTATCTAGGGCTAGCCAACTAGTCCCGTTAGTAGTGGTAGCAATTGAATATGGAAGAAACAATCCTTTTCTCGTCGGAGGAATATGTAGTAGTTCGACTAAGACATCGCCTATCCGGTATGTGGAGGGATAAACCTGAACTACGTAGTAGAATGTGGTTGGAGTTCGAAATCATAAGTGGCAGTTAACTTAATGGGACAGAGGGATGTAAAAAGCTCTTACAAGAGACACATTTTTCAATGCTCACATTCAATGGACGCGTTTCCTGAACTAAGAAAGTTTCATCTCAAAATGACATGAGCTACACAGTGGGGTAAAACAACGAACTGAACATGGTAGCGGACGTCGTTAATGAAAACTCGAGCCTCACATACTTAGAGTTGACAGTTGAATGATATCGGTGCTAACCCCATGAAGTCAGTCTATACGCTGGTGTACGTACATTCCGCAGTCTGGTGCAAACCCCCTCTCACATAACTGAAAGCGCGGTACAGGTATCGAGGAGAGCTGAAAAGTAGTTATCCATCGATGACTATGTTGATGTAGTTATGTGGGCATGGAGGCTTTCTTGAGGTATCAACTGCGGCAGCTTCCCCTCCGGGAACTGCGCGACCTAGTTTTTCGTGTAGAATCGCTGTTGAGCAGACGGTGGAGGAATCATAGGAGATGAAAAGCGCCGGCGGGACGGCAAGAAAGACTAGGATCAGGGGTATCACGTGCTCCAGGTGCACCTGCAGAGTTTGAGTTGAAACGTTGGTTCCGGTCACCCGAGGAACGACGTGGTGACTCATCATCTCTGCTCCTGTTTGACTTACAACTTTCAGTTTTAAGTCTGCGCCTTGTCTGTGTGTTTCTTGGTCCTGGTCCTACGTACTTTTTGCGCTGTTCCAACCAAACAGTATGTACCACCAACTAACCCAACTACATGCCTTGTTCCTGTTGGTCTGGTCTGACGGTGTCCTTTCTCCATAATCAACGTAACTGAATCCCTGGCAACATTGCCGCTCTTCATCACTGCGACATCCTCGGCAGAAGTGAGCAATACGTCAGTGACACCCCAATAATAGCAAGTGGGCGGGTTGTTAGGTCTTCCCCAAGTATTCTGTGGAGGCAGTTGAAAGCGGGAGTTTGCAAGACATGCCACGGGGACCAGCATAGTGCGGTCAACTACGCGATGTCGAGGTTCCACGGCTCTCGATAATACTTGCGCATAGGAGAGCCTCGCCTTCGGCTGTGCAAGTGGTGGCGTCGCAGGGGAACCGATGGCCTGCCGTAGCTCTTTACGAATAATGTTTTGGAGGGGTGCTTGTCTACTGATGAAGTATGAAGACGAAAAGAGGTATTGCCTAAGTTTATCTCTAACTATTTCGCGGATAAGCGAACGCATATTTTCTTGTGTGGGGACATAAGGCGCTGTCGCTTGAAACACTAGAGTAGTAGCTCCCGTAGGAAAACTGGCGTTTGCAGCTGTCTACAACCGAGTTGACATCATTAGTAGGTTGTGTCGAAAACAGTCCGAACGCTTCTTCGGAAATTCTTAAATTGGCTAAACCGTTTGCCTTCACTCATTTCTTGGTTCATCCTTCGGCAAATAGTCAGAACGTCTTCTATGTACGACGTGTATGTTTCACGAGGCTGCTGAACGCCACTATTCAGTCGACACTCACAAATGGCACGACGATTTTCCGGTCTCCCGAAGACTTCTGTTGCATGGGCAGCAGATGTGTCCCATGACTGCCATTCCCGTTCGTGATTTAGTAACCATGTCCTTGCAACATCCGTAAAATAAAAAAATAATATTGGCTAATTTAATTGAATTGTCCCACCTGTTGTGAATGCTGATACGGTTGTAGATATCTAGCCATTCTTAAATTTCCTCTTCGTCAAGTGTGATGAATCCTGGATCGCGTTGGCGGAATGAATGACGGCTGCCAGAGAGGCCCATGTGTAGAAATTCCACGTGCAATACGATCATCGGCTTCTGGCTAGTTGGCTGCTTGCGCACAGTGCCTTGAGTCATCTGTTGGTGGCGTACCATTGCCTTCTACGGTCGTTTCCGAGCTCAACTCTTCCTTGTAGGAGCACAAGAGGCGGGTGGTACAGCCAGGGTACTGGAACGTCGGCCGATTTCAACGATGTCTTTTTCCAAATGTTCAGGGCTGTTTCTCGTGCCCCGTTGCTGAGCCTCGCGAACCAGGCCGGCTAAAGTGTCCATGCTCGGTGGTTCGTTTGACTTTGGCGTGCATTACCATTTGGTGCCAAGTCGCGCCACTGCTCACAATATATCTAGACCAAAAAAAGAAGAAAAAAAAAAACAGCCTGCCCCGTGGTGCTGAAAATGTTGAGTATCCTTTCGCGCTGCTAGACCGCCATGATTTGTTTTTCAGACATATTTTCGTTTTTTGATTCACCGAGCTCTTTAAGGAGATTGCAGGGAGTGCCTATGCCAAGTGAGTTGCACGAGAAAGTACACACGCGTCGGTTTTCTTAGAGTGTATTCGTGTCAATATCGCCTGGAACTAAGTCATATTGAATTGGATACGAGTCGTCGCCGAACGCTGACGCAATCCTCGTGTCCAATGCTTGCTCAGAGTTCGTTCCCAAGCAATGGCGGACGCGGGTTATGGCTGAAACAGCTACGAGATGGCGCCCACTTTTGAAATGCATCTGTTGCGGAGCACGGGAGAACATGGAGCACGTGCGCCTCGCATGCGCGGATAAAGGAAGACCTGCCAGGACCCGAGTGTTTATCGTTCCAGAGGCACTACTCTGGCGAGCCCAAGTGTCCAAAGACTTTGTAGAACCTTTGCGAGAGGCGTTCACAAGATCGTCTTGTTTTGAGCAGATATAAAATAACTAAAGAATGCCTCCTTCAAACCCACACTTTCGTACCCACCTTTCTATCCGCCGATGGCAAAACCTAAGGATATGCAATAATAGGCATAATTCTCGAGCATTGAATAGGACATTAATCAACGCACATGCACTTAAAATCGCTAGTCCAGAAAAAAAAAAAGTTATTTATTGGACGATGGTTGTTTCTCAACCTGAATGTCTCACCAAGCAGGACCAATCAGAACACTGGTGGCTGAACGTTGTCTAGCCTCCGCGCCAGTTCCGCGCGAGAACAATGGCGCAGATAATTGGGAGTTCTTTCGCGCGAGAACCAAACTGTGGGTTTATAATGACTCGGGCAGCATATTACGCTGGCGGCTAGAAAGTGCCCAAAATTACCAACCCCTAATAAAAGAGAAAATAATTATAGGTGTAAAGGCGTCCGATTTCCCAATCGGCGAAACGAGGTCCGAAACGGCGCGGAGACCGATTCCTTTCTTTCCCTATCCTTCTTTCATTCTTCATCTACCCTAGTCCCAATTCTCATCCCCAGGAAGCAATTCGACTCGCGCACGCGAATGAAAGGCAGCTGCTTTCTTTCATTCTCGTCGTTTCTTCTTTTTTTTTCATTTTATCGTTTACTCTTTTTTATTTGCCGGGGGTAGGGAAGCATTGTTTTCTGGAAAGGCTCGCACAATTACGACTTGATTGCATTCTTAGCGCCGCCACTGCCACGTGTCACTGTTGCCCGGGCGACGCAGTGGCGGGCTGAGGCCTCTCCTCCGTGTTTCACTCTGGTTTCCTGTCGCTGCTCCGATGGTCCCGAACCCCCATTCCCCGAGAAAATGAAAGCGGAGCGATCTTAATTCAACCCCCTAAAAGAAACCGACTCCTGATTTCCTCTTTTCATCCGTCTTTCCCCTCCCACCTCCATCCAACCCCCTTCCCCCTCTCTCTCATTCGGTCTTCGCACCTTCCGTCATAACTGACACCCAAAAACGTTTGGTTCTGGATCGTCTGCGTTTATCTTTCTCTGGTCGTTTGTTTCTAAAAGCACGCATCACCTTGTTTGTGAGGAGGGATGAAGACAGCCAGTATTACACTCTGCCTGTTTCAGGTACTGACAGCGATGATAGCTATTGCTTTTACATGTTCTAGTTTCTCTCGATTTCGGTGTCGAAGGGAAGCTCTACATTCCGGTAGGTAACGACGTTTTGATCTGTGCACTGTAACGCCCTCCCCGTCCCCGCAACTTAACTCCTCTTTTGTCAGTTTTATTATTTTTTTTGTATCCGTTTGTTACGATGTCATTTATAGTCTGAGAACGGAAGCGGTCGTCCGGAGGAATAGCAGCTTTCGATGGAACTGGTATTTCCTTTCTGGATCTGTAGTCCAGCTGGAAGGCCAACTTTTTTGTAAACTACCATTTTTACGGCGAACTACGTTTCTTGTTCGATAATTTGGCACTTTTACTTGTGTAATGTTTTTTTTACATTATTTGCGTGCAATTAATTGCATATATTCCTGGCACATGCATTTGAAAGATTAATTTCGTTTTTCGGCATGTGTATTTTGAGGATTCAAGATAGCAGAGAAATCAATGTCTTCAGCCGGACATACTTCAAAAGAAAACCAAACAACAATTTAAATTATAATTATATTGGCTCTACTATAAAAAAGTCTTTTTTTCTGAATGAATATCGCAGTGTAATCCAGTCGTAACAATACCACATAAAACAATGTACCGCTTAGAACGATCAGTTTCTATACACTCTAAACCCGGTAGCGGATGTATCCGCTATTTATCCACCACTTTTTTGCAATTTCGTGGTGGATATACTTGTGACGAATATATCTGGGTCCGCTTGAAAATGTTTTATCTGGGTTACCTTGGAGAACTTTTATCTGGGTCACCTTGGAGAACTTTTATATGGGTCACCTTGGAGAACTTTTATCTGGATCACCTCGAAAATGTTTTACCTTGGTCACCTTGAAAATCTTTTATATGGGTCACCTCAGATATTTTTTTACATGGGTCACCTCGAAGACTTTTTATTTGGGTCACATTAGATACTTTTTTATCTGGGTTGATTACAAAATAGTTCACCGCTACGAACCTTATTCGACACAAATTGGACCCTTCTTTTAGGGTTACTAACGTCATTCACAAAGCCTTGAACATATGTTTTCAATATAGTGATGCAGTCGGCTGCAAGGATAGTTTGCATTTAAGTGTTGAGGACGGTGCTAGTGACACTAAAAATGAATGGAGCTGAATTATATCTACAGCTAGAACGTTTCTTGCACCTATAGCACGGGGTTATCTAAAAGCTTCAAGAATAAGTGAGAATCAAGAAATAAATAGTACCGTTTTTCACATACGATGCTGTATTTCTGCATCTAACATCATGAGAGAAGGACATGCCTCGTTGCTACATTAGGTCATTTAACAGGCGGCTGCTGGCAGTGAGCGCATCGGATCGTTCTATATCACCTCAGACACAATATGTTGCTCCATGTAAACGCCGGGACACTGTGAGCACGGCTATATCAGCAATTTTTCGTACCAGGGCTGTTTTTTTTTTTTTTTTTTTGACTTGCGACAAATTGTGTGAAGAAGAAAGGAGCGATTAAAAATATTTGTATATGCAGATTGCAGATACATGCTCTAGCCACTTTACGACATAATCATGGCATATACTTTGGCAGCCATTATGACATTGCACAAGCTTTCGTATGCACCCCACTTTACCACTAAAAGGGGAGGGCATACGAAAGGGAAGAAGCATACAAAAGCTCGTGCCACGTCATAATGACTTCTATGTGGTTAATATTTGTAGAAGAATCTCGAGTATGTATCTACATTCTGTGCGTAAAAAATATTTTTAAGCACTATTGTCTTGTTTACTCAGTTCTTTGGAAGGGCTGACAACCTTGGCGGAAGCCTTCTTTGGGGAGGGCAACGAAAAGTTTGCACCCCGTCAAAATAACAGCCTTAAACATTACGGTGATTATGTAAAAAGGTAGTCAGAGTACATAGCTACTATTAGCGTATTTTAAAATATTTTAATCACTATTGCTTTTTTTTACACATTTATTCAGAAGTAAAAAACAACAACAAAAACTAATACTTTATAGGGAAGTTTGTGGGTATAAAATATGAATGCTTAGGTTAGTGCGCCCCAAAAACCATTTTCCACCAAACTACTAGTTTTGAAGACAGCCCTTAGGCTTTAAGAGGGACAAAACAAAAAAAAACAAAAACAAAAAGAACACAGCGATCGCGTGTTCGCGCAGTGTACTTAATCAGCTTTCTCCAGGCAGTACATTAGGATGTCTACCAATATGACACTTTCAAATTCTACGACTTTTTCAGGTTTCCCTTATTCTATCGTAATTCCCTGCTGGGTTCCAAAAGGGGAGGACGTATCTGGACCCTTAAGCACTGTTTATATGTGAGAAACACTGGTATATCTGGCGGCCAACAAAGCGTTCGCCAATCACTATATCATACTACCTTGTCAGTCTATTCTTTGATATTTCACCCAAAATAAATCTTTTAGCGCGAGCACAAGGAGAGCACCTCATCCTAGTACGAGCACAAGGATAGAAACTCATCTTAGTGCGAGCGTTTCAAGAGAATGCGATTGGAGTTCCAGAGATTTGCGTCGCCACGCCAGCCGAGTCGCATGAAATTATGCCACACCACACGCGCATGATTTTCGGTCGCTCAGGGAAAGAAAAGCTCAATTTCCCGGACTGCGAGGTGTATATTCCCCGACTTTTCAATCTCGCCAAATTCGCTGACAATTACAGGTTTTCTGTTTGCCAGGTTGGTAGACAGCCTGTATACAAGGTAGATCACAGGGATCTTCAGTGTTTGTGTAACTGTTGATAGCAGGCACGTAGCCAGGGGGGAGGCCCATGAGGCCCGCCCCCCCCCCCCCCCCCCCGAAATCATTAATTTTGCTGGAAGATCCTCTCCCCCCTCACCCTTATACAGCATTTCGTCATGGGCAACCCCCCCCCCCCCCCCCCCCCCCCCCCCGAACCAAAATCCTGGCTACGTGCCTGGTTGATAGCCTGTTTGCATTAGAGAGGTAGTGAAAAGTAGGGCATTAAACTAAACCAGCCAAAAGAACGTAACAAAAAGATACGTGAAGCAAAGGTTAAACAATGTGAAACGTATTTATTTGATCTTAAAATATTGGCACAGTGAATCCTGGTGAGCTTCCAGACATTTTATATGCGTATAAGGAGACGCCGTGATTAGTTTCAAAAACTGTATAGTAACGTCTATCAAGCTTCTTCACTCTTTCAGGCTGTCAAAGATTTTGAGAGGGCCTTCAGAGGTACCCTTCTCCAACTTTGGCGAAAGTTGGCGTCGCCTGCCACCACTATTTGGATTAGCGCCAGGAGCTGAGAAAACGCCACTCGGTAGGTTATGTTTCTTGCATAATAAACTCCCAGGCAGAGCACCAGTGCTCGCTCCATCGATGTTGTCTTGAGGACGATGTTTTGGTCGCTTGAACACCAGATGACTTTTCGGTCAGTGCCAAAAAAATAGTTTCGGCCCAGGTTCCACGACGTTGTCCTCTGGACATTCTAGCTGCGATATTGAATAAACATTCCCACTCACTTATACCGCATGCAAAATGATCTTGTCAAGGATGAGTCGATTCATAACTTACAATATATTTTTTAAGCTAAATAGCAAACAATGTGGTTTACCAGACTGATGAGCTCAAAACGGGTGTTCTAAGGCCTCATAGGCTTGTCGATGCTGACAAACGAGCTGGATTCATTTCCTTGGTCTCGTCGAAACACCGAACACCCCTTGAAGCCAGAATGGCACAATAAAGACCTCTCTCTCTCTCCCTCTCTCTCTCTGTCACCCAGTCGACGGGTTCACGCAGTTATGAAGACGACGAACCCTCAATTTTCCAGGCCGTGCGGACCTCCGGAAACGCTTTAGAACGGGCCCCTATCGTTTCATCAAAACTCGTTTCGTGCGACTGCATTTCATGGACACCTTTTCATAGACACTTTTTATGTACACACGTTTCGTCGACACTACATGGTTTCGTGGAAGCTCGTTACGTGAACATATATCCTCCCGCGACAAAACGTCACAAGAGGATATGTGTTCACGAAATGCGACCGTAATACACATTGCAACGAACTGTCGCGAGGAGTGTCGACGAAACGAACGCGGAAAGCCTTACGATAAAACAATCTATCGAAGAAACGTCGCACGTCAACGACTTGGGAATGACTAATTTCTCACCGCTTCAAAACAGGTCCAACTAGTTCACTTCATTTCCACAAGCGCGAACGGATTCCAGAACACTAATTACTTATATCCGCCAGACCTTCGCTAGGCGAGAAGACAGGTCATTTCTACAAACATACTTGCAAAATCAGAGGTAAAGAAATGAACTGTGAAAACTGACCCAATTCACGGTGCGAAACCGGGCGGTGCCATCAATCGATGCAAGCACCGAGTGGAATGTCTGTGGCAAGCTGAACTAACTCTATCGTTCTAACGTAGCGGTCGCACCGACACTCAGCACAGTTACCGCGCAAAGCGCCGCGGAGGTCACGACTTGTTGCCTCCATTATAGCTCCTTTTGTCTGAATATCGCTTGTCTCTCTTGGTGCATCTCCCGCGCTTTTGAAAATTCATGACTTCCCATTGGCTGAAGTTCTCCCGGGACCGGCGTCGTGTTGTAGCGTGGTTTTGTTTTTTTCTGTCGGTTTGAGGCTCTCTCTTTACAGCCAACTCTCGGTCCCCCTCCTTCTCCCTCCCCTTCTCCCGACGGTGCGGTCATGGATTCAAAAACAAAAACGAAACAAAAAGCTAAAAGAAAGAACAATTAGCCGCAGATTTCACTTAGTTTCTTCATTTTCGTGCACAAGTCAGGGCTCGCCATGGGCTTTGCTGTGCGCTCTGAGATTCATCCGCTACCGATCTATTTTAACCAAAACGCAAAATATAAAAAAAAAACAAAAAAACAAGGTCTCTTAACCTTAAAAAATTATTTCCGCAACAGCGTGGGGAAAAAAATATTCGCTACGAAAGGATTGTATCTGTTTTGATGGATTCATTCGCTACGTACCTCTTTTTGTATGTTAGGTTGCTCGACATTTTGTTGGTATTTTACTTTTTTAGTGTCTGTAGCGAATACAGGACTGTGGAAGCCGGCTTTTTATCGCTGTTGTAGCGAATATATTCGCTACGAGCGCTTTTATTCGCTATATATTCGCAACAGAGATTTAGAGTGTAGTTTCTAAACTAGAAACGATGTTTCTAGTCCAGATACAACGGATAATCGGTTATAACGATTGAAAAGTCGCATTTTCTTATTATCGTTATAAGTAGACTGCATTGTATATGTCAAGTCCTGGGCACACGCAATTAGTTATGCAGTTCCTTCTAGAAAAGCGATTTCTCATAGACGTTTTGCACACGGGCCGGATTACAGCCGCCAGGTGCCGAGCCGTTGAAGCGGGCGCTCAGGAGCATTTACAAAGGCTAATGCTGAGGAGAGTGACACAGTGGAATCTAAGATGGCAATAAACTGCCCTGCTGTGGTAACGATCAAGTGAAGTAAACGTAATAAGAGGAAAACAAAAACTGAAGGTCGCGGTTACGGCGGCCCCCATGCACAGCTCCTTCAAAGCGTCTATATACGCATGCCTGGACAGATGTGTCTGCGAGATATCTTTATAGTTCGTGCCTCTTTCTGTGTTTAGGCTACCGCACCAAGATTGGTTTCCTTGTAACACGTGTCTAAAACCCAATCCAGGTACTCGCCGGGGCGCATTCTTTTCTTCAGCTACTGGGGCTTTCAGCCACGCCCGACGCAGCGGGTGCCTCGATGGCAGTCCCCCCCGCCGACCCGAACGGCGTCTGTAATTGCCCCCGCAACAATAGGACTGGACAATTCACGAGCGCGGTGTAACACGTGGCGGCAGTGGGGTTCGCGTGTAGGTACAGCCTGCATGTTTCCAGAAATACCCCGGAAGACGGCATTGCCGTTTACGCACATTGCCTTTTACGCAGCTTCCCGTTTCAGTTCTGTTTCTTTCTTTCTTTTTTCCCCTTCTAACCCCGTAGCTCCGGCGAGAGACTGCAACGTGATCCGAAAGGTGGCGATTGCGACTAGTTTAGGAAGTGGCAAGGGGCCCCCGATGCCTGCTGCTCTTGCAGCGCACACAGGGGGGTTAAGTAAAAGGCGCTCCAAATGGCACATCGTAAGGAGTCCATTGCTTACATAGTGCATCGCGCTCAGCATGAGTGAGTTATGCGCGATCTCGTTTCTATTGTGTTTCTCTCTGCGTTCTCCCTGGTTGTCACAGACAAGAGCGGATTGGTGAGGGGCTATATTTAGTCACGCACTTCTCCGCAAGTGAGTTGCGCGACGTTGGAGCTGCTGTGCTTTCTACATAACATAAGCACGCTGTTTTTGGATGTTCTTTTTCTTCCTGGGTGTTTCCTAATCGGCTGAAGAGTTGTCAAAGCGGATACTGCAGTGAAATGGACTTACGTGGAACTACGTTTTAGGTGGTAAAAGTAAAACCCCTTCATGTTTCAAACGTAGTGAAAGGTTCGTCGATGCACGAGGCACGTGCAACCTGCAGTCCTTGAGAAGATCATGGCGGCACAGAGCAGCACTGAGCTAGATTTCAGACGCCATGAATTTCCCAGAAGTGGCGCGTGGCACGTGCCTCGAGCATTTCTACAACAATGAATGGCGCCACTTTTCCCAGGATAGAGGGGCTTTAGGTAAAAGTGGTGCTCGACGTCCGTCTCGTTTATTTAAAGGCAAGAAAAGTACATTTGTCTTATTGACGTTTTCCGATTCGAAGAGTGGTCTTTGAGCTGCGCTTTCTCACGTACAGCTCCATAAAAAAAATTGTCTCGGGCTTCTAATTGCTAGGCCGTACTGGGGTGCCTACATGTCTGTCTGTCTCAGGGTGAAGACATCCATTGTTCCCCTGAATGTGCTAGTGCGTGACGCTCTCGCGCACTCGGTGCGTGACTTGGGCGGCAAAATGGCGCCTATGTATTAGCCAAAGCTAGACGCTCGAGCTGAGTGACACCGGATTGCGCGCACTTCAAAATGCATAAAAAAACGAATGGGCGGAAAAATGGCTGACATGTCACCACTCAAGCAAACGCGCGTGTGTATGAAGGCACTCTAGGCCGTACCCTCTCTAAGTGTTCTACCATTGTGAACTCTGAATGAGTACATAAAACAGCGTACTCAAGCAGCTGGAAGAAAAGAACTGAAGTAAGGAACCTCGGGAATTTTAAAATATATTTTACTACCGGCCATTTTGAGAGACTGCCCGACAAGCTGGGCTTAATTTGACAACTTGGCCTATTCGACAACATGGTCTTCGACAAGATTGCCTATTCTGCAACTTGGTTTTCGATAAATTGATCCTCGTTCGACCTATTGACCCTTTTGCTTCGCTTGGCTCGTTGGATCGCTTGACCGATATTGGATCTTTTGACTCGTCGGAGCCCTTGACTCATATTGGATCTTTTGACTCGTTGGAGCTCTTATCCGCAATAGATATTTTGACTCGTTGAAGCTTTTGACTTATATATTAGATCTCGTTGCTCGATGAATGTCTTGACTCGAAGGATTTCTTGATTTTGATGCGCCGTGGCTGTTGGACCTTTTGACTCGTTGGATCTCTTGACCAGAAACGTGTTCGATTCATAGGGAAGAAGACATCATGTCTACCAGGCAACAGTCGAGACGTGCTCCTAGAAAAACAGTGACTACCCCTGCAGTAGAAAATGTATAGCATCTTGAGGTGTCGGCTAGAAATCAGTCGCATATGAAAATGGTCCATTCAGAAATCCACTATCTATCAGTAAGAGAATGGCAGGGATCGTCTTTGGAACGCACGGCTCCTGCCGTGCTCTCGCCATGGCTTCCGGGTGCTTTGGCTGTGCGCGTGCGCTCGATGCACTCAAGACACCGGAGCAGTATCGAAAGCAGGAAGCTCGCGCAGGAGGCAGCACAACTGAAAATCCTACACGCCGTTCTCGCCAGTGTTCATAGCAACACTACGGTGTCGGAAGAGCGTCTCAGACCGGTGTGTTTAGCGTCCTATACATGTCGAAAGTTGTCCCGAAGTGGCAACAAATGACGTCACAGAAGTCGGTCTGCCATGCTGTCGGATGTCGCAATCCTGGCGGTTGGCCATAGAAACGCTGGCGAAACGCACGAGCCGACGCAAGTGTCGTTGTCGTCGCGGCGTCCCCGATTCCTGGCTGCTGAAGCGTCCGTGGACCTTCAAACTGGAGAGCACTCTCCAGCGGAACAGGCGTCGTCCCCATCCACCGCTGCTGCTGAGGCACCGCCAGGATCGTGACCAGCGACAGCGCGACGCTTCTACGACGTCACGAAGAGGAAGTCGAGGGACCCCTTTATTGGACGCAGTACGCACAGCAGTCGGAGACGTCTTCCAGGCACCATAGTCACACTAAAGCAGAAATCACTGACCGGAATGGACCTTTTCCCAGTAAGCTTTTGCGCATGCCTACATCCTCTCCCCTGGCCTTGCTTCCCGCTGCCGCCATTTTCGGAGGTCACCGTCCGGCCCGACCAACATATCCAGCTTCTAATTTCCCGCGTATCTTGTTTGCATTGAAGATTTTTTTTTTTTTTTAAATATCGGTAGTTTAATATTTGTAAAAGAAATAATGAAAAAAAAACAAAAAAACGATACAACGGCAAGATGCCGATGTGCTGTGACGGGCGGAGGTATGTTGCCCTGCCTTCCATTTGTAGTTTGCAGACAACTCCCCAGACGGCACTCCTTACTCGGAAGAGGTCCATTATATACGTCTATACATGCATAAATAATTCCACAGTTAAAGATGAATACATATGTATATCTTTTTTTGTAAGAGCAAATGTGGTAAGATTGGAAGAAAGGGTTTAATACCTCACTATAGGACCACGGCACTTCACCGTCCTTCAATTAATCTAATAACGGGCAGCCTGAAAAAAAATATCTTTGAGGCGGGAGAGGACTACTCGCGCCTGAGAAAAAGAGAAAGACAGCAACGAGAGTGTCCGTATACCCAGCGGAGTCCTTTCTCGGCGGCATTCCGGAGCGAGAGCCGTTCTGCCCCGCTTGTTCGACCGCTGTTGTCTACTCCCTAATAACAGGGAGATCGGGCAGCGGGGCAGTCCCCTGAATAATGGATGCGGGCTTCATTTTGCCCACGCGGGTCCCGCCCCGTCGCATATTGGTCGCCCGTGACGCCCCGTCGCCGGTCTTGGCTGGGCCGCCGCTGCACGAGCGCCGGAACAATGCTGCCCGGATTGAGGGAGGACCGCTGCCGCCACGACTGGGACGCAATTTCGGAAAGCGTCCCGGTCGCCGTGGCATGCCAGAGGAGGGGCCTCGCGTCAGACCGAACGTCGCTGGCGAGGCAGCCCATAATATTTACACTAACTCAACTATACAATAAAATACAATACAACTTTATTTTTCCAGAAGTACTGTTTAGTCCAAAGACAAAATGCTGCTAAAAGCAGCTTGAGTGGGTCTGGGTTCTTATTCATGGCAGCAGCTCGGACAACAAACATATAAAGCATTTATCAATGAATACTCCACTGTGGTGGCGTTGATGTTGACATTGCGCATGCGCAGACTCCTTTGCATTATGTGCATCCGATTTCAGCAATCTTGCATGTCGTCACTTCCAATATGCGTTAGAACATCGTTTTGATCTCTCCATCATGCCACTGGAAAAAGTTAACGAAAAATGTGGGATTCTCACACATTCTTGATTTATCTTACATATATTTTCTCGCATATTCTAAGTTAAAATGTCTCGTTTTTTTTTTTGTTTTTCGCATATTAAATATAAAACCCATGTGACTGAGAACGAAAGTAAACGAAAAACGTCTATTCGCGGCGAGAAGTTTTGGTATCGCCGCCTGGTAGAAGTTTTTCACAACCCAGAGTGAGGATACTTCAACTTCCTCCGCTGGTGCAAGCACGTGTAATGCCAAGCTTCTCCGCACTATGAAAATTAAAACATAACCGCGTACGTAGCACGTGCACTGCCCATAGGGAGGAAAACAGAAGCGCCCCTAGCGAGCTTTTACCGCGAATACAGCGCCTCCGTCTGTACGTATACTCCGTTCAGCTGACAGTGTGGTGGAAGCAATGTGCTCGATGTTCCAGGCATGCGGCTATCTTTCACCACGTCATCACATTCCCGTCCATACCCACATGCAGAGGCAAGGACAGATGATGCAAAGGAGGAGGTTCATTGACCCGGCGACCACGTAGCTGTCACAGCGCTATCAGCTTAGGGTGTGAACGGAGTATAACCTCCGACTTCGACCGAAGTCATTCCTAAATGCTTTGGGAAGGTCGGGCTGCACTTGCTTGCGTCCTTGTCTCTGCGGCACTTGCTTGCGTGCTTGTCTTGCGTGCTGAACATGGCGGCTTTGCATTGCCTTCGTATCAATTTTCGCAGTGAACTCGAGCATTTTTATGCATGCAGTCGCTCACACTTTGTGGCACTGTGGCGTGCACGTGTCTATTTAAGCGCGATTGGATTCTTCCGTTCTTACGAATTCGTGTGCGTGCATTTGTGTTAGCGCGGATCTGCGTGCCTTTTCCACTCTACGTTCTTTCGCATTCAATGTAGTTTCGATATTCATTTCCCATACGCACTATAGTTTGTTTGAGAACGAAACTATAATCCCGTGGGAGTAACCGTGGAGCAGAGCGCAGTGCGTGGGGCACAGCGTAAACAACTATGCTACGTTTTATACTTAAAGGCCCCTTGAGGGCGGTTTCTGAGATCGCCTAAAAGTGGCGATAACTCACTCTGCTGGCTTTAAGCATCATCGAAATACCTAACTCATGACGATACGCGGCCGATTTCCCATTAAGAAAGTAATCAAAGATCGCAATACACCGAGGTCACCTCCGGTGATGCGAAAAGCGCGTCCCGAAACCAGGACCACCGTAAGCCAGTATAGCAATTCGGCAAAGAATTTTCGCACTTTCGAAGCTGACATCGGACTCCGCAGGTCAACAAGAACGAACATCGCCTGCTGTGACCGTCCCGCCCTGTCGTTTTCATGTTCCACTGGTCTAGTGAACTAAAGACTGCAATCGCGTCAGGTCTGTCCACCGACTGGCACAAGTCACGACCTCCGTCTTCTCGTATAGGCGTCGTCGTGTTTTGAACTCCCGACACTTTTGGGCTGTTTTCTACCTCGCACGATGACACAGGGGGGCGCCACTCTCCGGAAAGCGTGTCCAGGGAGTGGCCAGTGCACGCTGGACTGGACCCGACCGTCGGCCCCCGCCGCGGCGCTGCAGTCGGCAAGCGTTACGTTGATGGATAGTGCGGTCGTCGGGCGAGGCAGCAGGGAGGGGGCGCCGCCATGATTGAAGTGGGCCCGCTCCGAATGACGGCACTCGCGCGAGTGGAACGCGCCACGATGTCCCGCCCTGGGCGGCTCGTAATGCTAGCCCGGTTGGGCCAAGGTGTATCTTCTTAAAGACCCGCTCTTTTCGCGGAGACGGTTTCGCGCCGCTCCCTTGGTGGCCGTCACTCGGGAAGCGAATCCACGGTGATTGTGCCTTGTGCGGCTCGTTGGTTGGAGTCCCTGTTGGGTCGCTCTGGCCTCGAGACTTGAACATGGTCATTATATTTCGCTTTCTTTTTTAATGGCTGACTCACGCACTCGCGACTGCTTATATCCGTGTGTCTTAAAACTTCTTAAAATCTTTTTTTAAGACGAGAAAACAAACTGGCATCATCTATCGGGTGGCCGTTTAAGTTGGAACACTCGGCAATTACGCATATTTCCTATCCTTACCACGCATTATTCTTTCTTACTTCAGTTAGCAAAAAAAAACAGTTTGTACAAAGTTATAAACGACCGTTTTTCATAGATAGGAGGTATATTTGAACTCGCAAATAGCGCAAAACTTTCGCTCTATTGATATGCAGTTCCAGATTCACCACATAGATGGCGCCAGCGTGCCAGTGTGTTCTTTGGTCGTAAGAGGTCACATCAAGTCGGTCGTAAGCAAATGACAGTTCAGAGGGAATCAAGCGAGCAGTGCCAAAGTGCTTCGCCAGGGGACTCGTCCTCTTTGTAACGCACAGAAAAAAAATATTTAGAATTACTGCGCATTCACTGTACACGATTGGTTTAATCGGTGATAGTCACGAGAGGTTTGGGCGTGCGACGAGGTTACCTGAAATGTTGGTTTGTATTTTGGTCGACGTTACTATTATACCTCAGTTGGGAAGCTTCCTCTGAAGGTACGTTTTGTACTCCAACGTAACGTCGACGGGCGTGGCGTAGCGCAGCGCGCACGGATACTGACTGGTCGCAGATATCGAGTTTCTGGTTGCCGGCCAATGAAAGGCGCGCGTTCTGCATTACGCTGCGTTCACTGCACTCAACGTCGGAGTATAAACAGCCCTTTAGAATGCGAACGCCTTCCCGTCCATCGGAACCGAGCCGCAACAAGCCAGATTTGATTACAGTGTCGGCCCTTGGCGATCTCTTCGTTTCATTAGTTCGTTCGTATTTGTTGATTACCTGATGGTACATAGTTCGCATTCTTTATTTTACAAAAGCAGATGAGTTGTTTTGTGTTTTTTTTTTTTGCGGTTTTGGTACGCTTTTTGGATTGGGCAGTACGCGAGGAAGTCGCAGCACGGCGCAACAAGTCCATTTTCTTTGTTCCGGTATGTATATAGTTTCTGGGGTGGCTGCTGTGGCCGAAACGGCGGCACACCAATCTTGTAATGAGGAGGAAATCCAACTGTTGTGCACCCAGAAGCTAACTTTAGAACTACACCCGTGGGGACAACAACAATGACGGAACACTCGGGTGCTGCTCCAGCGTTCCTCTGGAGCTCCCGTTCTCCTGCCGTTTGAAGCAGGGGCCTTTTCGTAACCTCTTCGATCGGCGCAAACAATGCAACCTGCACAGTGCATCTGTCCAGCACCTGTCCAGCGCAAAGACCGAAGTGGGTCAAGCTCGCATCCTCTGACAACTCTTTCAACAGATGTCGGGCTCGTCCCGTCACGCCAACGTCACCGCGTTTATTGGCAACCCTTGTTACGTTAGACTGAGTTCCGAGCATCATCAAGAAAGATGACGTAAAGAATCGAGTCCACATGCCATGGCTTGGGTAAGTAATCAACGGGATCTGAGGAAAGCAAGCTGGACAAGGCACCTCCTGTAGTTCGATCTCTTCGCAAATAGATCGGCGCTAAAGTAAGGGTTGCACCATGTTCTCAAAATTAGGCTCCTATCACAGTTTCCAGCTGAGTTATTTTACTAGCCTTGGTGTTGGTTAGGGTGATCAAGGCTCTTGGTTAAGCGTTCTGGTGACCTCATAATGTGGGTGGAGCAAGACTCTCGCGTCGCGCATTCTGTGCAACTTTATTGGAGCCTACAAAAGAAAACCAAGCCGATGAATACAATCTTTACTTGTTTTTATCGATGGTATGAATCGTTGCGTACTGTTTCAAACAATGGACGTAAAGCTCCTGACATTTTTCTTCCGCGTATTTTTCAGTTCTTGGAGAAGCCTTCTGTAGCGGCCTTCGGAGAACGTGTCGCGATGGGGGCAAAGATTAGTGTTTTCAAGTAGAGGGTACCAACTCCTTGGGTTCTTTAAGCTGCTCGGTGGACCCGAAGCCTTTAAGGATCCCTACTCTAAAACTCTGTATAATACTGCTGCATCTGTCGAAACGTCCCATTCGCATTTTGTCCTGTCTCATTTCGACTTATTCGCCTTTGAACCTTATCGTATGAACCTTCTCAAAACATTTAAGCTGTTTTTTTTTTTTTTTCGCGTTTGAGCTTATTCGCATTTGGTCGCGTTTGCACTACGACCGATTGGCACGTGGTACGTTCTCAGCCCTGCATTGACTCCGAGCAATCGTAGCTTCCGCTGAAATTCATTTTAAAAAAATCTAGGGAAGAAGGGGACGGGGGGGGGGGGGGGGGGGGGAGGAATCCACCACGTGTGCAGCCATACGCGGCCCGGGAAAAGGGGGACATATGAAGTTGGCGCTTGGACACAAAGAAGCAGTTGGATGTTCTATCTCCCAGCGCCTGCGACCACTTCTGGACAACCAACGAGTGGGCCCTGCATATCGCTGCATGTTTCAATAGCAGAACGAACGTATTCCGGGAACCATTAGCCAAACCGCGGGACCAAAGCGCGTATAGGTGTGTATGTGAACAGTGCGTGCGTGTAGGGGAGGGGGAGGGGAGGACGTGTGTAAGAAAGCATGTGTAAGAAATGTAACCAAAAATGATTTTGTAAAAAAAGATTGAAGAGAAAGAAAAAATTTGATTGCACCCTAACGAAACTTGCTTTTTAAATTCTTTTTTTTCCGTTTTAATGTTTGGTGACGCTTATTCCGGAAAATACAAATACCAGATATATTAAATGTTTTCTGTTTACGACAGATCATGGGAACTAATAAGGTGAATATTTACAGCATTGTAGAGGTTATGTATCTCGCGTCATAAACGCGAAAACTTGGCTCCTTTTACGTTTTGTCATTTGATTTCAGAGCCGTTATCTAAAGAAACTGAATAGCTACAAATATGAAGTTTATGTGAAATATTTGTATTAAAATTTTCAATCAAATGATACATAAATGATAGCTTTATCTCAAAATTTGGAATGTTTATGTTGCTCAAAATTTGTCCCAAATGTACAAAGTTAAACTTGAAGGGGCATTAAAAAAAAAAAAAAGAAGAAACAGCTTCAATTTGCCCGATATTTATAGCGATAGTTCTCCATGATACTCTTGCGCTTATTTATAAAAAGAAATAAAGGTTGCGTCAATTTCAATGCAATTAAATGCAAAGGTGCAAGCGAGTTGGACAAGAATGACGAAAGCATGACCAGTCACAAGCTGTTTTAGATATTTGTGTTTGTCCTTTGTCCCTCTTGTTCCCCTCCTCCAGGGATTACTTTTGTAAGGTTGCATCATTTTGTTTCTTTCAAAGTTACAGCGCTACAAATTGTACCTTCCACGCGGGCAGTTTTCTCCAAGATAATCTTTCGATGCCGTGTATTTTATGACTAGTTTTTTTTTTTTTTTTTTTTTTGTATTTTGGCATTAGGCTCAAGTTTAAGTATTCTAGTAATTAAAACAATACGTGTGTTTTTTTTCAATTTATTTATTTAATCAATAAGCCTGTTTTTTTCCTTTAAAATGACAAGTTCTAGGAGCTTTAGCTGCACGTTTTGCACGAAAGCGGGACGAAAACGTCCAATCACTACATCACTTTTTTTTACAGAAAATAGTCGAAAAGTAAGAAGAGTGGTGCAAATTATATGCGAATATTCATATATACACACGCAATGAAGTGGGAATGTTTGAGTCACCATTGTTACACTGCTATTCATGGCGGTTTTCCGTCCGGCTGACCAAAGTAAACCTGCGACTTCACGGGCAAACTTTCATTAAGACGTCCGTCCGTTAAGGCTAAAACCGAACGCTGAACGTTATAGCCGAACGTTGCTACAAATAAGGAATGCACGAACTGGAGAATTTTGCCCGATCCTCTTCAGAGAATTGACATCCAGACCTTGCAATCTACGAAACTTTCTCTGCTTTGCTATCTTCTTTTCTCGTTTACTAAGATAGCACAAAATACTCTAGGGACGCTGTAAGTCGTTACTGCCATGGCTGTCGACGTTCTGTCAAGACGCAACTACACGGGATTGCCAACCACTTCGTCTGTTTATGACCGCAGCGCGCGTGTTGTCTTGTCTCACGATCACAAGACTCGGCGACCCCTCGAAAGCATGACTGGAGAGAGAAAGAAGAAAAGATAATGCGTTATTATCTTTCTATGAAGCAACGAACAGAGTAAGTCTAGGTATGTGGCAGTCAGTTTCTCCGGAAAAACAAAGTGTGAACCAGGAGAAAACCGGCGATAATTGCGTGTGCTCTGCGGTGCATGCCGTCTCTGGTATACTCGTAAAGCCCCTTTTAAGGTTCACGAATGGGGCTACGGCTGTAGGGCTTGTGGGGTTTGCTTTCTGTCTGAGCCGCTGCCTTTCTGATTTAGCGCTGATTAAGCAGGTGTCTAAGCTTCTTCGAGGTAAGCGTTAACCAAGCCATAACTCCGGCACCTCGAAGTGCCCCGCTTTGTTTTTTTCTTGAGGGATGAATCGCGAAGTATGTAACGAAAACTGGCCAAATGCCGCGGGCCTAACCGAGAAGGACATTTTGATAATGGTCTTTTCCAGAAGGTCCAAATGAGAATTTCCAAACGAGAACGGGGTTAAGTATTAACCACCATTCAACGAGGGTCCAGAATGGGGCTGAGACGCAAAGCTTAGGTTCCAGCCTCTGGGTATTTCGATGCAACTTCGGGAGCTGCAGTCACAGCAAAAGGGCAGATCGACTGTTTCGTCTCATACTGCGCACGGATTTTCACTTGGACAAGGGCGGAGACCATTATCATTTCATAGTTTGCTGCCTCGTGGGGCCAATTGCGGTGCATTTTTGCTTCAGTCTTTTAAGAAAGAGTAAGTGCAGAGACTGCCGCACGCTTCGGGAGCTGTAAATAACTTGCAACTAGCGCCGCATATGACGAGCGGTTATGATGTGCGTACTCTTTTCAGATGTTATTTTTGTTACAACCTCCTTTGGCTCTTCCCTTCTTAAACGCATCACCGCACCCATGGCACGTACTCTGGAGGAAGAGGAAGAAGAAAAACAAAACGGGCACCCAACGCTTTTCCTAATGCGTTTTCAACTTGCACCCGTAAACAATCAATATTTTCTTTTTCGGCTGTTTGCGGCTGCGGTTTTCCTAAAGTGCCAAACGCAAAGAAAAAATCAACAGCTTATGTTTGTTATTTTTCACGCGCAGAAATTTCGAGGAAAGGAGGCCGACTGCAGCCAACGAGGGAGGCCTGCCGAGATCGAAGTCATCAGCGTTATTGCGCGTCGCGTGTCCCGCTCCGTCTGAGGTTCCCCTTCGTTTTGATTGGCGAATCAGCTAATGGAAAACACGCCGCTCGCTTCGTTCGCTGCCGCAGATCCTCTTTGCGAGCTTCGGTGCCACATGGGGAGGCCGCACTCGTTCCTGGCGCCAGAGTCTGCATGTTTCGCTCCTTCCATTAGCGGAGTAGTGTATACCGTAAACGAAAAAGCCACTTCTATGGACACCACAAGGACGCCTTTAAGGCTAACACATACAAAAAACGGACTGCAGAGACTGCCTGAAGCCAGTTTCTTCCCTTTGCGCCGGTCTTGTGACATTGGTCATGCAGAAGCTGTCTCCAGGCATGTTCATGTATGAAGCAAACATGTTTGGAACATGCTTTTAAGGCATGTCCACGGTAAATTATGTCATCATGTCTACAGCGTACACCTGTCTTTCGTACCATGTATGAACAGTGCGACTGGAGCTCGAACTTCGAAGGTTCTTGCTTGAATTAAACCGAAATGTCTCTACAAGTTTTATCATTTCTGACTACTAATTTGCTTCGAACATTATATGAATGAGCGTGAAGAATGACGTAACGTTGTTCATTCAACTCTCGGAGACACATAAGAATATTCGGACGCGGGGCAGAGTTGCCTCTGTTTTATGTAGCTTTGGTCAACGAGAATATCAAGCGCGGTCAGTGTTCGAGGGTAAAACGCATGATAGCCATCTAACGCTATCTCGTTTTCATTAGTCGTGTATGACCGCACCCGTTAGTTACTGTAATAGACCCTTTGCAAAAGTCCGCTCCAACGCCTGTCCACTCACATACTCTGAGCATCCATTGGACACGCAGGCTGCGTCAACGTTCGGCGAGGACTTGGATCCAATCACGCGCTTAGTGAGCGATGGATGGATGGATAAATGTTCATGGCTTTACCCTTTGTAACGGGCGGTAGCTTGCGCCATCTAGCGAGCGATTGTAACCGCCAATGTTGCTCGATGGGCTTTTGAAAAGTGTTTATTGGTCGACGCATGTTTGGCAAAGAAAGTGGATGGGTGGGTTTGTCTCGGGATGCATGCGGTCGAAGGGGCATCAACGTTGTTTTGCATCGATGGAACGAATTAGGCAACGGCGTTTTGTGTGCGTGTGTTATCATTGGCTGAAGCAATCGGGCGCAGTGGATGTGTCATGACTTAGCACTCTCCAGGCACGTGTCCATGTTTGTGCGTCTCTAGCCTTTGGCATTGCTCTCACTTGTGGTGAATCAAAGTATGCAAGCGGAGCAATCGAAACGTCCGAATTAGCCTTCATTACACATTACCGACTGTACGAAAATTGGCAGCCATAAAATTGACAAGATGTTACCGATAACGATAGCGTTTGTGGCCAGTGAGATTTTTAATCTGGCGCATCATTATTAGGTATAGAGGCCGCCTTGAGCCAATTGAACCGCACTAGGGCGCATAGCCCTGCAGTCGTGAGTGATTAGAAAGAATCGTGAGTGATTAAAAAGAGTCGTGAAACAATTACACGCTTCAACTGTATAAGTCTTTTTGTGTGTGTATGTGTGTTTTTTTTTTGCATTATGAAGTGGCATTGACTGATCATTACGTCAAAGTATTGAAGTCTGCAAGCTTCCACAGTTCCAGAGAGTTGTTCGTGATGGACAACTCCTTTGCCGTCGCCCGCCCTATCGGTGGTCTCACTCACGACAGAAAGGCATCACAAAAAAGCTGAAACTATATAAGATCAAGTAAAAGACTCCAGCAAAGTTCAATTATTGTACGAATCTTCCAAACACCACGCACCACGACTCATCGTTATACAACAAACTGCATCAAACTGACACAACGACATTTCAAATTTCGACTTAAACCCGCTTCTAAAGCCATACTTTGAGAAGAGTTTGGAATGCGACATCGGTTACCCCGCTCTCTGCGATATGTTTCGTGAAGCCGGACGAGAGCTATCAAGTCCAAATCCTGGAAAAGGGACGCACTCACTGAAGTATCCGCTTAGTGGGCTCGGACTCACACTGTGCTTTAATTCACCCATAGGCTAACGGTGTAGTGGAAACCACCACCTTCTCTAGGGAAGGTCGTGGTGGAAACTATATGCTCGTTGGACCAGCCCATACATCCAGCTTTCACCGCGTCATCACGCTAACGCTCGTACCCACGCCCAGAGAGCGGAATCCGGTGATGAAAGGCAGGCTGTTGATTGGTCCGTCTAGCGAGTAACTCCCACCGCACTCTCAGCTTAGCAATGAAGCGAAGAAAGATTCGACCGTTCGGTGAGAGCCTTCCACTTCGTATTCAACGGACGCCCCGTGGCAGAATATTCTTCTCCCGACTCTCTGAGTGGCCTTTGTGCCGGGCCCCGCCGATCGGGAGCGCGGCCCGGACGTATACAGCGCTCACTTGAGCCGATCGGTGCGGACGCGTCGGCACAAAGGAGCCGAGACGTGGCGAGGAGGCCCCAAGTGCTCCGAGCGCCTCCTCTCCCGGCTTCGTCCGCCGTTGTCGGAACGCGACTTAAAGGCACAAATGAAGTTGAGTGATTTCCATTAGCGCTTTGGCAAGACGCTTCCATTTGCACGTCACCGCCTGCTCGGCTTTTCGTCCCGTCTCGCCTCAAATATATATATAGCAGCTTTTTGTTCATTTCTTTTTACTTATTTTAGTTTCAAATGCGCCGGACTGCAAAGTGCTGCTGCCCAAAGTGGAAAGGGGAGACGCGGAGAAGGGGAGCGAGTGCGGAGACAACCGAAACGGCGTTCTGGGCGAACCAGCGTGCGTCTAGGAAACACGCGACCTTTTATAGTTGTCCAATCAGAGGCTCCCCGTTGGTTAAAGCGCCCCGTGTCCGCGAAGCGCTCTTCGTATATAACGCGGCCGCACTGCGAAATACCTCGCATAATAGACGCGGTGTTCTCCGCAGATACGATAAAAGAAGTATCTGTGGACACGCCTAGATCTTTGCTTCATCCATATGCCGGCTTCGAACACGTCTGCATATGGATTGATGGATGTTATTGCTACCCTTTGTGAGGGCGGTAGCTTACGCGACCTAGCCTAAGTATAAATATACCACGTTTGTTTTACCAATCTGGCCTGACCCTAGTACCAAAAACACGCCTAAGACAGTGTTTGCAGACTGTCTCTTGTATGGTGCATTTGCAGTCATGCCTCACTAATATGCGGAGCCCGTTAATATCAACACCTCGCTATAGTTTTAGACAACGTTTTCGTGTACTAGCTGGGTAAACAAGAGGCGCGCAGTTTTGTCTCGTTATTATGGACAACTCACATTTTGCATGGGCGATTTTTGGAGGGAAACGAAGGTGTCCATATGAACAAAACATCGGCCCCCTGCTCGACTCCTCATGACGCTTCAATCGGAGACGACGCTAAAAAGAGTAGTAAGCAAATTCCCAGAGAGTGGGAAAGTTGTGTCTGTGAGGCGAGATCTTTGACGAACCTGGAGACTAATACGCCCACGTGAAGCCTCGCGATGCTTCACGCGCGTGCCTCTGCTGGCCCTCTCGCCCGAAGCACACACACACATACCCTGCCTCCCTAATTTCCTCTCGGCCTGTCTTTGCTCGTGTACACGGTATTGCTCTTTGTATGGTAATTACCGTAATGGATTTGCCTGGTCGGCAAGGGCTGCGGGCTGAGTGTTAAATGCTGTTTTAACGACGAGCCCTCGGCAACGGGCAGGCTTTCTCGCGGAGGAAGAAAAAAAAAACAGTGAGGCAAGTGGGCGGGCGTCCATTCGACGGTGTGGATGGCTCAATGCGGGTGTCGCGTTGCATTAGGCGACGACGACGGCTGCTCTCTTTTGCTGCTCCCTGCACTTTGCGGCCGGGAGCTTGGCACCCAGCTTTCCTGGCTTTCGATTCGGGCTTCATTTCCCACTGTTTATTTTTTTGTTTTGTCTTTTTTTTTTGTCATTTGATTTCTCTTTGGCAGCGCAACTTAGCTGTTTCTCTTTTAACTAGGAGTGAGGGGACGCAATTGCTTTCAGGAGAGCACTAGGTGCCGCTCTTTCGGAAAGGTTGCGGGGAACGGGAAAACAAAAACAAAAACAAAGCAGCAGTCCTTACTTCGGCGCATTCTTAGCGAGGATTGACTGTTTTACTTGCACGTATTCTACCCTCGCGTTTTTATTCACCTCAAAGTCACAGTCACAGCGACGATAACTGGGACGCAAATGTAAGGTCCGACGTGTAATTATTCCCAAGTTTCGAACAAATTTCAAAGTAACTTCTAGGGATATTAAAAAAAAAAAAAAAAAAAAAAAAAACATATTCCATTTGTTTCTGTGAGGGCAAGTCGACGTAAACAGAGTTTTAATAGTTTTAGCTTCTTTCTATATGCACTACAGACGTTTTCCTGAAACGTTTGATGGTCTCTTTTTGTGTTTTTTTTTTTTTTTTATCCCCACTAGTCATTTCAGACTCCGAGCTTAGAGGTACAGCCATGCAGACCTGTTCGTCACCGTTACATACAATGCCCCGACTAACTTCACAGCTTCGCTTCTTCTTTTCTTTTTTTTTTTTTTTTTTCATGACGAGAGGTTTTATCGTTTTGAGTGTATTCAACATTTTATTTATATGTCTGTCGTACAGAACATCCGTTTAGTTTCCGTAACTTACCTGAGATGATAAAACCAATGAAACCAGACGATGCCAGAATCGAACATTGCACACCCATTGGCACGGGCGTAAAATGTTTATAGTGAAAAAGTAATTCTCACCAACTAGTCTTTAATGCACGATAAGGAAAGAGGGACATTTAAGACAAACAGACAAGACAGGCTTTCGTGAGCCTGTCTTGTCTGTTTGTCTTAAATGTTCCACTTTCCTTATCGTGAATTAATAACCAACACGCTCAACCATCTACATTAGTCTTTAATGGTTCATTGCCTAACCACTGCTCGTAATAAAAAAAAGATATCGACACGCATTATTTCCCAAGCTCGTCCAGCATAGCAACCCTTTTTTGGTGCGAAGTATTAACCTAGTTTCGGACTCCGTTTATCTTGTATTTCGCCATCAGCAGACGCGTCGCGCGAATCCCGAGTCGGGAATTTAAATGTACGTCACCCCCAAATGGAAACGGCTCAAAGAGCAGCTTCTCTTTTCTTCCCCGTCGGCGGCCTTACGGCCCGCACACACACACGAGCCATCGAACACAGACGCTTTTCCACTCTTTTTCCGAGCGGAGCGGCGGGCCCAAGAAAAGCCGCAGCACTCACTTAGGGGGAGGTCCGCTATTTGGCGCTTTCTTTCTCTTCTCCGGGGCACAATGCTACTTAGGCGTTCCTCTCGCGCGCGCACGGCGCATGTATAAGCCATTAGGGAGGAAACGCTAAAGTGTCTCCCCCGCGCTCGCCTCACCTCAAAGTGGCTCTCGGGCGCTGCGCGGCTGCTGCTGCTCGCTTCGGAAAAAGTGGTCGAGCGCCGATTTTTGCTGGCGGCGCTTTATGGGTGTGTGTGAGGGGGCCATTCGCAGTTCATTTTTATGTGTGTGTTTGTGTTTTAGATGTGACATATTCGAGTCGGAGCACAGACCCTGTTATCGGGCTTTCCCGCGGCGCTCAGTCTGACTATCGAAGCAGGGGACGATGAGTATTTCAGGGTGGCTACTGATAAATTAATATCTTGTAAACAGGTTGCCCGTAATGTTGGTTTCACTTGATTTAAAATATGTATAGTACAGATGCGATACAAAAACGGTAATAGGCTGGATTTTGATATGCCCTATTTCCTTCCATCAATAAACTATATCAACACTTCGTGCGCCCCTAAGGTGAAAGTGCAGCGGGAGCTACGAGCTCACCGGAACCCATCAACCATATAGCTTTGATCACCTGACCCCTTCTCTGCGTGTGGGTATGAACGAGAGCGCGGTTAAGTGGCGAAAGAGAGAACTGGTCCAACGAGCACATAGGTTCCACCGGACTGCCAGTTTAGGGACGATCAGCGCCTTTTATTCTTCTGGAAACAAGTATATCTCACGGAGATCATCGTCTAAAACACGGTCCCATCTTTTCTTTAAGGCGGTGTTCTAGACTTTTCTTTTTTGGTCACTTAATGAACTTCCGATTTCAATAGCTAATAGTACTTAAACTAGCGCTCTAAATCGCGATCGGCCGGAGTTTCATGGCGGCGCCAACTATCATTGAGCCGCTAACGATCAGTGAGTTCGAAAGAGCCTGGCCCTACCTTAGTTATATTCTATTTCCCCTTATGATGGATTACAGGAAAGGCTACAAGCGCAAGCTTCTTGCTCTAGGGCACAGTCTTGGCGGCATAAGCTCTCGTGCATTAAGGGCTGCTGCCAATGCTAGGAGCTAGTAGCCTTCGCTGCGGTACAAGTACAGCATAAGGTGAAACAGAGTATAACTGATGGGGGTTTGCCCCAATAGGCAACGGGCAATACAGTTAGGCACTACACGTTGCGCCATCTAGCGGCTGCGAAATGAAACACTGGGAACGCCAGGACGGCCCGGGCCGCGGCCCGGGGACTGCGAGCGGGCGCATTTAGAAGCCACGTGTGAACGGCATTTTTTATCCGCGTGAGCCTTTTTGGGAACCGTTTTTCGTAAAACTAAGTGCCAAATTCACGTCTCTATGACCTCACCAAGTTACTGTGACATCTCGCCTACTCCTAACGCCCCCTCCCCCAAATAAATAAATTAACAAATAAATAAACGTTGATACTGCTGCGTGAAAGACTTCCAAAGTCGCGAAGGTGACTCAAGCGTCAAACTTTACCGCTTTCCTTCGAGATCTTGGGAAGCGACACGACGACAGTAGTGGATTACTGCAGTGCGACGCATCAGGTAAGTGAATCTTACATTAATTGTTGAAATAAACAAAAATAGATGTCCAGGCTTGGAAAGCGATCTGATAATTAAACTCGTTTTGCAGACTACTCGGCAAAATAACATATTTAAACAAGTTGTTTCACGAGTCACTTAGGCAGCCACATATATAGGGAAGTACGGTAGGAACAATCGGGTCGATTGTTGCTTCGCTGTGACTTCGAGAATAAGGCGATCAGGCCTCCAAGCGAGAGACCCATCGGCCCGTTCCGGCACTCGTAGTTGTACGCGTGCATAGCCGTTTGGCACGCGCTGTCGCAACCAAATTCAAATTTGCGAGTGTTCAAATAGTTGATTTTCGTAGCACGTGAAGTTTTGTTTGTCTCGGCAACCAAATTGTATGCTGAGTCTGGTAGCAAATGTGGCGGCGTGCAGACAACAGGATGCAAAAGCTTTTCTTTAGAAAAAGCTCATGCGAACGTAAATATCCTTCTCACACGTACACCTTGTTGCCTGTCACCTTTTAAACCAGGCTTGCATACTGGTGGCACTAGGTAGTAGAACGACGTTTTAGTGAACGCCGCCATCTTTTCATCGAAAGACACTTGAGTGAATAGTCGGCCGCGATGAAGCGGCGTTTACGGGTGGGCCAACTGGGTTAACATTTTTGCAATGAGCTGCAGCAGACTGCCGCCGCGAAGCGGCGTGAGTGCAGAGCGGGAGGTGGGTTAACACGCGGCCCCGTTTTTCGCTAAAACGTCGATTCGCTCAAACGTCGATTCGCTCATGTGATACGAACCCGAAGGCTCACGATGGTTTTAAAACTGCATAAAGGAACTAGGCACAAGGTGTGGACTTGCACACAGGGACTGCTGAAATCAGGGTCGCCGCCGCTCGCCACGGCCGGACGGGCAGATTGGCCGCCCCATGAACAGACACGTCCCTGCTTGTGGCGCTGAATGCAACACTCTCATGGCGCCGCCTGGCCATTGCCGGTTGGCTATAGAACTAAAGATGGTGGCGCCGGCTGCAACATCGCCGCCCGTGGCCAGCGCCAGCGAAGCACTTCCTATTGCGGGAGATTGGGGGAGATATCTCGAAAGTATCGTAACAGCAAATATTGTCGGAAGAGGTATGATACGGGGCCAGAGCTGCCGCTAGAACGATCACGACACGTCGCGAAAGCCAAAGCTCGGCGAGGGCGGCCATTATAATGTCGGTGCCGATAAGACTTTCGTTGTGCCTCTTTCGCTTGAATTCGTGTAAAACATTCTGATCGCCGTTTCTTTACTCTAAAAACAAGAACTCTTCACTTCAGAGTTCACTTTAGTTTTTTTTTTTAACGTTTATATTAAATAAAAAGTGTGATTTTTTTTTTTTTTTTTTAAATTTGCATCGCTATTTAAAAGAAGATAATATGATGTAAGTTTTGGTTTCGTTTCTGTTTCAACTGTGTTCCGTGACGAGCATCTCAACTGGGTTTGTTAGGCCTACGCACCGTGTAAGACCGGACTCTTTTGTTGAGCTCAATGACAGTTAGGAGATGCTGACAATTCTTACCTTAATGGAACTTAAGAGCACTAGTGTAACTAGGGTATTTCACAATGAAGTGTGTCTGACATTGCTGCAGAAACGAAGCTATTCTAAAATTAGCGCTAGACATTCATATTAAAAATAGCGCAAAAGAGACGGGACAAAAAGACGAAGAAGCACACGGGACAAACGCTAGCGTTTGTCCTGTGTGCTTTTTCGTCTTTTCGTCCCGTCTCTTTTGCGCTATTTTTAATATGAATGTCCACTACCAACTTGCCCAGCAGACCAAGCTTTTAGCGCTAGACCCTTTACTATTTTTTTCTGAAATAGTTGGCAGCTGAAATTGCATCTAACTAAAATAACTTAAGTTTATTGTTTTTATTTTTACGTGAAACGTTTTTTGGATAGTTCTCCAGATTTTGTGAAGTCACATTTCACGAAGCCATGGTTTGTGACGTCTCATCATGCAACCCGCGCAGTGTTGCATTATGGGACGTCACAAACCTACACACCAATTCAGTTTCTGCACTAAATTTAGCGGGTAGGTTGAATCGGCGTAAACTATAGGTCACGTGACATCAGGTCACGTGATGCCGAATTTCCCGCTAAATCTAGCGGGAAAATTAACGTCTCATGGCCCACACACCAATTCAGTTTCCCCGCTAAATTTAGCGGAGAAAATAATGTCACGTTGCCTGATGTCACGTGATCTATACGGTAATGTATTCTCTCCCCTAATTTTAGCGGTAAAATTAATGTCAGGTGACCTACACACTAATTAATTTTCCCCGCCAAATTTAGAGGGGAAACCAAAGTCTTGTGACAGGATGTCACGTGACGCTAGAATGTTTAACGAATGCAACACCATTGTACAGGAATTCGCCATACATATTTTTCTTTTTTGGTGAGAGGTTGTTTTTGATATTTTTATTTTTATGATCGTTCTTCATTTTGTGCTTGATTAGCTTTTAGTATTTTATATAGACCCTGACAGCTTCAGAAACTCAGGGCGTGGCGGGTATGACGTCATAGCTCCGCAACCAATGAGATTCCTGTGTTAGCCGATACGAACACCGTATAACGAATCAGGCAGCCAACAAGCTTGGACACAATAAACCAGAACCCGCCCCCCCCCCCCCCCCCCTTTGCGTTTCTTATTAAGTGGCCAACGTCAATAGTGGAGCGGAATTTTGTCCGCTTCTCGCCCAGGGGTTGCAGTGACGTCATAACGACGCCGAGCTCGTATTGGCTGATAGAAAATAAAAGACTGGGTAGACCTCGAAGTATCTAGCACTGAGGTCTACCCACTATTCTTTCCATCCGAGCCAATCAGAGCTCGACGTCGTCATGACGTCACCGCCACTCCTGGGCAAGAAGCAGACGCACTCGCTCTCCGCATAGAGTTCCCGTGCACTCTCGACCCGTCCTGGAATCATTTTCGTCGTCCTTCGCGTCTCATGTCTTCCCTCGAGGCCGACGCTCGACAGCCCGCCTCCGCGCCGCGTCAACTATGTCCCGGACGGGCCCGTGAACGTAGCGCGATGCCTTCCGTCTCATTTGCTAATTGCCGTTGCTCGGTGGCCATGGCGTGAGCGAGCCGCGCAGGACCACGCCCCCCTCGATCTAGGTCACGGAGCACTTGGCCACTAATGCGACGCCGTCGCGCACGTCTCACTCGTAAAACACCGCCGTGGCGCAGAAGTTCCCTTCTTTTTACTCGGTCGGCATGAAAGATTGCAAAGCCACACGGACTGACAACGACGCAGTATGCTCCGAGTTTGTGGGTTCTAAGTTCGATTGCCGCCTCTGCCCTGTTTTGATCTGGATGAGAATGCCATGCAGTAAACGATACGTGATGCAAGTTGAAGGTTCCGGACTGCACTGAGGGAATTTTGTTTTTATCTGCAGCATGAATGAATGTCGGGATAGGTGGCAATAATTAACATTACACTGTATAAACACTAATGTCTAATTTGATTACTTTTAGTCTGATTTTTTTTTTATCATTTGTTTTCCGTCACGAACGCCGAACTTTTTTGCAGGAGTAAAGAATAAAATTGACAGCGTATCTTATATTTGAGTCAATACGCAGCTTTCTGTCCATATTTTAGTTTAAACGATGATACTTTTTAACCTGTCGCTAGTAACTTATATTAAGGTTTCCTCGTTTTTTTTTTGTTGTTGTTTTTAAGTAGAAATATGTGATCAAACAAAATAGGAGAAGTTATTGATGATGAAACCTATCGCTGCTGTTCGCCTTTCTTAATTGAATTTATTTTTAGTATTTTTATATTCAAAATACTCGATATCACATTACGTCTGGTTTTAGAAAAAGAAAGGGTTATATGTAGGGTTCGGAGTTTTCGGTTTAAACCGATAAAAACCGATAAAACTACGTCGAATTCATTTTCAGAAATTCGGTTTTAACCAAAAAAGGTCAGTTTGTAGGTTCGCCATTTTCGACTTAAACAAATAAAAACCGATAAAAGTACGTCGCATTCATTTTCTAAAATTCAGTTTTAACCGGAAAAGGTCACATTGGACCCTCCAGTCGTACCGCAGAGCCGTGGTGAAAAGTGGAACGACAGTGTCTATCGAAACGTGTCCGAATGTATGGGATACACAGGTGCCATCACGACGTTTTAGTTTAATGTGCGCATTATCGATCGGAACTTGAAGTCCGAAATGCCCCATGACTTCGCCGTGTACGAGCGTGTTTTCGAACTCGTTGAAAGGAAGACTGGATGCAAGCTCTGCATGTTGTGTTGTGCTTCAAAACGTCGCACCGTGTCTCTTTTGGCGGTCACAACTGGTTGATTGGCCGATTTTCGCTCAGGCAGCGCTTCATCTCCTCAGCCCGCCAGTGTCCAGTGTTAGCGTTGAGAGGGCATTCTCGAAGCTCAGGGTCATATTAACAAAAAAGAAAAAGTGCGGATCAACGAAGAAAACCTGGGAAAGTGCATGTGCGTGTACTGTAATAAGATCACGTAATCCCGATGTACAGAGGGTAAAGTTCTATGTGTTTTGGGCATAGGGTTCATATCTGACTTGTTTGTACTTCCATCTTTTTTTGTTGTTTCTTTTACAGTTGCACACATTTGCCAAATAAAGTCTCGATTTCTTTTTCAATGTATCTGTGCAGTTATTCTTTGAGTGATCACAAATATCAAAGCTACAAGGATCGTCTGATCCGGTGTCCGTTATTGTTTATTTCAATTCACCGAAAGAAGCCGATAAACTTTTCTGGGCATAAATATACACTGAAAAAAAACGAAAATTGAATTTTAAAATAAACACTGAAAAAAGTACGCCGAATTTTGATATACTAGAAACCGAAAACGTTGTATGGTATGGTATCCGATTGGGGAGAAAGAAAAAAAAGGTTTTCCTCAAATCGAATTATTAGAAGAGATATAAAATCACGTGATGTCACATCAAATAAATTTAAAAAATACAGAAGAACATAACTATTAAAGGAAAAAACAGGCAAACTACCTTAAAATTGTAAATTTATCTTTGTCGCATTCAACAAGATGTCCATATCGTATGTCCACAAAGGCTGCGAAAGGACGCAATACTAACCACACGAAAAATTCCTATCATAACGTAAAATGTCTAAAGGAGATAAAGACATATGAAGCCTGTGTTAAGAAGTGTTTTATGATTATTAATCATTACAACGCATGGCAGCTCGACTGGTCGTTAACATGTACCCGAAGAATGTTCCTTATAGTAAGATCTTTCACAATGTCCTTCAAACAACCATACATGGCATGTACCTGTTTTAATCAATCAAATACATTATTTCCGACCTCAGCCGTTGCCACGTCAAATAATTCCTTCTATCAGACATGAACCTTCCATCAAAGGCCCGTCCGTAGAGTGCTTCGCAGCTTTTTTTTTTTTCTGTCTCTTAAAATGTTTTTAACTTGTTCTTTGCGGTCTTCAGGGACCCAGCTTTTATTTTAAGCGCTATGTTCTAACTGCAGAACTGAAAAGGGGTAAAACACATATTATTTTATGTATTTCAATGCAGGCGTAGGGTTAACGTACTACACACACAAAGTATGTTTTTATATTTATGTATTCCACAATCACACCATATGGTGATCATGGCCTGTATAATATAAACATAACAAATGCCTACCACAGTGGCATTTACTCCAAAGTGTAAACAAGTACAAAAAAATTAGTAAGCATAATTTACCCTGATTTATCTAGACTAGAAGATCAATGTTGCTAACTGATGGCAATGATCCACCAATACTTGGAAGAATCAAATGAGCTTCGCGAAAGATTATTTCACTCATAAAGGCAGTGGAGAAGAAGAGCGCCATATTTTGTTACAGCGAGAGTATTCAGCTCGTGACGTCATCATTCGACGGCGCCACAAGTATGAAAATGTGGAGTGGTTACTCCAAAACAGTTTGGTTCGCTTCAACGTCGCACGAAGCAAAGGAATGAGAGAGGCCCAGAGGCCTGTCTCTCTGCTGGTCAGTAAATTATGCTCGACGTCGTTTTTTTTCTACTTTTTGTTTTGCACACACAACTTCGATAATAACGCGCGTAATTAATTCGTCGCAGATTACACTTCGCGAAAACAGCACAAAATGGCAAGATCGTATGAAAACAAAACACATCCCAGAATTAGCAATTTCCGCGCGGCATTGTCCTCGTGTAATGAGCAAATTACAGTAGAATAATGAATTCTAAGACGAAAGAAGAAAAAAAGTAGCGAAAATAGAGGAAACCTTCATTAACGCGTGGGTCCTCCGGATATTACCACACTAAAACGAGCACAATATCTGGCTTAGAGCGGCAAATGCACTCTCGAATCGTAGTATCGTAGCCACTAAACAACGTAAGAAAAAAAAATTTTATCTTTTTTTCTTTATGAAGAGAATAACCGTTTTGTTAATCTTGGATTTTCACGTATTAGATACGTTAGCGTCTATTTGTGCAGCGCACTGCATTTACTTGGTCAGTATACGTCCCATTTTCATCATTGCTCTCGTTTCAAAGAGCTCGGCAGTGCATATAAATATATACGCACGTATTTAATTTATGTTTCGCGGCGCCTAGTAATTATCAGGGACGCCGCGCGTCTTAATTGTTTCGCCTCGCAGCCGAGAAGCCTGCCCCGACGAAATCCAGCAGCAAGCGGAGAAGCCACTAACGAACGAACGGCTGGACAGATAGAATGGCCAGCTCGGCAGTCGCCTCGTATTTACGGACTGTGGGTGCCAGGCCCGCTCTCAGAAAAGCGCGCTTGTTATGGAAATGAGTTTGTAATGATCCTGGGGCGGGATTCGCTCGGTGCGATAATCAGAGAGGCGGCCAGTGCTAGCCACACGCCCCTTCTCCCGTCTCTGTCGACTTCCAGACCACCTCAGCGAAGAGATCATCTCATCTCCTGCGTCACAATAGTAATGTAACCAAAATAAAAAAAAAAATAAAAACTTTTATCATTTTTACTTTAGTGGAGAAGGAAGACCAGCGGAGCTGTACAATGGAAAGTAATGGCCGGCCGCAAGTCGGCAGGCCAGAGTTTAAAGGCTGCCGCCATCTATGAGCGACGGCGGCAACCAGATACATGACTTCCCGCCGTCGCTCATGGATGGCGGTAGCTGTCCAGAGTTCGGTGTCTTCATTTCTGTGTGGGGGACACGAACCTGGGGAAACTAGCCCTTAACAGCTAAGCCGTAAAAAAAAGGGGGAGAGGGTGTAAATGTCTTTTTTTTTTCTTTTTTAGAAGAATGCTTCAGTTTGACCATGTTGAACTAACCTGAGACTGGGGTAGAGAAGACGTCGTACTGTCTATTTTCTGTACCTTCTAGGTTTTCATGTTTCTTCTCTACCCCAGTCTCAGGTTAATTCAACATGGTTAATATTAACCAGCTCGCCTGCACCCTCACGATTTTTTCTATGCTTCAGTTTGGTCCGACGTGGGGTGAGCAATCAAGCAGTTGATTTAAAATGTCTTTATTGCAAGAGGTAGAGAGGATGCTTACGGCTCTTGGCAGATGTTATCTATCAGGGGCGTGATAACGATCCGCGATCAAGTATGTCTTTACAGGCGATCTTACCTTTTGCTCCGTTTCCCTACAGAGGTTACTCGCCGAATCAAATTTCTTATTCAATGTTTTGTGTTGTATTTACAAACCTTTTTCGCTTAACCACATATCAGTGCGCAACTGACGTACCCTTATTTTATTTATTTTTTTAATTTATTGATACCCTTCAGGGCCCGAAAGCATTACAGAAGGGGGTGGGCATAGCAACATTATACAAACAAAGCAAATATACCTAACTAGTGAGTTAAACAGGACAAAAATATAATTTGAAACAACACACACAAACAAATTCACTTAGCAAGAGAGTTATAGATGTACAGAAAATAATTGTAAAGAGAAATTTGAAAATCAGAGCTCTCGGCAATCTCAACTACAGCTCCGGGAAGGTTATTCGACTCCAGTGACGTTTTGGGCAAAAAAGACTGAAAAGAAAACAAAAAACGTTATGTGTGACAGTGAGCAATGCCAACTTTATATCGAGGGTCGACGCGCGATGAGATATAAAACGGTTGTATTCACAAAAGCTGGCGCATTGACGTATTAAGATAATGGATATTGTGAAATAAGCACAAGCGTGACACTTTCCTGCGAAGAGAGAGATCAGGTAAGCAGAGTTTGAATTTCATTGCTGATACGCTGAATGTTCGGTGATAGTTATGTAGGATGAGTCGAGCAGAACGGTTTTGAATGGCTTCAAGTGATGATGCAAGTGTTATACCAGGGTACCATATAGCTACGGCGTATTCAAGTTTACTTCGGACCAAAGACTCTTAAAGAAGGTGTTTTAAAGAGGTGGATGCAAGAGAGGAGTTTCTTTTAAGATAGCCTAACATGCGGTTTGCATTACTGATTACGTATTGGATGTGAGTATCCCAGGAAAGGTTATTTGTTATATGCACGCCGAAATATTGATATGATAATACAAAATCAAGGACAACACCGCTAATATCGCAAGAATGGCATGTGTTCATTTGGTGTGATACTCTCATGGATTTGCATTTGTTAATGTTAAGTTTCATATTCCATGTGTCACACCACCAGGAAATGTTCTCAAGGTCTGACTGAAGAGAAAGAATATCAGAATCATTGGTTATTTCCCTGTAGATGACACAGCCATCTGCAAATAAGCCAATAAATGAAGAAACATGAGTAGGTAAATCATTAATATTAACAAGAAATAAGAGAGGACCTAGTACGAAACCTTGGGGAACGCCTAAACTTACTGGTGAATGAACTGAGTTACAGCTGTTAACATGGAAAAATTGTAAGCGGTTAGTTAAAAAATAATCAATCGAAGCCAAAACATGGGGTGTGAGTTTATGAAGAAGAAGCCTGTGTGAAACTTTGTCGAATGCTTTGAGAGGTCTAAAAATACACAATCTACCGCGGAAGAACGATCAAGAGCGACATGAAGATTGCGAGTAAGTGTTTACAATTGAGATTCGTGCGAGTATAGCTTCCTAAATGCATGTTGAGCAGGGGTAAAAAAAGAATTGAAATTAAGGAAAGCAACAAGATGAGTGTAAATGATGTGTTCCAGAAGTTTGCAGGGGATGCTCGTTAATGAAATCGGACGATAATTACTGAGGCTAGATTTATCGCCACTTTTATGGACCGGAATCACCTTCCCTACCTTCCAGTCCTCGGGAAGAATACCAAGATTGAGGGATTGCTGGAAAAGCTTAGTTAGAATAACCGAAGAGTACATTTTAGTGTTTTTTACAGCGGATCTGTTAAGCGCTAGGTTCCCCAGGATCGTGTCCGTGTATGTCGACACAAACCTACCTGGACAGCTACCGCCATCTATAAGCGACGGCGGCAAGCACACAACCACTATGGTTTCCGTTGTCGCTTGTAGATGACGGCAACCTTTCCAGCTATTGTAGAAGAATGGATAGTTGGGCGCGATGGTGGGAATTCATCGTAAAAAACAGCGCAAAAAACAGACGACGACGACGAAGAAGAAGCACACAGTGTATCGAGTGCAGCTCCGCTGGTCTTCCTTCTTCACGAGAGTGGGTAGGCTGAATGTTTTATTTTTTTTTTTTAATGTTTCGTTTATATTGTCAGTGACAAATGATGAGGATAGTTTAAGGCCATCAATTATTTTGACAATGCCATCACATTCTATAGTAATAGAATTCATAGTGCAGAAGTTTGATGGGAGCAAGTCAGGGTAATCAAGAATGTTTGAGCTGGAAAAGGAGTCGACGAAAATTTCATTTAGCGCGGATGCACACTCCTTCTCTGGTAACTCTTCCCCGTCCGAGTTAGTGAGCCTAACACCAGGTTTCTCGCAGGGGTTCACAACATTCCAAAACTGAAGAGGATGGTCGAGCAACATTGCTGGCAAAGTACTTCCTATGAAACGCTGTTTGGCTTCACTGACGGCAGTTTCATATAAAGCAGCGACAGAGCGATATGCCGCCCAGCGTACATCAGCAATTGATGCCAAGAGCTTACCTGCATAGACCACATTAGACTGCTGATATATAGCTTTGTTCTGGAAACTCAATCAAAAGATTCTATTTTTTTTTCTTTTCTTAAGGCGGGGGGGGGGGGGGAGGGGGGGGGGGATGTGTATATGTTGTAACTTGTTACGGCCTGAACTTAGTCTGCCCCAACGGGCGACTTATCTTTCAGCTGCAAATGGGCCATTTAATTAGTGCAGTCTACCCTATAGCCCGGGGTCTTTAATGTGCACCACGCAGTAGTGCTACACGACCGCACACCGGTGCGATGCTCATCTAAATCGAAACGGGTAGGGATGGGAATTGATCCCAGGACCCCTGGGTTCTGCAGCGCGGGCTTTCTCTCCACGTGCTGCGGGCTGGTGTGTGCTAGCCCACTCGGCCACTGATCCCCTACATTTTACCGTCTTCGTCCTGGCTCCTTTGAGGAGGCAAGGCGATGGCCTGTCGTTAAACAGCTCGATTCAACAGTTCAAGTTCTAGCGAAGTTATTGCAGCCCGCCAGGCACGTATGCGGGGGGGAAGGGGGGGGGGGGGGGCATGGAGCACGGCCCCCCCACTCCCCACTCCCCGCCCTTCCCCCCCCCCCCCCCCCCCCGAAATCTTCCGTTTCGCTGGGGCCTCCTCTCCTCCTCCCCCTCATACAGCATCTTGTCATGGGCGCCCCCCCCCCAATCAATATCCTGGCTACGTGCCTGTAGACCACCATAGACAAGTCTAGTCAAGTTTCCTTCATACCCACACAGTTACCTGCCCAGATAGCTGTGTTGCCAGAACCAGCCGGTATTTCAAGTGTTAAGCCGCTAGACAGCGTCGTCGGCGCCGCAAATCTCAAATTGGCAATGCCCTTAAAAAAAGAGGGGGGGGGGGGGGGGGGGTCTATAAATGTGTGTGTGAAAGTGAGTTATCCTACCATCCTCAGCAAGTCTTTTATCATTCCAATCGTTTCAATGTACATTCTCATCAGCATATCGTCTTCCCCTTCACCCCAGTGCAGAATGGCCGGCTAGTATAAACACCCAGGCTAACCTGTCTTTTTTTCCGTGACATCAACCAATAAGTAGCCGCCTACTCTGTTAGTTCATGCTCTACGCAAAATTTCACTGAGCTCATGCTCCCCACACTTTAGCTATTCACTCGAGGCTATTAAAAATGGCTGCCGCGTTTTGTTTTACCTGCGCTCCTTACATACCGTGCTTCGCACCGCCAGAACCTTCGGTCCAGCCTGCGCACTTGACCGGATGGTTATCGCCGAAAAGCGTGCCTGCTCGGAATTAATTAATCCCCGCTCATAATTAGGCGCCGGAGCCTTCGATCTCGTGGTCTTCCTCGGTGCCATTCGGGGCGCCACACAAGAGCTTGCGGGAGCGTCGGCGCCGGCAACGTGTTTCGCAGTCTCTACGTGCGATCACTTGAAACGAATCACGCTGGTGAAAATTGCCCACTCATGGACCGTGGACGTTTCCTCGGCTCACTAAATCTCGCAGAAGAAAGCCAGTGAGCATCCTCGAAGCGTTACTCACAGCCCAGAAAACAAACATGGCGGCACCCAGAAAAAGCGGTTTTTGGGGGAGTCTATACTATTTAGTATAGACAAGGACACTGTTTACAAACATTTGCCCCTACTAGGTAGGAACACGCAGAAACCACATTGAGTCGAAGTAAAGCTTCAGCGCATGCGCGTTTTTGCATATTCCTGAGACGAAAAAGGAGTTATGCAGATGTGCAGTAGGCAAGACGTTTCGCCTGCTGATTGCACAGACTAAATTTTCAAGTCAAGGTTCTTTTTTTCCTGTCTTGTCATTTTTTAATTATATTTAGTAAATCGAAGCAATATTTAATTTCCTTGCGTCCTGGGGGGAAGGGGGGGGGGGGGGGAGTTTAAGGTGACAGTGTGTTAATTTAACTGTCCCTTAGTGCATAAATGCAAACTTCCCTGTTTGAGATTTTTTCGAGTGTCTTGAACGAATTACTTTCCACAGTAATTGCTGGAGTTATTCAGCGAGTAACTGCAACCTATCTTTAAAGGAGCTGTGCAACGATATTCAATTGGAATGTTTTTCTCTCTACACGAGCTTACTGGCACTAGTGGCAGTCAAGGATACTCACACGCAACGCCATTGGCCAAGAAACTCCTTTGTTGCGGTGTAATTTCAAGGACAAAAGCGATCATTTTCATTCAATCTCTCCTTTGCAAAATTTCATGACGTAACTTGGGGATCGCAGTACACCCAAGTGACGATATTTGAATGCGGTTCATAGATTGGACCCGAGCATTGCGTGGGCACTCGACTTGGGCTCGTGACAATTGCTAGCTCGAGAAGCATTCGGGTTGTGACCCGTGTCCAATCGCTGCAACGACGACAGCAGCCGAGCCATAACAATGTCTGGAACTCTGCGCGTGTCCTGCGCTTAGCCAACCCCAGCGCGTGGCTATGATCAACACTGGCGGCATATAATCGGCTCCAGATCACGTGGCCGCTTGTTCTGGCTGCGAGTTGAGGGGGTGAACGCTGCTCGTTTTTCTTAATTTTTTTTTCTGGGACTTCTATTGCGTGGGGTGAAAAACGAACGCGTGTTTCATAGGTCATTAACGTTAGGGATCCGTTTTAAGCGGTATTTGTGCACAGTCCAAAAATTGTTGCATCGCTCCTTCAATGCTCTGTTATGCCTTCGTACCTTTTTGTTAAATTTCCTTCCGTCAATGTGGCGCACCGACTCATTGAGTGTACGTTCATTTAGGTTGTCTTTGGCGGATTGGTTTTTCCGATTGCTGTCAAAGTTGCTTTCCAACGGACTCTATGCTCTTGACGTATGACTCTATTTTATGCCCATTTTAATATATATATGTCCTCTACCCAGACACGTCTATATTATTTTAATTGTTTGTCTCATTCCTTTTGATCTTATAAGCATCGTATGTTTTCGAATTATAGCTTGTTTTCATTGCACTTTTTTCGTGTGTGCATCTGCAGTATATTTATACTTTAAAAGCAAACCCTCAGAAACCGCTCTTGAGAAGCCTCTTTAATACAACGACATTAACTGAACATTTAAAATATATTCTTTTCTCGGCTACACAAAGAGGGTTAGTTTGGACCATCGAAAATGGACTTCTTAAAACTTGAATTACGTTCCTGCTTGACGCATCTTTTTCGTAACAAGCTAAAACAAAGAAGAAAAAGAGGTATTGACCAATACACTTTACATACAAACAAGTCCACGTTCGCCCACACCAGGTGCGGGCACACCGCGTGCGCAAAAACTGAATTCGGGTCAGATGAAGCGACTACGCATGCGTCCTGCCGACTACAGCGCCACCACAGCAGTATGACGTCAGAGCCGCACGTGCGTGTGTGCCAGGGGTTCGCGGTTGTGGGATACTGGCAAGGAGGAGGAGGAGGAATAAACTTTATCATAACTTGAGCAGACGAAAGCTTGTGGGTCGTCCCCAGGTGGGTGGCTGCCTCAGTCCAGGATGCCATGGTCCCGCGCTGCCAGTCTGGCCCTGTTCACCAGTCGGGACTGGTCCTCAGGTTTTGAGCTGGTCAGCTGGTCCTCCCACTGCTCCGCGGTTGGTCGGGAAATGGGGGGTATGGAGGTGTTGTGCTTGCACTCCCATACCATATGGTAGAGAGTGTTAGGCACTCGACAATTTTTACAGTCGTAGTCATATTGAGTTGGGTACATTGCGTGAAATAATGTGCCGTGCGGGAAAGTGTTAGTTTGTAGCTGTCTAAGTGTCACGGCGTCCTCTCTGGATATTGTAGGGTGTGGGGGAGGGTAGGTTCTCCTCCCTAGTCTGTAATGCGCTAGAATGTCGGTGTATCTTTTTGGAACGCCCTCGTCTGTATCCGCTGGAGCACGGTCGCCCAGTGAGGTAGCCCGGAGAGAGTGTTCTCGGGCAGCGGCATGCGCCGCTAGATTACCCGCTAGGGTTTCATGTCCTGGGGTCCAGACTATGACTATTTCGGGGGGATCTTTGATTTTTTTTAACGTTTCGAGGGCCAATCGTGATATTCGGCCTAGTTGGTAATTTCTGCAGGCGGCTTGTGAGTCTGTTATTACCGTGAGGAGTTCCTTGCCTGTCGTCGCCGCAAGGAGCGATTGCTGTCTCCTCTGCTGAGTCCGTGTCTGGGGTCCTCACGGAGGCCGCCGCGATTTCTTCTCCCTTGTTGTTTACCACGCTAATCGCGTGTGCTTTCTTTCCCTTGTATTTCGCTGCGTCTGTGTACCGCACGCGGTCATCGTCTCTCTCGTAGGTCGTTCTCAGTGCTCTCACTCTTGCCATTCGTCGTTCTTTGTTGTGTTCTGGATGCATGTTGCGAGGAATGGATGCAACTGTGATATTGTTTCTTAGTTGTAATGGAATCCTTTGCTTACTTCTTGACTTGTCTTCGATTGCGTAGCCCAGTCTTCTTAAGGTGTCCCTGCCCGTCCTGGTGAGCTTAAGTCTTTCAACCTGGCTCACCTTGTGTGCTTCTGCCAGCTCTTCCCATGTGTTATGTATACCCAATCGGAGTAGTTTCTCTGTGGAGGTTGTTGGGGAGAGCCCCAAGACCAGTTTGTATGTCTTGCGAATGAGTGTGTTAATCTTCTCGCGCTCGCTGTTTTTGAGCCCCAGATACGGGGTCCCGTACGTTATTCTGCTGATGACGAGTGCTTGAATGATTCTCAAAGCGTCTTGCTCCTTGAGGCCGTGGTTTCTGTTTGTTACCCGTTTTAATAGGTGCGTAACTTGTGTGACTGTTTCTTGGAGTTTTTGCACTGTGGCGATCCCTGCACCATCCTTCTGAAATACTACTCCCAGGACACGGAGCACGTCGACTTGTGGGATGTTATCTTCATGTAGAGTTAGTACGGGGTCTGGTGTTTCCGGTGGAGGACGACCTCTCGCCCTCTTTTTTAGCACCAAAAGTTGCGATTTATCCGGAGCGCACGAGAGACCACAATTTTTCAAATATCTCTCTGTCCTGTTCACCGCTTCTTGCAGAGCGTCTTGCTGCATTCCTGCCGACCCCGACGTCGTCCATATGGTAAGGTCGTCCGCGTAGATTGCATGGCTGAGACCTTTAATGTCTTTTAGAAGGAGCGGTAGACCCCTCATTGCAATATTGAAAAGCAACGGTGAGATCACCGATCCCTGAGGGGTTCCCTTTTGTGGAGCCTTGATCTGTGCGGTCCTTAGGTTTCCAAGGCCTATGGTCGCTGTCCGGTCTGTGAGAAAGTCACGAACGAAATTGTAAGTCTTTTGGCCGCAGTTTGTCCTTTGTAAGCTGTCTAGCACCGCACTGTGGGAGATGTTGTCAAACGCCCCTTTGACGTCCAATGCTAGAATTGCGCTCTTGTGCTGCGTGCTGAGGTTGTCTATTACATCCTCTTTGAGTTGAAGAAGGATGTCTTGGGTCGATAGAAGAGGTCTGAATCCAAACATCGTGTTAGGGAGGAATTCGTTCTCCTCGAGATACGGGGATAGTCTGTTGTGTACCATGTGCTCGAATAGCTTCCCCACACACGATGTGAGGGATATTGGTCTCAGGTTCTGCACAGTGATCGGTTTGCCCGGTTTTGGGATCATTGTCACATCCGCGTGTTTCCAGCATGCCGGTATCTTCCCGGTCTCCCAGCTCTCGTTGATGTGCTTAAGGAGACACTCCGTGGCTCTGTCGTCTAGGTTACGGAGCGTCTTGTTGTTAACTCTGTCCCTTCCTGGGGTCGTGTTTCTCGTCAAGTTCCTGAGCGCCGCCACTATCTCTGCCCTGCTGAAGGGTTGATCCAACTCTGGGTTGGATATTCCTTCGTAGTCCAGGTGAGTGATCGTCGTCGTCTGTTGTTGTTGGTTGCCAATGTATTTTTCAGTGATGGCTTCGAGCACGTCTTCCTCTGAACATTGATAGTTGTGGATGAGGCGTTGAATATGTTGGCACGCGACCTTCTTTGACTCTGTCTTTGCCAGCAGCGACCTAAGTATTGCCCATGTTTTGCGATTGCTCAGGGTACCCTGCAGCCGGTCGCATAGCTGATTCCAGTTTTGTATTCCGAGTTTCTCTGCGTACTCCTCAGCTTCCCTGGTCAACAGGGCAACGCGGACCTTGAGCTTGCGGTTTCTCTTTTGTTTCTTCCATCTTTTTAGGAGGCCCTGTCGGGCCTCCCAGAGGTGGAGTAAGTGCGGGTCAACTTCAGGGTTGTCCGAAGTGAGTTGTATCGTCTTGGTGTGCTTGGTTACCTCTTCCATCACTTGCCTGGTCCATTCTTCAATATCGTCCATGTCCGCTGGGTGTTCCACCTTCCGGAACGCGGTCCAGTCCGTGATCTTCGCTTGTCCCGTTCTCAATGGAGTCTTGTTGTGTCGGAGTTCGGTTTGAATTATATAGTGATCGCTTCCTAGGGTTTCTTCCAGCCTCGTCCATTCGATTTGCCGTATGCCCTTCGAGAAAGTTAAGTCGGGGCTTGTGTCCCTGGAGATGCTGTTTCCAATCCTGGTAGGACACTGAGGGTCGTTCCACAGCGTCAGTTGGTGGTGCTGAGCCGCGTTGTGCACATCCGTGCCCTTCTTGTTGGTTTTGTGGTATCCCTAGGCTACATGCGGTGCGTTGAAGTCCCCAACTACGAGTATCTTCTGCCCTTTGGTAACTTTCTTTACCTCCCTCAGGAACTTGTCCAAGTCCCTTAGGTTGTCCGAGGGCGGGCTGTAAACATTCAGGATAAATAGACTCTGTAATGTCTTCTTTTGTGGTATCATCTCTATCAAAGTGTGCTCAATTCTGTGGCTGATTTGGTGTTGTTGTGTTGTGTGGTGTTTCTTGGTGAGGATGGCTGTCCGGTTTCTTCCTTCGGCTATGTGTGTCTCGTAGCCCCGTATCTTTATGGTGTCTGTTTCTGTTTCTTGTAGCGCGATGATATCCGGTTGATGAAGGCTGATAAATTGTAGTAGATTTTGTCTTTTCCGGTTAATCGATCGGCAATTCCACTGCCAGATTTTGAGGACTTGGGCCGCGTCTTTCTTTCCCGTCTCTTTACTCTCCATTGTGGGTTCTGATCGTTTCTTCTGTCAGCGCATCCCCTCCTGGCGACGTTTTCGGCTTCTTTCGGGCTTGTTCCCTTTCCTTCTCAAGGTCGGAAATACGTTGGTTGAGCTCATCACCCATCTTGCCCATCTGGGCATTGAGGGTCTCCCCCATTCGATCAATCTTGGCGTTCAGGGTCGTACTCATTTGGATGATGGTTGGATTAACGTTTTCAAAGACCTTATTCACGGTTTCTATCATTTTGTTCATTTTATGTTCAACCGCTTTTGTCATCTGGCTCATTGTCTGATCAATCTTCTGATCGATCCTCTCATCTAATTTGTTTATGTGATATTCCATTTTTTGTTCGAGGTCCTCCGGCAGAGGTGTCGGAGCTCGCGGCGGTATTTGCGGCAGTTGTTGCTGCTGTTTCTGCATCTGCTCTATAAACTGTTGCAGTTTCTGCTCTAGGGCCTGTTCCCTAGCCTCCGCTTTTTTTTCGTTGTTTTCTAAGCGCCAGATTAGCTCCGCGTTCTGTTTCTTAAGTGTGTCTATGGTCTGCTCGAAATGTGCGTTACTTGAATCCTGCTGCGTGACCGGCAGTGGGGGAAAGGGGTCTGGAGCATTGGGAGAATGGGACCCCAGCTGGGGCCAGCTCACCACTCTGTCCTGCGGCAATGACGTCCGTTGCTGCTGCTCGAAAGGGCGGTCGTTTGCAACTCCCGTCCAAGCGGCTTGTTTAGTTTGCGATTTGCTTCTTTCCCTCACGTGTAACGGTGGGGGACTTGGTTTGAGTCGTTTCTGGCATTCCTTGCTTGCCGTTTCGTGGGGTTGGTAGCACAGCTTGCACTTAGGCTGACACTCGTGATTGTCTTGAAGATTTTCCGCTCCGCATCGGTTGCACCTGTTTGTGTCCGGGTTGGGGCAGACGTCCTGTCTGTGGCCGACATTCCCGCAGGCTCTGCAGTACTGCACGGATCTGCGGTGGGGCCGGCATCGGGTGAACACGCTACCCGCTTTCACGTAGAATGGCACGTGCGGTCCCTCAAACGTGAGTAGCGCCGAGCTGGCTTTTCCGAGCATTCTTGCGTGCAGAATGCTGTAGCCGTTGACTGAGATAAGTTCTTTAAGTTCCTCTTCTGTTGTTCCTGCTTCTATTCCGTGCACCACTCCTCGTACGGTGCCCGGGAGCGGTTTTAGGTAAGGCATGAGTTCGTACAAGGCCGGGCCTAGCTGTATCTGGGTGATCATGCTCAGCTTCATGGCGTAGTCCTCGTCCGCAGTATACTTGCGATGATCAAGTTCTGAGCCCATTGCGTCTGGATCGTCACATTCGAGTAGAAGTCTTTGAATGGAAAACCGCCTGCTGTGGCGATGCCTTGCGTGAGGCTTTTATCAGACCACGAAGAAAGCTTAAGGCCCGTTCTTGGTCTGTATACTACCTTGTATTCATCCTCTGGTAATGGTGGCAACATGCGTTTCCTTGGTGGCGTGTTGTTGCCTCCGCGGGTTCTTCCGTCCCCGCGTCGCTGTTGCTGCAGTTGGTTGTTGGTCGGTTGCATCTTTGGGTTGGTCAGCCCACTCGTCTCTTCTTTTAGATTCTGGGCGCTGTTCGCCTTGCTGTTTCCTTTTATGCGGTTCTCATCCGCTGTTTTCTGGCTTTTTCTTTCTTTGAGAACTTCGTACCACGGGCCAGGCTGGCTCAGCGTCCTGCCGCTGTTTTCATCGAACTCCATGTGCGTGCCGCTCGTTCTGGTACTCGCGCTGTTCTCCATGTCTATCTCGTTGTTCATTCCCTGCTTTGTTACTTGCGTATGTATCATGCTTGCGGGGCCCGAAGGCCCGCGCGCAAAGCGGGTTTCGGCGTTGGGTCTCGCTTATTTCTTTCTCTCGGCGGGTGCCCCGTGTTCGAGTATAGCCAAGATGGCGACCGCTTTTATTCCTGGTGAGGCTTAGCACTCCGCATACGAGGTAGATCTTTCCAAGGTGGAAATTTGGCCGAGAAATTCACTCACTTGTACAGCTGTGGTATCCCTCGGTGCCGCTTTTCTTGGTGAATTGAATGACACTGAAGATTATAAGGATATTTTGGTGTTTTCGCGTTAACTGCCTAAAAAGGGCAGGAGCCCATGTGGAGCAATTCTGCTTCGCTCGGCCCCCTGGTGTCTTTTTCGATACTGGCAAAAAATAAAATAAAAAAGAGCGTGACGAGTTAGAAAACATTCACTTATTCGCAACTCTCCCGGCTGCACTAACATTTTCCTTAAAGGTACGTAAAACGCCGCGGTCACACTGATAATACATCATACAAAAGAGTTAGGCTAGGTGGCGCACGCGACCACCCGTTACAAAGGGTATAGCCATTAACAACCATCCACCCATATCTGCAGAGATGTTCGATGCACGCATCTGTACATAAAGAAGCCATCGAAGATGCATGACGCCTGTCCGCAAGCACTGATGTCATCGTGTCTGGAGCGTACGTCGTGTCTTATGCGAGATGTATATCAACACTGTGACTGTGTCTGCGCAGGCAACACTGCACACCCTCCGGGCCCGTTGGCGGTGTGCGGGCGGAGAAGCGTAGCGCATCCATCCGAACAACAAGGACGACCCGTGTTTCCTCTACAGGCGTCTCGCGCCAATTAGAGCGTGCGTCCCTCGCGGCGACCGAGCGACGGCGTCGCCCCGTGGCATCATTGGCTTCTAAAGTGGGGCTAATTAGAGCGGCCGGCAGGAGGCCGCCGAGCTCTCGTTATCGTGGCGGGGCACCGCTGCCGGCCATTAGGGCGCTGTAAACAATGGTTCCCGGAACGCCCTCCCTAATTGCCGCCGGCCCGGAAGGAAGCCACGCCGAGGCGACCGGACCCCGGGCGCGAGCCGCGCCCGTCCCGACTGCGGGGTCAGGTGCAACGAATCGCCGCCGCGAGATCCGGCCGTCGTGCTATTATACCCAGTACCACTTATAGAAGACAAGGCTCGCTCGCGTAGGACGTCGTCGCTATAGTGGAGCCCCGATCCACCCCCAAGCGACAAACGAGCTGGAGCTCGACGAGAAACGACGCAAAGCGGTAGACGCGTTCGTCTTGGCGTCGCCGCGTGCTAGCGTCGCGCTCGGTACGTGAGAGAATGCGACACGCGCTGGCGGCGACGCTGACGCAAGCTATAGGCGGTACTGCGAGGATACAACGTGAAGCGCAAGATCGTCTGCTTCTTTTGCAGGGGTCGTGGTGTCGTCAGAACGCCGAACTTCGATTGACTCTGATTGATGGATAGTGGGTAGAGCTCGAGGGCAGCTTGTATTGAGGTATACACTATACTTCAACTTGAGCCAGTCAGAGCTCGGCGTTCTGACGTCACCAACACCCCTGCAAAAGAAGCAGACGAACTTGCGTATCGCACATGGGCGTGCCAACCGGGGGGCAAGGGGGGCGCTCACCCCCCCCCCCCCAGTTCTCAGAGTGCAGAGTGGGGGGCAAGGCATGTGTTTTGCCCCCCCCCCTTCCTGAAGCAGCCGCCACTGGGCAGGGCAAACACTGGCTGGCGGCGCCCATGGGATACCAAGGGCACCGCCCTCCCCCCCGGCCCTAGGGAGGGGGGGGGGGGGGGTCTGGGGTCTGGTTTGCCCCCCCACTCAAAAACAAGTTGGTACGCCACTGGCTTCGCATAGTGATGACGTTTGGGGGGAAAGGGGGAAGCCTTGTCTTCTCTGGACATTTTACGTGACTATATGGTACGCGTCGCTGCACCCCCCCCCCCCCCCCCCAAAGGTCACGTGAGCGACTACGATGGCTCGTTGCGTGCGCTGCAGAGCGGAGTGTCGTCGGGGGTATCGCTCCTCGTTGCTTGGCTTTGGCCGGAGTTCAGCTGGCGGCTCACAGGCCGCCTAGGCTCTGGAAGTACTTGTTTTTTTTGGTTTTTTTTTATGCTTGGTTTTATTGTATGTTTCGGACATACACAGAACTCTCGTAGTAGGGACTCATCAAAAGCTAAAAGCTATAGAATATCACATACATAAAAGGTTCTTAGTAGCTCAAGGTGTAATAACCCTGGTTATCAGTCTATAGGAAGTATTCACTGGTGGCCATAGCTGTGTGCACGACTGCTGAGCGCGTGCTGATGGCGAGCTTCCACAGTTCTTTTGTAACGTGCATTCCGCACCCTCAAGATTGCCGGTCTTAGCAATGTGGGCTCGTTCAGAGCATCAGCTCTAGACATCACCCACAAATATGGCGCCCAGTGAATACTCCTTTTAAGAAGCTAGTGGCAGGTACTAAACTCGTCAGCGAAAGCTATAGGGTGTATTCACTGGTGACCATAGCTGTGCGCGTGACTGCTGAGCGCGTGCTGATGGCGAGCCAGTTTCCATAAGTGCAATCAGGACCGTGATTAGACTGACCTCTATCTGGCACCAGGGGAACAAGGCTCAAGAGAGGTCACCATCCGCAGCGTCCGGTCACTTGGCAGCTGCGCGGCAACGTCTCGCTGCAAGCATAATCTTCCATCGTACCATCCTGCAGGTTTGAAAAACCGTTCCATTTGTTTTCTAAGCTGATATTACTCGCCTCAGCTGTCCTCTGTGTTTAAATTTCGGTGTGCTCTTGTTCACAAAAACATGCTTGAGAAGTATTGATGTCGCTCGACATATTAAAAGTTATAGAAATCAAGGCCTCATTAGGGATAAAAAAAAAAGGAGGAGTAGCAATCTATAGGAAACAGAGTTTATCTTACGATATTATCGACAACTTCAACACAATCTATGCAAATTTTGAGTGCATCCCAATAAAAACTTAAAATATTGTTATTGCTGCAGTTTCCCGACAGCCGTCGGGCAATGTTTTAGCACTTCTAGAATTTATAGACAAACAGCTGTTGTTGTTGTTTTTTTTGTTTTTATGGGTTTAAAAAAATTATGATATTTGGAGATATTAATATAAACACCATTTCACAAGATGCAAACACGATAGAATTTAATGACCTAATAAGCCAATATGCCTGCTTCAACTTGATTACCCTGCCGACAAGAGTAACCACTGATACGGCGACCTCGTTTGATATCTGCCTTACAAATATAGACGCAAATGATACTGCATAAGGCAGATCTTTGGAGGGCATAGGTGACCATCTAGCTATTTTTTTAGTTAAGTAATACTCCAAAAAAGAAAGAAATTAACACTAACGAAGTGTTTCGTTGTTTTCTTTATATATATCGAGCCATAAATACTGAGATTTCAACATATTTTAAATCTAATTGAAAATGCAGTCTGGAATGTTGTGTGTTTCGTGGAAAGTGTAAATACAGCCTTCTTACTGTTCTTAAAAAAATTAAGAAACTGCTATAACTAGGCCTTTCCTAAGCAAACAAAGACACCTAGAAAGAAACAGCAAAGGAGGTAAAGGGTTACCGCTGAACTGGATCAAATAATAAAAGAAAATAATAAAATTTGTCATGAAATTATTCAGAATAGAGATACTAACATACTTCGTGAATTCAAAAATGAAAACACGCAAACTAAGCTCGGATTAAAAACATACAAAACGTACGTATTATCAAGAAAACGTTCTAAGCGTCTATGAAGACCAGAGAAAGCTGTGGGAGATGATAGATGAATTATCAAATAGAAAACAAAAATGCTGTGTTTTAAAGGAAATTTCATCAGATGGTAGATATTATCAGAACAACAAGCTGCGGACAGAATGATCGAGCACTTTACAAATGTGGGCCAGTATCTATATGAACAAAAAGACCAAATTGACCAAACCATGTTTGCAGAAAAGCTATTGAACTGGATAATGCTGGTCTCGGTTTCATCTCGCGAAGTCTGTCAATTTGGAAACAAATTGAAAAATAACGCTGCTGCCGGAGATGATGACATCAAATCAGAGCCTATGAAGTACGGGGTGTATGGGATAAGCCCTTTTCTCTCTAACTTAACAAATTAAAAGATTGCAGGTGGAATCTTTCCCATCAGGCTCAAAGTAGCTAGAATTGTACCTATATATAAAGACGGAGGAGACAAATATATTAACAATTATAGTCCGATTTTCTTTTTCTCTCTTTTCAAAAATATCGGAAGTTATTATAAATAATAGACTAGGAGGCATTTTACTAAAACAATGTCATAACCTCATGCCAGTATAGATTTCAGAAACATGAGTCCACAGAGCAAGCCCTTCTCGGTATCAAGAATAAAATAGTTTCGAACATTGAAAATAAATTATACACTGTGGGAATCCTTCTTGACCTAAGGAAGGCTTTTGATATAGTGCAGCACGAAATATTATTGCAGAAGCTTGAGAGATACGGCACTCGTGGAGTAGCGCTACAACTAATAAAGAGTTATTTGAATGATCGTTATCAATATGTCACGGTAAATAAAACAGCCTCCTCCAAGGTAAAAGAACGGCATAGAGTTCTACAGGCATTCATCCTAGGCCCCTTAATATTTTTTATCTACATAAATTATTTAACAGTGGTACCCTGTCCGCAGGACGTTATTATGTGCGCTGATGACTCAAACATATTTTTGAGTCGCTTACCAAAAGATGATATCAATAACACAGCAAAACCTTATCTTTTGAAGCTCTCAAAATGGCTACAAACTAATAGATTTCAGTTTAACACAAACAAAACTAAATACATACTCTTTAAACCAACCAATAAACGAGATTCTGAATTCATAAACTTAAAATTTGAAACCTCGATGTTGGAACGAGTGAGCGAGCAAATATTTCTTGGTGTTTGGTTAATGGAATAGCCATATTGCCAAGCTAAACACCTATTTGTGTAAAACTATTGGCATTATGTATAAATTAACAAATTTTGTTTCACTCAGGCTGCAAGGAATATCTATTACTCTTTATTTTACTCTAAACTAAGATACGCCTTTTTGGTATGGGGTACTACAACCACTTTCAATTATAATGAATTATTAGCTGTACAAAACAAAGTTTTAATGATGTACGAAAACTACACCGGAGTTTTTTTTATTTTATTTTATTTATCAATACTACCTGGCCCAATGGGCCGTGGTAGGAGAGGCACAAAAATACAAATAATAAGAGAACTACAATTGAGCACCAGGAATACTGTGGCCCAAAACATTATACAATATAAATATAAAAAGCACCCAGCATACAAAACAGTAAATATTAATAAGACAAAATCTGAATTGGTCACATCAGCGTGAAGAAATGAGGCCTAAATGAGGGACATTGCAGTAACTTGCGCACTGATCCACTTTTCCTGAAACATACATGCTAAAGGCCAAAAGCATATATTATTTTAAACTGCTGCAATTAATTCGTAGAAATAATCCTACCGGACACAAGCTGATGAACAATCACCAATGTATAACATGCGGTCTCCGAAAAGCAAAGTACCTAGTACGATAACAAACTATGGGCGACAAAGTTTAACTTTTCAAATAGCAACAATTCCAAATCACGAGGAGCTCGAAATTAATTATCAAATTTCTGTGCCGCAGCTTAAACGAAATATTGGAGAGTATCTTGTTGCCAGTTATTTCGTTTTCTCTTAATATTCTTTGGGGCTTTTTACTGCATTGGAAATGATTATTGCATCGAGTGCCGGTGTATTATAGGAATTTACATTCAGCTGAAGGTTTCTGATTTTCTTTTATGCCTCTGGGACCATATTGTAAATGTTTATATATTTCCATGTGTAGAGATACTTCTTGACTGTGTAGATCCAATTTTCTTCTGTACGTCTCTGTTTTCTAATTTCAATTTTTTTTATTTTTTGTACAATTACGTATATTTGTTTGCACATTATTATTATTTTTTTGGACTGCAGAACAATATTGTACAATAATTTCATGTACAATAGTATGCCATTTTTTGTGCTTTCCATATAAAATTTTAAAACCCTTTGAACGTTTTTGCTTGTGTGTACATTATTTTTATGCAATTTGTTGTACGCCAAGAGGGGGCTAAAGCCTTATCAGTTTCCACTCCTTTTGCCTTAAGCCCCCTCTGTGCACCAAATCCGCAAGAACAAATAAAGAATGAATGAATGTGCGAATTAATGGCTACCATGGCTGTTTTGCAACGTACATTTCACACCATTAAAGACATTAAAAAACCCTGAAAAGAAAAAGCTGTTTTTTAAAACTGTCTGAATGGGACACGCGTGTCAAAAAATCAATTTTACGGGAAAAAATTCATTTTATCGCAATATTGACGGCGAGAGATTTATTTGAAATTCTGCGCGGAAAGTCTATGACGTCACGGAATGGTCATTTGCTCTTTCGACCTCAACGAAATTGTATTTCGCTCTTTCCACCTCGTGAAGGCTAACCCGATCCACCTCTCCTCCACGCGCCCGAAATGTCGAGAGAGAGAAGAAGTGGAAAAGAGGTGACTACCGACTAAATCGCGTCTCGTGCCGTCAATATTGCCCTAAGATATATATATATATATATATTTACGCGTAAAATTCGTTTTTTGACACGCGTGTCTCATCCAGATTGGTTAAGAATCTTTCTTTTTCAGGTTTCAGGGTCTTTCTAAGATTGCCGGTCCTAGCAGCCTAGTAACGGGAGCTCGTTCTGAAAATGCGCTCTAAAGGGCGCTTTCAAATATGGCGTCTAGCGAATTAAGATTAAAAAAAATACCCCCTATACAAATTAAGATTAAAAAAAAAAGACACAAAACTAATTTTGTGGAGTAAAAAAAAAAAAAACAGCGCATAAATGCGCTACCACCAATCAAAGGCAGGGGTCTTCATGTGTCATTCTGCCAAACGGCGTCGTTCTGTGAACATTTCGAGCTGCTCTAGACGAGTTTTTGTGATCACGTGAACGAGCACAGCCACGATTTCAGCGTGAACTACAAACCAGAGCGAAAGCGAACATCAATTTTGAGTTGAAATCGGTAAATGGAACTTCTAACATAATTAGGGCTTGTTCACACAGTTGCGTCGACCCCGTTGAGCTACGTTGCGCTGCGTTGCGTCGCACAGCGCAGCGCCTCCCCACCGGGTCGCAAGGGTCGCCATAGCAACAGCTCGACGCAGCGGTCAAACCACGGTGTAGGTCAAACGCAGTCAAACGCAACTGTGTGAACGAGCCTTTAAGCAGGCTTAAGGCTGGTTAACATAACATCGTTTTCTTACGTCTTGTATAAGTCACCGAAACAATCGTGTCTCGAACGTCACTGCTAGGTTATCTTCTTGAACAGGTTGCCATCACTCTTTAAAAAAAGCTATTAGTATTTGCTAGGTAAGAGCTAGTAACCGCTTGTCACATATGTTACTAGGTACCTAGTAACCGTAGGCAGTAACGGTCAAGCTAGTAATGGTTACTAGGTGAAGAAGCTAGTAACTGTTACTAGCCTTAAAGTAGAACCCATGCATTTTACAACCTCTAACTAGTAACTCGCGCTACTTCCTGACAGAAGACCGAAAACGCATGGAGTCACGTGATTTCCGGTGGAAAAAAAGGGCGTGTGGGTATGTCACTTACCACCAGATCGCAGGAGGAATAAATATAAAAACTGGAAATGGGTAATCCAGGTAGCGCCAGCTAGTCACCGTCCAATAACAAGTACACACAAAAAAGAAACATTATATATATTTTATTTCAACGCCTCAAAATTTGCAAGTAGATACACATCTTGCACACAATTGATACAATGCATTCAACACAGATCACATACAAATACAACGAACATACGGGACACGCTTCCTCTAATCTTTAACTCCCATGACTGCCCAGAAGTATTCTGTACTGACCATTTCATGTGCGCAAACTTGTCGTCGTGTATCACCACGTCAGTGAATAGTGTGGTTAATATAGTGCTCTTTTAGTACCAATATCCTTCCTCAAGAAAGTTTTCGAACGATTCAAGGCTTCCGTATCTTAGTGGACAACAAAGTTAAGCACGGAAATTATTTGCGACAATCGATAAAACAACTGCCCTCACCGGTTCTCACCATCCATGTCTTCGCTTCCCCGCATAGCAGACGCGAACAAGCTTTCCCGTTGCTTACGTTAATCGAGAAATAGAACGAATGCGGCCGTCGTCGGCGAGAGATCGCTTTGTTTTTGTCACCCGCGGCGAACGAAGGCTGTAATTGACGGTGAGTACGACGGCAGCTGCACTCTTTTCGCGCGTTGAGCGACAGAAATGCACTCAAACTTATTACCGCATGCAGCTCGCATCTTCATCTGTGCGGTCCACTGACGAATGCTCGCGTTTCTGGGGAAGATATAGGACCGGAGCGCTCAAGTTTCACTACTGACTGAAGCGCCCTTCCAGCCCCTGGTGGGACACCCCAAGCCGAGCGGCTCGCGTTGTTTTTCGCCCCGCTTCGCCGCCGTAGGTAATCATCTACGCTGGTGAATAATGTTAATTGAATTAAAGAAGATATAAAAGCCCAGCTAGCACAAACTTCTTTTTTTTGATTTCAGTAACAACCTCCGATATTGTTGTGGTCAGTTCTTAAAGTTCTACTGCTTCCCTGAAAAGGCGTATGGAACTCAAACGGTCCCAAGCCTGGACCACGGCAGTGCTCCGACAAAAGTGAGTTTCTCTTTTGTTGGAAGATCAGTTTTGCTAAATATGCCGGAGAAACGAAATGGAATTGGTGTCAGAACAAAAACAGCATGAATACCGAACGCGGCAAAGTCAGTTGGCAGTGCCTTCATGAAGGAATATTTTATTTACGTGCGCGTCTGTCCCTTCTCTTCACGTGTTTGACGGGCCTTGATTGAGATGTTGGATCCTTTTGGCATGAGTGTTTCAACTATAATCATTGACAGAATGAGAGCGACAGGGAGGAGCTTCAGTTCCTCCAGCACTAGCTTCCAACCTTCGATGGGGCTTCCATATCGCGAGCCTCGAACGTGCACGTACAGCCAAATCGCAGCGAAGGGCAACGGAGACGTGCCAGAGGTCGACCGTTCCAAAGAGGCCTTCCTTACTTTAGACCTTTAGTAGCAGTGTTGTAGCTAGGGGAAGGGCTTATGGGGGTTGCGAGTACAGCTTTCTCCTGCCCGTGTGTGTTTCTTAATCACAGTCCCCTCTTCTTGAGCTGTTTATCGCCATCATGTACGACCCTGTGAGATACACATCCATTCCCCAACACATGCAGTCACACACACCCACACACACACACAGACGCAAGAGATGCACATCCCAGCCACATTAGCCAGCCCCCCTCTCCCACCTAACCAAGAAAAGAAAGAAAAAAAAGAAGCCTGGCACCTACAAGAAAGACGCTGAGGCTCATTGTGCAACAGGTTACTGGGCTAGATGTCAGCCGAGGTGACCTTTATTTTAACGGAGACTAATTGCAGGGAACACCAACCATTTAATTGCCCAGGAAAGATTCTTAGTTGATTTCAATTAATTTTCACCCCCTTGGTCGAATATACAGGTGTGTTTTGCATTATCTATATGTGCCCGGTTCTTAACCAGTTGGATGTATAATTAGTTATTTTGTAACCTTTGTAGTCTCTTCTGTCTCCGATTTACGTGTTTCGGTTTAGTCTGTACTCCAGTTTTCAGCACACCTTGGCTAAAGATACAGATAAGTCTAGGTCATGACTGTTTTCTCACGAGCTAGAAGACATCTTTCGTGAGATTTGGAATATTATGAACAGCTGATCTGATGCGCAAGATCCCTGAAGTAGTCCAGTTCTTGGCCCTACAAATTCGTTAACATGCCTTGCTCCTCGAGTTATGTACATCATCTGCAAGTCTCTTGCCGGACATGCTCTGAGTCTGCGCCAATGTCACTGTGTTAAGTGCATGGGGATAACTTTCATATTGTCATAAGGCTTTTTATGTTTGCCTACTTATGATTGTCCTAAAAAAATGTCAAGAAAAATGTGTTTCACTGTCAACAAAACATTCCCGAAAGCGTGGCATTATGCTGTTGTACATTCCTGGAAATACTTGAAGACATGCAAACAACCTGAAATAAATGTTAGGGCGCATTCGTGCTGGTGCACATTGAAAAATTATTAAAAAAAACCGAGACTGCAGGCAACGACACACACACTCAAAAGCCTCAAATTGAGACTTTTGAGTGCGTGTCACAAACAATCTTTTTTTATCATTACATTAGTATGTCGACAAAATATTGCGAAAAAAACTTTATTTGGTGAAGCAGCAATTAAACACTGACAAGCATGGATTATTTTTCCAGAAAAAAAACATGGTTCTAATAATGAGAACTTAACATGTGTCACTGGTGTTTTCTCTGTTACACCTTTTCCTCCAAAAATGTCTTACACAGGAAAGTATGAATCAAACCTCCGCTCAATATTTAGAAATCCTACATGTGGATTGGACATCTTGAACATGAAAGAAAAATTAAGTGTTTATTAGTGTCCATCCAACCGAACATTGTCATGAAAATATGACTAAAATTATGTGCTGTGATCTGCATAGGAGATATTTATGCCGGATATTTAACCTAGGCTAGCGTCTTTTCGTTTTGAACTGTTTTGCCCCTCTTTCTGAGAGTATCTCACGGCACATTATTGTTTGAACTCGCAGAAAAAGCAGTTTCATTATTTAGCACGAGCAGGTCCCAGTTACTGCAACCTACTGTCTCGGTGAAGCGGGACAAAAATACCTGGCAATAAATCCACGAGGCCTTTGTTCAAGTCGCGCCCTGGCGTTTTAGTTCCCTACTGTTGAGGCAGGCTGGGGCAGGAAGCGTGTTCAGCAATACTAATAAAATTAAGAAAATTGTTGGCACAGTGCTCGCACCGGTCCCTGACTCCAGCCCAGCGAGGACCTGTAGTCGTAAATGTACGCGGGGGTCTTATCTCTTCCCGCAATTATCAGCCTATACCCGCACGATCCCCGACGCGTTAAGATATCTTCGAGGTGGGCGAGCGAGCCCGAAAAGCGATCCCACTCGTAGCTTCTAGCGTGAGAACGTAGTCTGCTGGAGGTTCGGCGACCGAAAAAGTATCCTTACGTCGTTTAACAGGACGCACGAGAACAGTGTTTAATTGTGATTAGTAATTTTTTTTAAGAGTAAGCACAATGTCATTTCAGCGCAAAATTTCAACAAGCATCGCTCACCTGTAAACGGATCTCGTAGACGCCGTAGTATACGGTCGTACTTGCGAGGAGGACCGGGCTCGTTGGTGGGGCAGTCAACCGCTTTCTCGACGGAAGATGCGTGTTATTGAAGCTCTATGTCGTTTTCTTGACTCACCATGTGAAATAATTCTCGCCCGCTTTCTATATTTTTTTTCGAAACCTCCGCCGCGCGCTCGAAACACCTACGACGCCAATGCGACGCGACCGACGCGACACGATCATCTCTTGTGTTGCGGTGGCGCTACCATCGCGATTTTGAAGCGCCCCCTGGTTGGGCGCATCAATGCTATAAGCAAATTCAGAAAGACTCGTAGAATGCCAAAACATTTTTTCATTAGTCCTAAAGCTACACACATAATTAGCGACGCACATCAACGGTCGTGACAGTGCGCTGTCGCGACCGAAGACGGAGCTCAGTCAGAATCATTTAACCACCGAGCACTCGCAGACCGCGAAGACGTTCTCAGCACAGTGAAATCATAATAAGTGGTTCCACTCAAGGCCGCTTACGGTAATCGCGCATACACAGCGCCTTTCAGACCGGATGGCGACAACTGAAGGTGTAAAACCAAGAAAAGACAAAAAAAAATGTAAAAAGAATCGCCATATAAATAAATTGAGTACGTTAATGTCATTATTTTTAGATAATATAATAAGCCCGAATATAATAATAAACCAATATAGCAAGGAAAAATCGAGCAGCGACCATTAGCTTTAAATGTTCATTGCCCTAACCGAAACCATGTTTTAATGCGAAAGCATTAACTGGTCCCCATGGAGTGCCGACGTCATCAGCTTTGAAGCCGCGCCAAACGGCACCTTAAATCCTTTCTCCAAGTGAAGCCAGCTCCCAGCTGTGAAACCACTCGAAAAGCCTAGACAACGGCATTTACTTTCCCCGATCCCAAAGGAGTGGAGTAAAGCTGATGGACTTCGGCTCTGGTTCCATTGGCTGGCACGTGTCGACGAGGCTCCCATTGGTCGCTGCGCGTCAGTTGAACGATCGGCCGCCCCATGGCGCTGCGTGTCCGCGAGGTAGCGGCTCCACCCCTCCACGCCCTAGGTCAGCGCACGCGCTCGACCGTCGTCGAAAGAATGGAGCGGAAGAGCGGCGTATATGCTTTCGGATTCACAACGCATAAGAAGTGCTTAGGTGTACCTCGAGCCTTTCTTAAACTTCGCCGGTCGCGTTGTCGGCGTTGTGGTGTTGCTGTTTTGCTAATGTCTCTTTCTCAATATACTTCCTTTTCGGTTAGATCCTTGCTTGGTATCTTAGTGTCACGTGAGTTACCGATTCAGGCTATGAATGCGTTCTAAATGGGCCTCCTTAGGCAAGAAGCCAAAAAATCGGAGACTCACTTGGCCGTTCGGGATTCCGGGATTCCGCTTCAAGTTCGCTGCCGGTGGGTGCAAACATCTCTCAAAGTGTTCGTGCTATCCTTCTCGTCAGGCAGGACACGATCGTCTTTCTTTCAACGCAGTGTGTGTGACCCGGTTAATTTCGTAGGCATATAGTACGGCGGACGTTTCGCAAAACTTCCACGCATCGGAGCTTTCAGCGCACTTTACTGGAGAAATCGAAAATATCGTGCCAAAAATGACGCCATTCAGGAGCGAACCAGGGGTTTGCCACTCTATGAAATTATTGAAGAGAAGTTAATATCAAAGAATAAGCATATTTAAAAAAAAGAAAAATCCGCACAACAATAATGAATTAATTTAGCGGTCCTTATATTTGCAAACAGGCTAAGCAAGTTGACTGGGTACATTGAACATAATTCTGAGACTCACGCTTGTCTTGTCTCTCGCCTCAGGATACCCTGTAGGTATAGTAGCATCTCGCCCCTGTCGTTCAACGTGCGCTCCCCGTCAAGCTCCAGACGTCATTTATCTCCCCTTAGCGAAAACTAATACGTTTGAAATATACCACAATCTAATTTGAGTGTATTTGAAATACAATTCATAATTGTAAGTACACGAAAAATATACCGAAAATATAAACTTCTTTTTTTGTTACTTAGTACTAAAATATACTTCTAAAAATCATTTTAAAATACCTTTACTTAAAATACATTTGAAGTTCCCTTCATGCGTTTTGAAATATGTAAATACTAAATTAATAGGCACAAAATACCTTTCACATATATTTCTTGAAATATTTATTTAATTCATGCAAAATATACTCCAACCCTAAAAAAATGGAGCAATCAAGTATACGTGCAGAATACTCTTAAAATACCTGAAAATCGTAAATACTGTTGTGTTATACTCTAAGTACCTTTTGACTGCAATACTTTGGTAGTTTGACTTAAAATACCAAAATATTTAACAGCTCCCCTTCTGAAGTTCACTTCAAGCAGATATGGAGTACACTGAAGCGCCTAAATTCATTTGATTAGTTTGGCAATTGAATTGCGCAGCATCGCACTGATAAATCAGCCCAGTTTATGTTATTGTTTCCTTTTTTCTATCAAGAACACACCTGATCAGTTCCTTGCACACCAATCACAAACGGGGTTCGGGAACTACAACCACAACATTTGCTGATGCTGGAAAGCTTCAGCAGGTGCTGTGAACAGATACGTTTGGCGTGGTTTTGTTAGCACAATGTTAGTTCACTGAACGTGTATGCTCACAATTGTACGTGATGTGAATAGTGACTTTAATACAGTGACATTAACTACCATATTAAATAGTCAACTACTAAAAAGGAAAGGCAAAACAACTACTGTAAAATATTTATTTTTCGCGGGCTCAATATTTCGCGATTTAGGTCAAAGTTGTAGTTTTGGAATAATTCGCAAATTCTAATTTTCGCGATGCGCTGGGATCGCAATATAGATTTTAATGCTTTTACATTTTGCCGGAATTGTTCACGGGACCTATTTTTCGGAATTGTAGGCGATTCGCCAACTTTGCGAGAATTAGGTCCTCACGAAAATAAAGTCGTTTACGGTATTTTAAAGTGAAGAAACTGCCTTGATTCGCTTCGCCCTGAGTGGTGCTACGCAGAGAAGCAATAACATGTATTTTATGAGCCGTTTGTGTGGATATTGTTTTAGGGACTGTGCCGAATTGTTATTAGTTGTACCAATGCCTTTTAGTAAGAGATATCATCCACGAACTTCAAAACACTGTTTCCCCCTTGACAGACTCCCGAGGAGAAGATCGAATACTTGTAACCTTAATAAGCGCAGAGGTGGTCACCGAAAAAATTATTACCTTCAATATGTAGGCTATATAAGGCTCTAGAGCAGTCAACGGGACTGTGAATGAGCTCTTCAGTGCGTCATGGTGTTTGTGTTTGTGTTCGTTTCTAATGTGGCTTTGTGAGATGTATTTAGTAGTGCCTTCAACTACCACAGGGACACCATTTGCTGACAAAATCGAAAATAAAAAAAAAATTGTGTAACCGGTTTTTAATCCACAAATGGCATCTTGAGTGTGAAGGAATAATATTTTTGGTATATCTAAAATATTTTTTCATTCATATTTATAATGTATTTTGAATACACTACGCGCGTATTTCGAATGCGGCCAAAATAATACAGAATAAATACAAAATGAATATTCGTACTAAATATATTTCAACTTCGTTTGAAGTACGGCCTCTTTTTGCTAAGGGTCTGCTTGGCCGCTTCTGCGCATGCGCGGCCTTCGGGCCGTAATGGTAAACAGAGCCGCGCAGCGTGTCCATCTATACGCTATGTGTGTGTTTGTCATCGATTGTGAGTGTGGTTTTCTTCAATATTTTCAACCTCAAGAGCGGAAGATCGACCAGGAATTGACGCAGTCTACTGCGCAATGATGGGGTACATTGTGGATAACCTGCTTTTCATTTGATATTTCCAGTGATGCACGAGGTAGTGGCAAAATTGACTGACAAGTACCTTCAAGCACTCTTCGTCGTTATAGCAATCCTGTTTTCGGCTCACAAGTAGTTAGTGCCAAAACGAGATATTATTGCTTTTTAATTAGCGCTATTTCGTGGTTTTTATCTCTCCGCATAAAAATGAACACAGAGCTATCATGCTCGACGTTGCACATCCGACATTCCTAACTCCTAAACGTCCGTGTGCTTCCTAACATCAGAAATTGGAATTTTAAAAGTTAAAAACGAGACGTTTCGAATATGAGACACATTCTTGCAACCAAGCTAAAGTAACTCAAATATAAAAACATGCATGTTTACAATAATATTGTTATCTCTTCTGGTCAAGGCTCAGCAGCCGTTGCATTTATTTTTGCGCAGGAAATGGTGACTCGCAGAGATAGTGTGAACACAGTGTTACCGCCTTTATTTCAACAATGTACGCTTGCAGGCTTGCCATGATCAGGCCCTGATGAGGCCTCAAAATCAAAACTAGCGCATTGTGACTGTGCCGCTATCACGCTAGCGACCACCCAACCTCGTTGCCACACCACTTCTGCAACAAGTCACTGTAAAATTGCCAGTAAATACACAAAACTGCCCCCGATACAATTAGCTAGTAGAATATCACCTTATTTAGTAACAATTGTGTGAACATGGATTAAAAAAATAACTAGAAACTTTTTTTCGCCCGGAAAAACGAAATATCAACTTCTAGGTCTGGCGACAACGGATATTTGCTGAATCTTTGCCGAGTCATTAGAAAAGTCTGGCAAAAATTCAGCCTTGCCGAATCCTAAGATTCGGCATCGAATTATAGATTTCACAAAAGTTCGGCCCATCACTAGTAAAAAGGTAATAACAGCAGAGAAAGATAGTAATGGGGGGGGGCTGCATTTGCTAACTTTTTACTACCTATCGCGCGTTTGAGGTAGTTAATAGTAAGTGAAAGGCAGTAACGCTCAAAAACAGGTAATAACTGCTGCAGTTACTAGCTTTTTAGTAGTTTTTTTTAAGTGCATGCTTAAAATAAAGCTCAAACGTAAGCTTTCATAGCGTCACGTAAGGTCAGAAAACAGGGCTGTGTGAACCAGCCTTTATGGCAAAAAAGCAGAGTCGTGCGACGTGTTTTCAGTGGTGCTCGCGCTTTAAAAATGACAAAACATCACCGTACACTCTAAGAAAAAATGGAGGAAAAAAGTAGCAACGGCGCGTCTTCCTCCCTTCTACTGACGCGCCCCCAACCGGACACGAGAAAAGGGGAGGAACGAAACGTTTTTCTCCTTCTCCAGGCAGACGGGAGAAAGCTTTCGCCCTCCCGACTCATCTTCTTTCGGTTTCGTTTTTCGAGCAGGTCGCGCACGTTGTTTAATAAATAGCTGTTGAGTTCATTGAGCTTCAGCGGCAGCGAAGGCCGCCTGTAATTCCGTCTTCTAGTTTAAACGTGCAGAACATTTCGGTTGCAATGACGCTTTTATCACAAATTTTATCAAACGAGCAAACGAAGCCGCTAGAAACAGCGAAGTTGCGGAGCAGTGCCAGCAGTACCACGCACACTGGGGATGGCCGTCTCCGGATTGCGGGACTCGCGCGCGCGGCGAACCGACGGAACTACAGTCGCTACAGTAGCGAAACCACCCGGAACTGTGTCGACGTTTTCGACGTTATAGAAACCGCAGGAACTGCGTCCGAGACAGGCAGGTTTTGCTGCCGGCTGCCTGGGTGCCTTCCGCGCTGAGTTCGGTTCTGTTTTCCGATGCCGAGTGCAACCGGCGTTCAACGTGGTTCTGTATTTGTGCGTGTCAGCAACATAGCTGCAACATCGTGATGGCAGTGTTGTGGGTTGTGAACAGAAGACTGGAATTATCGCCGATGTGACCGTGTGTTCGCGTATCAGTGGTGCAACAAGATGAGATCGTAAACTGTCGGGCGTTGATGCCGTTGGTCGGGCCGTGATGAGGGGGCGGGGTGTCGCAGGTTGACATTCCGCTTTACATTAAAAAGTTTAATACCACTTGAGGGATTACGTGCAATCGATCAACGTGCGGATAGTCATGTTGGGACGCTGGTTTGAACAGTAGAAGCTCCTATCGCTATCGTACAATGGCCAATATGACTGTCGGAATTTTCTCGTCCCCGAGAGCGATTGCGCTCTGGGGCAAGGACTGAACAGTACGAAATCGTGACGGTAAGTACGTATATTTACAGTATGGAATTTCGGCATTAAAAAACAATAGAAGGTAAAATCGAAAAAAAAAGCTGCCTTTTATTTTGCTGTTTAAATATACTACGGTTCCTGGAGAAACTGCCTTCCAAGTGGCGCGCTGGGATGAGCGCTAGACATTTTTGGGCTCGCTACGGCGTAGCTCCGTACACTGAACACCTGCCGCAAGTCGCGGCTTTGACTGCATTAAAGTCGATCGAAAAGCGATTTCTCAGCATGTGAAGCATCACTTCCAGCTGAGTGAATATCCGCTCTACAGAGATTAATTCAAGACGGCAATTGCAGCTTTGCGCGAACAGCACAAATAGAAAAACCAATAGAAATACAGGCTACGACGTGCCGTGTGGGGGAACAAACTCATGGCTTCGAACCGCATTATGGCGGCTTGATTTATTGGCTTTCAAATAATTACGGCTTGATCGAGCGTTTACTTTTAATAAGAGATTCATCCCTTGAGCCATTTAAAATACATTCAGAGGTATGACATTGCTGGGAAAAAATCAACATGCTGGGAATATTTTTTATTGCTTAGGGGGTCACCGAAAAGTTCCGTACGTTCAAAACGACCAGTATAAAAGACGGAAACGCAGAGCACGGGTGTAGTGTTCGGGTTGTGTGGTGTTCCGTTGTATTGATATTTGTGCGTGTGCCGTGTATGTGCTCAATGTATGTTCACCTAATGCTTGTAATAAGTGTACTGTGTGTGTATAGTAGAGGATCCCCAAGCGCAGGACAGCGGCTCTGAAGCGCAGTAGTGGCCCGAAAAGAATAAATCATTTTTTGTAGGACATGAATTGGGCGGTACCTAGCGCCACCTAGCCTAGCTGCTTGCAATTACTCTGCTTGACCCCGCCATCTGGTGGCTAGCGATTTAACCTTTCACGCTTCGCGATAAACAACGGCTTCGAGTTTGTTCTTTCGAGAGCGGCTTTTGGTTTCGCGGATTGAGTTTGCCCTTCTCTGTGATGTGCGGTTGACGAAGGAATTGTGACTCGAGGAACACCAAAGGTAAGACTCAAAGTGCGCGAAGTAACTGGGTATCGGTTGTCTCCGTTTAACATCGCAGTGCTGTCGACGAGAAGACTGAGTAACTGCTTTCGAAACGCAAGTTTCTGTACCTGTGGGGGGAATCTGGCTTCGGAAATAAACACAGTTTGCGGAAAGCTCGTGTGACGCTTTTATTTGCTGCTGCTCTCGTCCCGTACAAGAGATGTAGCGTCCTGGTTAAGCCTTATTGGGCTCGATTTGCTCGATTCGGGGCCGCCATATTGAGATGCAAGCGACGGAGGAACGTTGCTCCCCTGCTTCAGGGACGAACGTTTCTCCCTTTCTAAAGGAACATAGGTTACAAGACCGTTCCTCCCCTAAAGGAGGACTATCCATACCCTTTTTTCTAAGAGTGTAAGACGAAAGATAGGTCAGGGAAGGTCGCCCTGCCAGTTGGTGATGCGAGATAATTCCGACTTCAGCGTACGATGATTTCTACCTCAACCTCTTTTGCTAGTAACAACCGCACTTGCTGCCTGTAAGGATATTGAAGCCGTAAACCGTTAGTAGTAAGGAAATAACGGTCATAAACAGGCGATAACTGGAACTGCTATAGTTACCAAACTTCCACTCGTTTTTTTAAGCATTACTTCAAGTTCTAAAGTTGCATTAGTGAGAAGGTAAAAATAAGTAACAACGTAGAAGTATGTTTACCGCTTTCTTACAACACCCGAGACTGAGTGGATAAACCTGAAGCAACCGAGGGGGAAAAACAGGGGTATAAGACAACAAAAACCAATGTACTCTTGAACGTAAAGCCGTAAACGTTGAATGCATCTCTAACGATTAAGAAGTTTGAGACGATAGACTGAGTAGGCAAGCGAGCTGGTTGATGTTACACATTTTTGAAAAACCGGAGACGACGGACGACGAAAAAAAGGGACACATGTGAGCCCGATTGAGCAGTTGGGAACAGCGCACTAAAGCCAATCCAAGACTGCAGCTCGTCTAGCGAACTTATCTGCGGAGCGACAGCGCATCTCCGTCACTCAGAGTCAAGAGGAGGCCCAGACCGGAGCCGGAAGGAGAGCCCGGGGTCCGAGCTTCGGAGAGCCATCGGACGGGGCGACCAAATCTTGGGGGGATCTGGCCCGATCGTCATTAGACTTTGAAGAGGGGCCAGGCGTAATCAAGCGGCTCTGCCGGGCGCGCCGGAAGAGCCCCCTTATCCCCGAAGAAGGAGCAAGATGGCGTCTCGCGCGCAGCCCCGCCGGCAGGGGGAGCCCCGGGGAGCCCGTCTTTTTTGCCCCGCCGCCTAATTAGGTTGAGATTAGTGCTCCCGCCGATGCTTTTATGGCCACGCGAGGAGGGGGGGGCTCTGTCCCGTAATTATGAAGTTCACTACTTTTTCATCACGGACATCCGTCGGGGCGTAATGAGAAGACTAATTAGCCTGTAAATGAAGGATCGCCGTCCTTGCTCGGGACTCGTCTCGCTGGTGCTCGCTCGCTGGCTGGCCTCGCCGCCGCGGTTGGCACCAGGCTGAGCGCAACCGCCGCCCGTCGCCATTCCGAGCGAAATGACGAGAAGACGAGGAGGATCTCTTGCGCCGTCATTTCACTACCTCTGGGGCGCGCTGGTGCCGCTCCTCTTTGTTCCTCTAATGGCAAGTCGCTAATTACCTTTTCTTGAGGCGGGGGTACCGTCCGTCCTTTTAATTAATAAAATCGATTTTCGCTCGTCGGCGGCGCGTGCAGCATGGCACGCGCTCTCGCGCGCTCCCACGAGGCCCCACCGAGGGGGGAGACGCGGAGCGAGAGAGAGCCGCATCTTCCCCGAGAGCGTGCCGCTCGGCGGCTTGCTCATTAACTCGGGGACCGAGATTTTAATTTACGTAGCCGGCTGCGGGTAATAATGACGGCGGAGCTCTCGGGGGCTCGTCCCTTGATGAGGCACTTTTAATAACGCGCCGCGAGACAGCCCTGTCCCTTTCTCTGGCGTCGCGTGGAAGAAGGAGAAGCCCTCCCTTACGGAGGAGCCGCACTGCTCTTGCACGTTTTCGGGATGCGGTACCACGTCGTTAGGCAGTGTGTCGCGGGGCTTCAGTGGCCGCTTGTGCCGTTCCTGCATGGCCGATTCGGCGCAGCCAAATTGGAACGGGGGGGGAGGAAGGGCTCATTAGTCGCGAGGGTAAAGTTTCAATCCCAGCGGCCCCGCTGCGCTCGCCCGGGTAACAAAGCCGCTCCAAACGAGACCCGTGTCCTGGCGGAGTTCGGACGACGAGAGGTTTTCCTGGACCGCTGACGCGAAGCTCGTCAGAGGGCTTGCTTGCTTGGGCCGCAGTGGGACGCCGCGGTGTTTTCCTTTGTTCGGACCTGCATGAACAAGGCGGGTGGAGCGTGGTCGAGGGTTCGAGTGTCTTGGTGCGGCAAATACTCGTTTTTTTTTTTTTATTTTAATATTTATTTTTAACTCTGACAATACTTGTTTTATATATCGATACACAGCGAAATGACTGAAACCTACCGACACATTAGGAAGTTTTAGTAGTTCGTTCCGATGACCCCGATAACGATACTCGATGCTCCGCCGACGCTTCCTCGCATGCATCGTATTCTGAACACATCGGGTATCGTTATCGGGGGGTATTGGAATTACCTACTAAAATTCTCAGTCGTAACATTGCACGGCACTGTTAGCGCTGACGTAAAATCGCCTGTCTTTTCTCTTTTGTCATAGAATCGACAGCAAAACTATACATCCCACAAGTTCGTCTGCTTCTTCCGCACCTCATGCGTTTGTTTACCCCCCCCCCCCTCCTTCTCTCTCTCTCTCTCTCACTTTCTCTCTCTCTCTCTCTCTCTGTGTTCTTTATGTTGCCCTTTATTGGCGTGCCCCTCTTTGCGTTTCGATGCTCCCTAGACGCATTTTAGAACACTTGCTCGCCGAACAGTTGCAGCTTAAGCTGCAACTGTTCGGCGAGCTAGTGTTCCAGACCAGTCCAGACGTAGCCGACGCTACGAGGTAAGGGAACACACCATGTAGCCTGAAAAGCGCAAGTCACTTGGCTTTTTTTTCCTGTTTACGATTGGTTCAGCGATGATAGAACACGTTGAGAACCACAACGAGCATCATGATGGTGCCGTCTGACGCTGTTTCATTAGTCCCAAATCAACTCGTAGTGTCGGCTGCGTCTGTACTAAAGGTGAAAGGAAGTCTATACTGCTGTGGTGGAAGGTGATCCATTGGGACACAAAACTAAAAGGTAAACGTTGATGGCCTTCATTATCCTTTTAAAGTGGTGACTAAGCGCCGATCTCGTGTTTGCCCTAACAGTATCGCGCAGTATAGTTTACGTGGTGTTTCCTTCATCAGATTCAAGTGACAATGCATCATCAGTGTCGGCAAAGTGTCAAGCTGCGGACCCCGGACGGGGTTTGAATTCCGAAGCGAGGTTAGGCAGTCTAAAACGAAGTATTACTGCGTAGGCGTCGTGTAACTACGTTCTTCGATGGGGCTCACAAGGTGCCCTTTCTTTGTTTGACAGATAAGTACAAAATGTTTTTTGTTTAGACTGTTCTATATAGCTGTTAGGCGAAAGCATTTGTACTCTGTCCCTACTTGTCTCTAAATAAAACGCTTGTTTGTTTTATTGAGGCTGGGTTTAATGACTTGTACCAAAAATTACCACCGACTCCTACGCCTTTGGTTTTTTCTTTTTCTTCTTTTTTGTTATGATTGGCTTACTTTCTGTGCAAGAATCCTAACTGACGAGAAGCAAACCGGCACCATGGCGTCCCATTTTTCATCCCCGTGGTACTTTCCGCGTTTGCATATGAAGAGGTGACCGGTTTCGTGTATGGTAATTCGCTCGCACAACATAAAACATAATTTAAAAAAAACAGCAGCATAGTAATCCCAAATGCCCCCCCCCCCCCCCCCCCCCCCCGGTTTCGTTAGGAAGCAACCTCCAAATAAGAAGATATAGCCCAACGACTTCAGATGGTTTGGGTTTTACAAGTTTCAGAAGTGCACATTTCGAAAGAAACAGTCATGTTCAATAATGTTCAGTAAGAGATATAACAAGTGTGTTGGCTGCACTGTACAGTACATGCACGCTCAAATGGCTTACACAAGGAATTGGTACGACTGGGAGTACCACAGAAGGGCAGTGTCCGTCTTTGGAAACAGGAAAGCCTCCGGACGTGTTCAGCGTCAGTGCTCATACCACCTGTTTTCTAGTTTGTTTTTTGGATGCTGTAAAAAAAATACCGCGGCAAAAAAAAAAAAAAAAACAACCTTTTCCTACTTCGCCCAGAGACATTATTCACTAAATATAAAAGAGAATTCCTCGGGCGCAACCAGATACGGTCTCTCTCTCCCCCAATTCTCAATCGGTTTGGATCCCGCCTTGTCAGCAAACGCATCCTCTCAGCGATTGCCGAGGTTGTTTCTGATGCCGCATCAATGTTAGCCAGACTTGTTTTAGGCACTGATTGACGTGCTCTAACCACGCTATGATCAACTGGTTTGTTCATCTGCCAAAGGCGAGCTGACCGCCGTAGCATATCCCGCATTGAACCCTCGTGATCTGTCTGTTGATTCGCTTCGTAGACAAGATAAGTGGACAAGGCTGCTTGCATGAGCTGTTCTTGAGGGATCGGGATGGGGTCACTGCACTACACGATCGTTGGTGGGGGGCTTGAGAAACATTTGCTTTCGTCTCGATGAGTTTCCTTTTAGCCGCGCCGGTGGTCCGCGATTTTAAAGCCACGGGAAGAGTTTGGCACGTCTCCCAGGCTACTTCACGTACTGCATTCTGACAGTCATTAAACTCTTCTCTTCTTCTTTGTTTTTGTGTGTGTGCGTTTGCGAATTTTGAAGGATCTCTTCATACGATGAAACAACATAGTCGCACGGCGCTCTCTAGCTCGGCCTTTTCTTTCTTTATGCTTTTCCAGCGAGGAAGATCACGAAAGCGTGCGCGCGTCCATGCACGAATGAGTCACACACACAAATTTCGTGTCCTTATTAAGAAAAAAAAAAAATCTGAAGCCTGTCGTTTCCTTTTTCGCTGGCGCACGACGCACAAGATCCCGCGCCCCCGAGTCCGTCGTCCGTCAGTCGCCCGCAGAGCTGCACGGGGACGAACCGTGGGACAGGGATGACGACGACTTGCGACGGCGAAAGAAAGCAGGGGGGACGGATCGCGTGTTAATGTCGCTCGTGCCCGGCGTCGTGGTGTCCCCATCTCATCCCTGTCGGCCAGCGGAGAATCCGGTCACGAGCCGGCGCAAGAGAGACCGTGCCTTATCATCTTCATCCGACCGGCGGCGCTTAGCGCCGCGACGCGCGGCGAGCGACTAGTGCGCCCAGATTAGAGTGCTTCCAACCACGCGACCGGAGTCACGTGGTTTCTGAGCCGCGTCCACAAGACGAGCTGCGCGAGGAGGAGTCAAAAGCGTCTATATCGTCTCCTAGCGTGTCTGTCTCTTCCTCCCCCCCCTCTCCCTTTCCTCCTCGGCTCCGCGACCACGCAACGCATACGCACTTGCTAGTCGCGACCAATCTGCGCATGTGTCGTCCACCATTGAACTGAAAACGCTCTCCATGGTTCGAGTCGCTCGCTCTCTCGAATCTAGGCTCTCCGCTAGCGGCTCAACTCCATCTCGAGATTCGGCTCGTTGGGGCGGTCGCCGTTCCCCCTCCCCCTCTTTGGGAAGGAGGGAAAGCGGGGACGAGCTCGCTGATCAGATCGGGGATTTAATTACGGGCGGCCGCCCCGTTTTGAGAGCCACTGTCAACTGCACGGGCGCCTAATACGCCCTGAAGAGGTCCAGGACGACGGCGTGGTCTCTCTCGCGGTGGATCGGAGTCGCTCCTAATTGCGTCTGGCCGCGGGGCAGCGGCGAGCTGCTCGGACGGCTGCTGGCAGCGGCGGCGAGCGGAGAGGGCTTCTTATCGGGAATCCGCCATCCGCGACCGTAATAAGGCTCGCCCCGGCGGCTTAGCGCGCCTCGCGAGCTGTCCGAAGAACGCCGCTCGAGTCGCGACGATGCCGATGCCGCCCGACGGGCACGGCCGCCGAGGGGATCCCACGCTCCTTGTTAGGCCTCGGATGTGCCCACTCGATGCTCTGGGACCCTTTTTTTGTTTTCTCTTTCTCTCTTCCTTTTATTTATAGTTGTTCAAGATTGCCTATCACACTTCGGAGTATATCCCTTTTATGTGCTTCTCATATTTCTTTCTGTTGCTGCTAGAACATTCGGCGGTCTCGCTCTCTCCTCAGCGAATACGGCCAGCGACGTTTCGCGGTAATCTTTAACGACTTTCTGATTCTCTCTTTCCCACCGCCACGCCGCCACCACTTTTCCTTTAGTGGTCACGCTGTGGCAATCGTTACAAAGATAGAGTTATCCGAATATTACATTAGACGCTAAAATAATCAGTTCTGAGAAGAATCTTGAGCTTGTGGCGATAGGTGGTCTCGTTTCCTGTGCTACACGGAATTTGGGTTTTCTGTGAAACTGCGGAGCCTGTGTCTGAGCTTCTGGTATTCGCGCTTTCAGCGGTGGCGGGTTCTTAAAGTCTTTGCGTTGGGTTTGCGAAGGGTGAGATGTTTTCGTATTATGAGATGCAAAAGGGTATTGAGCAGGGGGAGACAACCTGACGAGTCTTATTTCTAAGGATTTCAATGCTGTTTATAACACCGTCTCTGTTTACGTTGTGAACTGCGATGCCATATCATACTTCGTAAGTTGTTCTCTGTCCGAAATAATACTAGAGACGAGCTACTTATTGCACATATTTCAGTGCGAACCAATAAGAAAAGTAATCCAAAAATAAAACAGCTACGTTTCAACTCTAATGAAAGCGTAGACTTTCAATAACACAACGTTTCACTAGTTCGTCGGAGTGCATTGAACTGGGCATCGATTAAAATATCTAACCCGAATAATCGCCAACCTTTAGTCGATTATTCGGTCTCGTTTATCTCTATGCATATTAATAAACAAAAAGACTAAATAATATATATATATATATATATATATATATATATATATATATATATATATATATACGACAGAAAACGCACTTGAGACGGTTGTTGGAGTTTTTAAAACATATTATTCGTAAAGTTCGTGGACGAACTTTTACGAATAATATGCTTTGAAAACTTTCTCTCTCTTTCTCTCTCTCTCTCTCTCTGTCTTTCTTTCTCTCTCTCTATCTCTCTCTCTCTCTCTGTCTTTCTTTCTCTCTCTCTATCTCTCTCTCTCTCTCTCTCTATATATATATATATATATATCAGATATTCAGCTTTGCTGAATATATCTGATAAATGGCGCAATATGCAACTTGGATTATGAATCAATCTCGATATGTAGTTAAGAACAACTCAAAGACACTCCCACTCGCAAATCATTAGTTATTACTTGACCTACATGCATGAGGCAAAGAGATTCGTAGATATTCTCCGGCAAGAGCGACCTCCTTTGATTGTTCACAATAATCTCTGTTGCGTAGACGGACACTCAAACGGCATTGAAGTGGCCGGGGCACAGGTATCCTTCTGTACTTGTCTCGAGGTACAAATCTCGACCCCTACAGTTTAATTTATTCTAAAATTTGACCTACGGTTTTTCTTTCATAATGGTGTACTCGTTCACGCCTGCGCATGTGGTGAAAGCGCTAAAATTTTACTTGCTTTGTGTTTGTAAAAATTTTACCGTTCAACCGGTTAAAACGTTTAATTGCGAATAAAGCCTTAATTGATGAATTGGTAGGTTAATCGATCAATTGCCCAGCCCTACTAAATATCACAAGCTGCGGGATTCAACGCGTGCAGCCCTGACAAAACATCTCAACAAAAATGCACATTTTTTTAATGATCTGCTTTTTTTTTTTAGGTTTGTGCGTACTCATTTGACTTTATCAATTAGCAATTTCGCCATGCTCTATGGCTGTTACCTTGGGCCCTGGGATATTTAACTGCATGGCAGAGGATCCTCCCATAACCTTTGGGTCCTGCAAAAAAAAAAAAAAATATATATATATATATAAATTATAAAGTATAAAAAGTATACACTATATATTGTCGGGGATAAAACAAGAAAAGGTCGGCAAGCGTAAAACTAAAAATAAAGGTATAATCGGCGAACTTGAGCCAGAAACGAAAGAAAGAACGAACGTCGCGAAAGCAGCAGCGAGCGTCGGAGGCGGCAGTAACGAGCGTCAAGGTGTAGGTTTGACAGTTGGCTAGTACGAGACCGCGAGAGTGAGTCGACAAGGCCGCGCTGGGTTCCTTATCATTACTCTGGGCATATCGAACATATGCTCTAATATGTTCAAACACCGAACACTCGGGAGATTGATTCGACAGGGTCCTGTTAGCCTCCCTATCCATTACACTCGAGGTACGAGTGAACACGAATGTTCTAGAATTTACAGAAGTACGGAGAATCGTTTTTTCTCGGCCGTGCACGCGGGAATATCATATTGTAAAATAGAAACGTTCGAAAATAAACGCATAATCACTCGACTTCAGGCTTTGTGAGTACCCGTCTGTTTATTCATAGCCGGAAGATTAGTAGAACAAATAATACGATCCATACGGATTCATTTTCTATGACCTGCGTGTGATGGAAATTTCAGTGCTGTGATGGTGCAAAGGATGCGGAGCTCTCGTATACCTGTGAATTTGCTAGATATACCGGGTAGTCGTAAAGGCAGCCCCTGGAGAGGAATAGCGCCAGCCATAGTCTGTTAACTAAGTGTGGTAAATGCAATGCCCGCTCCTTTTGTGTTTGTACATATACACGCCGCTATATAAATAATAAATTAATAAACATGCAAACTGCTTCTCTTAGCTGCCTTTCAGTAATACAAAAGTAGATCAGCACACACAGAAAAAAAGAACAACTGCCATTACTTTACAAGGCCACACAAAGACGACGCGAACTGCGAATTCCGTCGTTAATTGAACGCCACTTGTGTCTGTCCTGCGTTTCCTCCGGGGTTCCTTTTTCTTTCCTGCACAACGGGACATTGGTGCGCCGTTCTTTCGGCGGCAGCCACCAGCCACGCAGATGTTCGTGGAACCGACTGAACAACAGACTTGACTCGGGCGACTCCCGCCGTGAATGTTTCGCGTTGCTTAGAGACTCCCAATTGTTCACTCGCGACTTGTCCGCAGCGTCGTGTGGACCTCCGCACCCGTGTCTCGATTCCCGGCGCTCGTTCTCGTAGCCTTTGTTCGCCGGCCGAGCGTCGATTGTCAGGAGGACGACGTAGAAGCGTTCCTGCGCGGAGATCCGGCGGCCCGCAAATGATTGGATATTTATGCGCCCGAAGCCCCCAGCCTATCCCTCGCCTCACAATGCATTTAATTGCGCCGCACGGCTGTCACGGGCTCAAGCGGCGCCCTGATCAGCTCGTTAGGAGCGGACGGCCCTAACTCAAAGGGAAGGACCCCGCTGCATATGGCGTGCAGAAAAACGGCAATGGAACCGTATTCATGGCCACCGAATGCCGACACCGGCGCCGTGCCATTCCCCGGCCCGGAGAGAGTAGCAGACGCGGTCGCCCGACCGGGTAGCGTTCCGGGCACCACGGCCGTGAAAAGCCGTCCAAATGAGAGCTGACGGATGCGTGTGAAACGCAAACCGGGCAGAGGAGTGACTGCGCAAACAAGCCATTGAGCGAGGCGCCGACAAAAGCGGGCCTCCTCGCCCGCTTCCCCGCCTCCTTCCTGCGGCCCGACGCCGCGCCGCTTTTTTTGGGGCAGCTCGCGGCGACGGGACATGCGGAGGAATGTAGGGCCTCCGGGGCTGAAGGGACGTGTTGAGGTGTTCCTGCAGCGTTGCAGTACTCGTGCGTCGTTGCTGCGTTTTTGACATTAAGAAACGAAAGATCACTCACTTGCGACTGCTTCAGACTTAGACTTAGAGACTTAAAAAAGAGAGACTTAAAAACCAGTCTTGTCTCAGTTAGTCGTGGTCGGTCGCAAGTGTATGAACGGGACCGTGTGCGTTAAAGCCTCTCAACATCTCTTAGGACGAGAGAACAGTACTAAATACATAAATAATGAGACTCGCAGTTCTCGTTTTTCTTTTTTTTTCACGTATAACTTGGAAAACGTTTTGGCAATGGTATACGACAAAACCATTTCCTACATATAGTATGTACGTTTGACCCCACAAATACCTCAAAACAGTCGTTCTAAATGCAGTTCCAAGGTGATCTTTTAGTTGGGCCGGCGTTCCAGTGTGTGAACGGGTCTTTGTCGCAAGAGATCACAAGAACTCGGTTGTAAGAAAACGCAAGTCTGTGAACGGGTCTTTATAGTCGCGCACTAAAGACTAAAGTTGTACTCGACGTACGGGCGAATGACGAAGCGTCAGCCCGGCAGGAAGCCTCCCAAGACCAATTTAATTTCGTGCACCACTGTGCTAGTGTCTCGTGGAAAAACGTAGGGATCCAGGTATTGTCGATAGGCCTAAAACTCCTCTTGGTTTTGCAGAAAAGCGAAGACTTCAAACTTATTTTGAGTTGTTTCCAAGGCCATAGACATTCACCAGTTGTCGCTTTAGTTTAGAGACAAAACTTCCAAGAGGATTAAGTAGCGACTCTAACCTAGACTTCCTGCTACCTACTATAAACCACACAGCCCTGCGACGAAGGCATTATCGTAGTGCTCATGAGTCATGAAACATTAGACATAAACATAAAGCCGCGCGATTTGGTTAACTTTTTGCAGCACATAAGACACTTCATGCTAATCTTTTTTTTTTCTAGAAACGTAGTTTTTGCCGAGTCTAGACGCCCCTTTAACCATCTCGTCTTAAGGAAACGTAGATGTTCTTCGAGTGCCTGTTAACCCCTGTCAGCCTCCTCCTGGCCGCTGTATACCGGGGTCCCTGCGCGACCGTACCACCAGCAGGAGACCGCTGAATGCCCGTAATGACGCATTGTGAGTCCTTCCCCGCGGGAGCCCACTTTACGGCCGCCCTCCAAACTGGCAATTTTCGTTACTTCGAATAGTATATCGGCCGTCGCTGGGCCGCCTTCGGTGGGCGGCCAACTCGAGACCTCGCCCGCCACTCGGCGCTCTCGTCTACAACGAGAACTCCGCTTTAACGCATACGATGGAGCACAGCGGACGCTGCGAACCTATCGGAGCCGCTCTAAAGGGCTGGAAATATCAGGTGACCTTTGCAAGGGGCTCAGGGACGCGCGTAGTCACGTGATTGGTACGCTCACGGCGCCGGGTTGGCTGGAATGGCTGGTATAGCGTCCGCCGGTGTCCATCGTTTACACGCTGAAACGGCGCATGGACTTCGCATGACTTCGCGGCGGTGTTGTTTGCGCCGTCTCGTGGGCGTAAAGCAAGGCACTCGAATCGCGGTTGGTGGTTTCGGTCTTTGTCCCGACGTGGGCCCTGTGTGTGTATACCCTCGGATAAGGCGGCGCTGTCTGCTTCGAGTGCGAGTTGGGAGGACTGGACTCCCCTCAGTGGTCAGGCTGACTAGAAAGGCTCGCGGGTATGTATACGTAGTTATGTAGTGCTCTGTGTACATTACGTTTCACCCTACGGTGGACCGCTGTGAAGGCTACGGGCATTCCGGCCAATCAGCGCTGGGAACGCGTCACGTGACAACGCACCCCGCTCATATCTGATCTCTTTTCCGAAGGTCGCGTGAGACTCACACGGCTTTGGATTGGCTTCAGGTGGCTCGTGGCGTTTTCTGTGTTCCATCATCGTGAAGGGAAACAAAGTGGAGTACGAAATACAAGTGAAGAGACGAAGCGAACCTCACGACGCGTGTGTGGGCGCAAGGAAAATGTGAGACGGGCTGCGAACGTTGATGGGAGGCACAAAAGAAGAAAAAAATAGATTGGTAGATATATATCCAAAGATATAATAGAACCCATAACATGTATTTCCCACTTCTCCCAAGCTCTGGGGACGTACGTGGGCCAGAAACACTTTGGTGCAGGATTTTGCTTTATTTTGTGTACCACAGCGTGAAACGTTCTTGAGCCTCGTTTTGGAGTTTGGTTCCTTGTCCGATGTGCTTTCGGACCGTTGAACATATCGGGTGTCGGGTATATTGGTCTGACCTGCATGAAGTTCATAGGAGTAAGGGTGCGGACTCACCACAGTATGCTAAGATGTAAGACGCTAGTTTGCCTTTATTTTTTATCCGCAAAATATTCTTGTAAAGCCCTATCGCGTCATGTTAAAATATTTATTCCTGCGGAAGAAAAACTCTGGTCGCGATCGAAACTGTCACTCCGTTTGTCGTACCCAATTCTCCCGTCGGAATATTCGGTGGTAAACGGTTTGAAGTATATTGAAACTACTTAGTGCAGTTCGTCCATTGAATTGCTTGTTACAAAAAATTGGCAGTATTCCAATTACATGCATTAGAAATACGTAATTAAATTACTTCAAGTATTTTTTTAAATTTCTTATTTAATTACATATCGAAAGAATTAATTTTTCAATTGTACCTAATACTCAAAAGTGAGTATTTAAAATACAAGAATTTTAATTACAGCTTCGAATACAATTTTCGGCACTGCTTTTCGCAAGTCAAATCTGATAGTTGGCACTCTGTGCGAAGGGAGTCATACAAAGAGCATGAAGCTTGCTACGCTTTGCGCAAAATGAACATCGAAGAACAAAGGAAGAGTGGAACGAGGAATTAATGTGATGAATGTTGTATTTTTGGTTGGGTGATTTAGTTTTTTTTAACTTGTCCAATTAACGACATGTTTTTTCAAAAGTTTTAATGCATGAACTCAGCCTTTCAAATTAATCTTACACTGATATTGGATCTGCCTATAAAGTTATGACGAACAAACTTTATCTTTAGAGCTGCAACGCATTTTAATAGTACTTGATTATTAGTATATACTATAAACTCCACTCTTTTGTTGCCTTGTTGTTGTTGTTGCTTTTTGTTTTTGTTTGTTTCGTGTTTTTTTTTTGTGGGGGGAAGGGGGAGGGTTTTAAATTTGTCTAATATGCGAGACTTTGAGGAAAACGTGCATGCTGAAAATTAGTTAAAGATGATCAAATACGATTGTTGTATTTGTATCTTGATTTAATACTGTCTTAAAAGTGTAAATTAATTTGTAATTAAATACATTTCTTATGAAGTATTTTGTATTTATATATAAATATATTTGTAAGTATTTTGCCTACCACTGTTGGTTTCCTCGGTTGTATTTTAGAAGTGTGATTAATAAACAAATGAAAAAATACTGTTATATTTAAAATGTAAAGCATTCCAACATTTATATTTATTTCAGACAGTGCAGATAGCACCTGAGCAGTCGTGGTATGTGAATGTTTATTGAACACTATGTGAATGCCACTAGTTTTGTATAAGCCTGTTGTTACAGGAGTAGAAGTGTGGAGGTGATTATATTGCTCTATTCTACTGAGTACTTGCGTGTGTCTTTTTCTGAGTGCAAGAATTTTACCTAATTTTAGTGAGTCAAGTGGGGTTCGAAGGTGTCACTAGAGGTCGCGATTTAGTCTTAAATCTGAAGGGTGACTAACATCGCTCTTTGTTTGACTGCGAATGTGTCTCTTTGAGAGAATGTCCTCTGAATGTCAGCCTATGATTGCCAGTATGCGACTGTCATATAGGTCGCATCAAAACCTTGGTTCTACTTCCCTATTTTCCCTCTATATATATATACGTTTCTAATTATAGTCTTTCGCGAGCTACTTTTTATAACGTTTCAAAAGCTTCTATTTATTCTTATTCTGGCTTCCGGCCTGCATCCTTAGGCGGGCACAAATTAAACAAGCCAAGTCGACTCAGAAGCATTCCGTGTATATCAGATGCTTTCGCGCGTCTCCATTCGCGCTATTCATTCCCGAGTCACAGTCACCTCACCAGTGACAAGATAGGACCAACGTCAGGGTTTTCTAGTATCAAAACGATCGTTTGCGCGGCACGTGAGAACCTCTAACTGATTCCCAATTGCGTTGTATAACAAGTCGAGTGCTCAGGACGAGGCTAGAAAGGGTTTTTCCGCCTCTCCTCCCGGCCTCGCTCAAACTATACAATGCGATGTTCGGACACGGATCAGAGTGCTTTGACGCCCCACGGACCTTCAGAAAGCGTACGAGCCACTCGACAGTTAATGGCTCCAGGATGATAAGGGGCCGCCTTTCACTGCGGCCTAGCGAGATTACAACTTTCGTGCACGCCTTTTAGGAGAATCGTTTGTTTGCATAGAATGAGTCCCGAGGAAAAACACGGAACTGTAGCCTTTTCTTTTTTTATCTCCTCTTTGCATTCGTTCCGCTCCGCGGTATCACGAAACATAATCTATCTGCCACTCTACTTACATCGCATTTGTTCGAGTGTCCGTTTAAGTCACTCCAGGAGATATGGCACTGGCTGTCTGTCTTTCCTCTTTATAGTATTTTTGTAAACTGCATGCCTGACTGCTTTTTTTTTTTTTTCTTGTTTGTTTGGGCGTGAGTGAAGCGATAGGAATTTCTGGTCCGCGGCACTCTGCGCGTTGCATGCTCGGCCAGAAACGGTACATAGACGATTTGAAAGCGGAGCGAACAAAAGGCAGTGGAGCCCGTCTTGATTGTACAAGCGCGCCGGTTGCCTACACGGCCACTTAACTGCGAGTGCTTGCGGAGATAGAGCTGGCTGGAATCGAGCTCGCCGCTGGAAGCCATTACGGTTGAGCAAAGAAGGCCCTATCCCGGTGTGCGTAATACCAAGTGTGTCATATATGGACGGGCGTTTTATGGAATGGGGCGTATTCGTTTGTTCTTCATGACGCACGTTACAGGACCCAGGGAAGGCGGTCAGATATCTTGATGAAATTGGTCCGCTACGTCAGAGAAGTCACTGCGTTTCACGAGAGCGGTTGAGAGTCATTTATATGACTCTCCACCTAAGACAGAAACAGAAAGCAGGAAGCGTGTTGCCTAGGTTCAATTAAAATACTACTAAAAATTATTAAAGAGGCAAATAGAGTACACTTTCTGCTATTTTGTTTTCTTCTTTAGTTCTCTTAAGAGTTCGTTTTATTGTATTCGAACTATTTTGAGAAACCTTGACCTTTTACTATATTGAAAACCAGAGATATTCAGGAACAAAGACTAGTATACGCCACAGACACAGACACATTTCTTTCATGTCTCAGGTCTCTCATACCACTAGCTCTTTGTGTCCTCCCCCTCCCTGTTTCTCGACTTCGAGTTTTTAAGACATTGAAAGATCATCAACTCTCTTGCATGCTCTCTGTTATTTCTATCAAACTGGACCTTATGAAAAGCATTAGTCAAAATAAATCCTAACTTGTCCAATGCAGCGCTCTAAGTGAGTGAGATCTCAAGAAAGGGGAGGAGGTGGCTGTTTGGGACCTTCCACGAATTTTGACAAGTGGTCTGCGACTCCTCGTCATAGCTCCGGCATCGATGAAACTACAATCATAAGAACTGGACGTTGTAATAAGGCCTGACAGGTTTTTCAGCGATTCAATATTTGTTAAGTAGCCATGTCGAGAAGAATAAATATAATATGTTTTTGAGTAGCCATGTCAATCTCAAATGCAACCAAATACAAAAAAAAAAGTATGTTCTTTTTAATGCAAACTATACTCGGTGACAGTTTAAGTGTTTAGAGGAAAGCTACTTCCTAATCCTTCCACTTTAGCGGAGCAAACGCTGGGAAGGGGCGAACGCTGGGTGCTTTCGTGCCACTAAACATCCCGGTAAACCTTTATGCACTAGACAAGTTTTTTTTTTTGTTTTTTTTGTGAACATTTAACACCCCCCCCCCCCCTTCCCCCTTTTTTCCGGACACAAACACACATGGGATATGAGACGTTTAGCACACTTCAAATGCTACAAATCGGAATGTGTAATTTTAATACAAATAGTAGGCCCCGCCCTTTAATGGGCTGAGAAATCGTCTTTCGTTGGAAACCGTCCACTGCTTTAGAAATGAGTGGTTTTCGCTTCCTGGCATTTCACAGGAAGAAGATCGGAGTCTACACCAATCCCGTCCTTCTAAATATGGTGTCTGTTCATTCATATCGTATCATTTTTAACGGGGGGACGACGCTCCAAGGCGGTCTGAACTTTCTCCTGAGGTATTTAGAAGCTACGTTTTGTTTTGAAGTACCACCTTATTTCCGTTGATTAAATTTATAGGTGCGCTTCTCGCTGTCATCTAGGGTGGACATTGCTTTGGACAGTAGCAGTTGCTGGCATATCAAAATATAAACAGCTTTTTTATTTAAATATTCTTTCTGTTTACAATCATTAAGCTAAAATATTAGTTTCGTAATTTTATTTCGATTGAGCAACGACTGTCGAACGTTTGTAAGAAGGCTGAGTCGTTGTCCTATCACAACATGTCTTTCATGTAGAATTTTAGCACAAATTTGGCATAAAAGGAAGCAACATTCACAATTGTTTGCCATTGGCATTACTAAACATGTCGTTAGTGCGATTCTCTAGTCATGCGCGATGAAAATAACTTAATTGGCTTACTTTTCGTGTTTCAAAAACCATTCGGACGAAAGAAATCTGGCATCTTATTCTACATCCTCATAAACGTCAAACACGCCCGCCTAAACTAAATCCTAAAAAAAAACGAAAAAAATCTTGGTTTTGGAGGGAGTCAATTCCATCATCCGACATTTCATTCACACAGAAAGAATAATGTTAAGTTATCCAGTGTTCGAAATCTTCTCCTTCATAAGATGTGTGCTGAACAGGAAAAAATGTAAGTAGAAGGCAGATATCGGATAACAAACTCAAATATAACGCTTAGTCATCAATTATGTCGGAGTAAAATCTCTAGGAAGAAAGTTCCTTACGTAGTTATCAAAAGTTCAGATTTATGAATTTCATAGAGACATCAAATTATTTATTTCTTCTCCAATGTATAACAAAATCTGGATTATAGGTGAAGTGAGCATCCTAAGATAAAATGCACTTATGTTCAAAGGCAGAAATCTGTTGTTCCCCCCAAAGTTATATTCCATTGATAGCTCGGAAATATATTGAATTCCTCCAAACATCAGTGTTTTAAGAACTGGATTTGGAATGACATGTGGTTTCGTCATTCCCCACTTTTACAGCTCAAACCGAACAGTCAACAGTAAGTGGCGTGCACTCGTATTTTATGGAACGCAGCATAACACCATTTAACAGCAGTCGTTGTAGCTTTTCTAAATCAATCCCTGGAGACACTGATGCAATAGCTTTTACGAGCTAGATATCTTTTCATTTTTTTTTTTTTCGTGAGCAGCTCTTGTTTTGATATAAAATAAAAACTGGTGAAACAAATATTGTCAGTAAGACAATCTCGAGAAAGCACCTTTTTTTTGTTACACACCCATCTATTTTACCGTCGTTCAAGTCAGTCCGTCCTTGGTTTAAGCTCCGCTTCTCAGAAGACGCTGTGACAAAGCAAGAGCCGCGCTTTCGTGCGCTACTGCACGCTCGCAATTACGCGCCACTTGTCATTCACGGCCTCTACAAACGAAGAAAAAGAGAAGCCGACTACGACCGTTTTACAGCTCCATTGGAAAGACACGCAGCCACCACAGGGGGCCCGCGGGGGGAGGGGGGGGGAGGGGATTGTCTCATCCGAAATTACCTTGTGTCAGGGAAGGAAGAAGGAACCGGAGCTATCGTCCGAATGTATTCGTCGCGGCGTTCTCGGGTGCCGTGACGGCATTCCTCGCGAGCCGTAATTGGCACTACCGAAGACGCGACAGCCTCCCGCCAGAGAAGGAACCATCGAAGCCCCGTCGCCCCGAGGAAGAAGGAGATATCGGATGGCCGCTCTCGGAGAATTGCTCCTTGCCTAATCCGACACGTCTGTGGCGTGTCACGTTAGAGCGTGACGGAGAGGTCCCCCCTCCCCCTCGCGAGCGCCCGGCGAGTCGTGACCGCTTTTCATGCGGCCAAGGTCGCGAGACGCTTGTCAAGAACCGTCCGATGAGCGATTCGTCCGACCCGCAGAGGACCCGGGCGGACCTCTGCGACCGCCGCCATCATTAAACTGACAACGTCCCCACGGCGTCGGCGACGGGGGACCGCGCGCAAGACCGTCTTCGTCAGGAGTCGGGACCACCGGGGGGGCGGGCGCCGACGGTCTCGTCAGGCCGATCGAGCTGACAGCGACGTGCACGATCTCTTGGTCAATTCACCGGCTGCTGCTGCGGTTAACTAGAGAGCCTAGATCTAAGAGAGGGACCAACTCAAACGATTGGGAGCGTTTGTAATTTAATTACGGACGCTTCCTGCGTGGATCGGTAGCAAGTGCGCATGCGTAGCGTTGTCGCGAAGCGAGAAGGAAAGAAGACGAATAGACTGAGATGCTTGCAGACGATGAATACTTGGAATAGTATCGCCAACGCGGCCTGTAAACCACGTGACCCTATCGAGCAATTGGAAGAACTCTGCAACCTAGGCACACTACAGTCAACATTGATGGGGAAATGGTGACCCCTTCGTTAGAGTTCTTCTTGCACGAAGCTGGGAACGTCCGGTCATGTTATGTCGAGATGTTCCTTCTTCTGCCGTTCCTCGGTGCCCAAGGGTTATTGGTGGCAATTCGTGAAATAAAAGGAGATGAGAAAAAAAGTAAGCAATAACGAGTTGAAATGCGAGGCAAGATATGCAAATGCGCGGGTAACAAGACGGGGGGAGAGGGGGGGGGAATGGGTTGATCGGTTGCACTAAAAATGATTTCCGAACGAAACGTACTGCGCTTCGGAGAGTAATCAATATTTCGCAAGTCTAGTGCTATAAGTTGGGAGACGACGCAAGAGTTTGACTGCGACCTTCCGCCCTCTCAGGCTCAAAAAGTTCGAAGTTTGCTCAACTGTGTCACGAGGGGAGTTTGTCTTTATCTGGAATTGGCAGCGAACTTTATTTCCAAAGCCTTATGGTGCATGAAATGCAGTGTTTAAAAAGCGATCGTTTAAAATTAGTTTAAAATTACGATATTAAACTGTCGTATCAGAGAGTACATTGCAGTACGTTGCGCGGGGAAGCTTGGTGCCTAGGTTACGTGACGTTAATTTTGCTGCTAGATTTAATGGGGAAATTGCTTGACGTGCAACCTGTCGACAGATCACGTGACGTCAACTTTCTCGCTAAGTTTAGCGAAAAAACTTAATGTGTCTAGGTCACGTGAGATCGATTTTCCTGCCAAAGTGTGTGGGCTTCTTTGTGGAGGTCGCCCTACTAATAATCGCCGCCCGATCGGTATGCGTTTCGCTCGTCACCCAGGGAGTGACATAACACAACGAGAAGACAGCGAATTGGTTTACAGTACCTCCCTGGTTGCCCGTTGTCAAGAGCCGGCAGTCCGGGTCCGCCAACCCTTGTTGTCCCTCGTCGATCAGAGCTCGCAGTCGGAGTCTGTGTCCAGGCCTGCGGATCGCCCTTCCCACGCCAGTGCTGCGTAGGCTGGCTGTCCCGGGCTGTCATAGTCCGAGTCTCGCTGCGGTACCACCCCGGGACCGTCACGGCCCAGGTCGGTATGGCCAGGGCTCGCCGTTTCCACCGGTCTTGCTCCAAACCTCGCTGGTGAACCAGTCTGGGGTTCGCCATAGGGCGGACCAGGCCGACCGGCTCCATCGTTCCTGCACAGCTCCAGCCTCGCTCAGCCCGCACTGTCTCGCCCCAGCTCGCGTCTTCTCCGCCGACCGCCTGTCACGTGCCCTCTGCCTCGTCTTCCACCCTTGTCTCCCACAAGTTACAGGGGAAACAGGTTTGGTGTAGAGGTCACGTGGCGTCGAATCACGTTACGTCAAATATTCCGCTAAATTGAGCGGGTAGACTGATGTGGCGTATAGTCCACGCGACGTCAGGTCATCTAACGTCAACTTCCCTGCCGTTTTTGTTGGGGATTCAAATTCAGAAAGCGTTCATTTGCCAGAAACAGGGGAGGCAGTTAAGGAACGGCACCGGTGGTTCGATTGGCTTGGACGCACGTGGCAGACATTAAGGCAAGGAGAGGGTTAGATCTAGATTAAGACGTCTAGCTTAGCCTCGTGGACAAAATGCACGAGGCTCCGGAAGGCGTCTTTTCTGTCCGGTGGTTCTGGTGGGTGGAGTCAGCCGTCTAATGAGTGGGCTTGGCTGGGCCAAAGCTTGGTCCCGGGGCTCTTTGCAGTTCTACAGGAGGTTGTGCGTGTCAGCGGGTTCTTGGGTGTCACATTTGGTGAATATGTGCTGGACCTTTTACCTCTGTTCCACTTGGTCATCCTGACCGGAGTGCAAGCGGTGTCCGCCATGATGCGAGTTAGGGTGGTCCTGTCTTTACGCCCGAGTCCCTGAGGCAGGGAGTAGGGCTTGGGGGTTTGTCTTCCCCACAGCGTGTTTTTCTGATGGTTCTTAATATTTGGGGGCTTCTCTTCGGCATCGTATTCTCTCTGATTCTTGAATCTGTTGCTCCGGGGAGGTGATGCAGCGTTTTCGTGGTCGTATTGCAGTGGACTCGAGCCAGCGTGCTCGCGGAATACGAGAGGGACTTAAGAGCCAGCTGATGGTCGTTTTCATTTCCGAGAATTCCAGCGCTGCTCGTCACCCAGCAGATCTTAACGTCGGTGCCTTGTTTGCAAACCTCAACAACATTCTTTTCTCGTTTTGTTTCTTTTGCGTGTGTATTGATTACGTGACGTCAGGTGACGTCACGTGACCTAAACACCAATTTAGTTTCCCCGCTGAATTTAGCGGGAAATGCACGGGTGGACGAACAAAATATTTGGTGAAGGGTTCTGTTAAAAAAAAACACACATTTTTATGCTTTAATATTGTCTATAGCGTCTCAAACCTCAGTCGATCCCAACTCTGCACTTGTGGAATGAATAGTCGATCTCAACTCTGCACTTGTGGAATGTGGAATAGGGTGCCTTGATTCTTGGCAACACTAGGCACGCTATAGTCGGTGACAGGTTAAGAAGAACCCAGTTAATGTTCCACCTCCAATGCGAGCTTTTTTTTTTTTTGTCTTCAATAGCGCTTCACGCGCGCGTAGCCAAGGAACGGCGGAAGACTGCACGGAGTGCAAGTTCGTCTGCTTCTTGCGCAGGGGTTGGGATGATCTCAGAACGCCGAGCTCTTATTGGTAGATGGGAAAAAAATAGTGGGTAGACCTGAAGGCATCTAGCATGCAGGTGTACCCACTATCCTTTCCATGATAGCCAATCAGAGCTCGGTGTCGGTATGACGTCACCGCAACTCCTGCGCAAGAATCAGACGACTCGCTCTCCGCATAGGAGCGCGTGCTGGAGGCGTAGCCTCGAAGGCTGTCACCGACTACAGACTACAACGCACTCTAGTAAGCTATCTTTCTCAGGCTTCAGGAACTGGTGTTCTGCACCCATTGTGACTTGTGACATTACTGTGGTTAGTAAACACGAGCAGTTAAACTTCGTTATAGGGAAAAGTCCGCGTCCGATACACCGGCTTGCAGGCACCAAGCTTGGATAAGCTCTGCGATTGCCAGTAACGTTGTGTTTGCAGTCGTCCGTAGCCTCACGCTGTAGGCTAAACAGACGCGTTTTCCTATTATCCACAAACTTTTTTTTTCGGTAGCACTGCACGACGGGTGCGTACGGGAACCTTTCTCAAACGGCGAACGGTGCGAAATATCCTTATCAAGATAAAAAAAAAAGAGTAAGGTGCATGTATTACGTTGTTATCTGATTACGACTTACGTGAAAGTGGATCACATCATTTATGCACCAAGATGACTCGAGAGTAACTTGTAGCATTACATAAAAAAAACATGAAGAGATTCGAACCAACTTACAAAAAACGGAAAAGCTAAAAAAAAAAAAAAGAAAACGAAAATTGAAGTTCCATTGCTTTTACACCATACAAAAGACACAATGTCCGCTGCAGGCATGATGATAAAATTGTTAGCGGACACGCCTGAAACATGTACGATGCTTGCTTCACACGAGTGTATTCCTCGAACTTCTCGGCAGACTGTTTAATGTGAAAGGACTGTTTATAGAAGGAACACGCCTCAAACGATGTTTGCAAACTGTTCTTTTTTCTTAGTAAGTATTATGAGTGTGATTGCGGCTTTTTGTTTTCATGTGTTACAGACCAGCAGAGTTCGCTTAACCCCCCCAGTGGTTGCATTAGATAAAGTGTTCCTATAGGTGTAATAGCCCGAGGTTTAATCTAAAAAAAGGAACCACAGTCCCACTAATGCTAGGTTCTTCTAAGCGTGCACTCTGCGACTTAAAGGGCCAGCTGCTGGATCGAACAAAATGACCTGGCCGGGGTGTCGGTTGCGCAAAGAAAAGGCAGCCGTCACAGGTTGATCGGGAGAGGGAGCGAATCCTCTTTCGTGCGCCGCGGGAAACGGGACGGAAGCGAGACCCGAGATTCCATCTCCCTCCCCGACACCTGGCGCACACCAGCGAGCCTATGGGGCCAGGGATCCTCGGGCAAGACCACCTACGAGACAAGGCCTGCGTCTTGTGCTCCAAAAACGTCATCACTTGTGGATCCACGTAGCACCGCCTATAACTTGCGTCAGCGTCGTTGCCAGCGCGTCTTGTAGCGTCTCAGAACGCGCGTTGCGGCGTCTCCCGCCGAGCCTCAGCGTGTTTGCCACTTGGGGTGGGACCGGGAGCGAGCAGGGGTTCACTAACGATGACGCCGCGTGCACAGGCCTTGCTTTCTATAGGTTTTACTGGCTCGAGAGTCGTGAGTGAGGCGGGAGTGCGCCCCGCGATAATCTCCTCGGATTTGAGCGTGTACCAAAAAGGAGCGACGCGGTTCTTCTCTGCTCCGGACGGGAACTGCAGTCGACGGGACTCTCCGGCTCTCCTATAAGCGCTCGTGAGTCGTGACTCTCCGACGCTTATACCACGGGGTTGGTGTTACGGAGGGGCCGCCGCCACCGCCACTCGTCCGAGTTGCCCGTGTATAGGTCCTCGCCGACCACCGCGAAGGATGAAGACGTCCTTCGAACACCGGGATATCGACGTCGGGCCGACTTGTTGGAAACTAACTGAGCAGAAACCTTACATGAGTTCCCGTGAATGGGAGTGTTGTCGATCCATTTTTGTTTGACGAAGGGACGAACGTACCTCCATATTCTGGAGGCACGTGGCTTTCGTGGCTTTCTGGCAGACTGTCGGAGCTAAAATTTTGGCTCAGTAAGTTTCCGTGTCTCTCCTCCCGTGAGCACGCACGTGCGATTGCAAGACAACCAAATTTACCTTTACACGCAGCAGTCGGCATGTAATAAGAGACAGAGTTTTAGTAAAGAAGCAAAAATGAAAATCAACTAGTCAATTAGAAAATCCCTCAAAAACAGGTCCGAGCAATTCAGTTCTTTCAGCTGCTCTAAAAAACAAAAACAAAAAACAGTCAATCGACGTGGAGAGATTACAATACACTAAAGGGACATCACGAAAAGGGTCTGAAAATCTCCGACTTTTCTAATACGTGGTCCCAAACCACGATTGCTCCGATATCCCGGCTTACATCTGAACAAGCTATCCGTTCAGCTGTCCACAGCTCTCGCTACTGCTTGTGGATGCGAAACCGCAGTGTAGGTCATCAAATGGGACTCCTACGAATTTCGCGAGCACGACGGAGCACCATTGCCGGTAGTGAATCTTGTTGCAGATGGACCGAGAGATAAACTCTCGTGTCTCCTCGATGTAGGCAGGGGACGCCCGGAGGCCGGTTAATTGATGAGCTTGTGCGGTCGTCTCGTGTCGTAGCTCCAATGGCACAGCCAGCAAAGTTAGCAGGCTAACGAAGACTGGCCGACGATACGCTCATTCTATGTACCAATTTATTGTGTCCCCTAATGTACATAGCGTGGTTCGATACTCTGAAGTATATTACAGCATGTTTTACGCGGCGCTTGTTGTTTGTAGCAGACGGTGTACACTGGAGGGGGATAGACAAAGTTGACTGCCAAATGCAAAGGAGCCACCTGCATTGCTACAGCAGCAGTTAATCTACCATTTCCTTTTTGTTACTAGAAAAATAAAATAGAAAATGATTATATTAAGGTGGCGATGCAGGAGATTTGTTTCTTCACTAACTCGAGAAAACAGCGCAACAGAGACAAAGAACAGTAGAAAAAGTCGCGTCCCGTCCACTTCTTGTACTCATCTTCGTGTTTGTTGCGTTGTTTTCTCGGTTTAGAAAAGTTTGCTTTCTTTTATCTGCCTCTTTCATCCCTTAAACTTCCTTTTTTTTTTTTTTTTCAACACTTTTCTTGGGCAAAGCTGACGTGTGACAAGCCGTTTGCGTAGCACACGCGCTAAGCAAAGCGCCTTATATCTTTCAGCTCACGAGAAGAGTAAATCAATCCAACCGGCAGTCGTAAGGTACGGCGCATGAGTTTGATTCACATGCGGCGATTTTACCTACGATTTGGCATTTCCGACGTTCCTCGCACTCAGGGTCACAACTCCGAAATCCCTGGTAAAATAGCAACATTTGAATCGGGCTTTTCCCGGCTGTTTGATTTTTTTTTTTTTACACATTTTTTTATTGAGTACACACAAAGACGTTAGAGAGCGAGTATCTCATTCGAGCCGGACGCCTTCACTACGAGATACAGCAGGCGTTCGCGTTGGTCGCGTCCGAGTACGACAGTTGCTCGCGGCAGCCGGACTCGAGAGGAACGTCGTTCTCGTCACGCAAATGCGCCGTGCCAGAGCGGCAGTGTTGAGCGATGGCGGTCCGCAAACGAGCTCTTCGCGAGCGTCTCCGTGAATCAGCGCGTGGCGGCAAGGGTCCTCGTCGTTAGCGGCGGTTGCTGCGTGCCCGCCGCGCTATCTGCCTCGCCGCCAGCCCACGTACGCACGTCGGTCTCGTTAGGGGAGGCACCATCCACTCCCCGCGTCACTCCGCTCCGATCGCCGCTAAGCTGACAGCACCGCGGAATCTGCGTGCTCGTCGAAACAGCCCCACGCTGATCCTTCGCAGCATGATCACGCTTCCGCTTATAGCCACGCACAGAGTGCGGGTTTGGGAGACGGAAGGCAGGCGGTTGATTGGTCGAGCGAGTGCGCGGCTCTCGCCGCACTGTCAGATTATAGGGCGTAGCGATGAAGTGGGCCTGATACGCGGGACGGGCGTCGCTCCCGGCAGAAGTCTGGCCTCTACAGACGAACGGAGCATAAACGAGTAGGCTGCACACGTCCCTTATAATGCACTTTGAATAAAAAAATAAAGAAAAATTCCCGTGGTTTCACTTTTTGCGGGACTCTCGGAGAGTGAGACGCTGCAGTCTACGGAGCTATTGGCGCCAAGGTGTCTCAAAGGCGCTTTCTCATGGTTCCCCTACGGGACGTCACTCGCCAGGATCACAACTCGTGGCGTCACGTGTTGTGATCCTGGCTACCTGTTTATATCAGTTGAGAACGGCAAGTTTGATTGTGCGCGTAAAAAGCACGGCGGACTTAGCTTGGGGTAATAGCATTCATAGAAAAGACGGGCTGAATACGGATTCGAAAGCGAGTCACCGCGAGATCCGAGCTTCGAATGTCGCGTGGCAATCAGTTAAAGGAGAAAACTCGGCACGCGGCATTCGAACCACGGTTATTGCGGTGACTCGTGTTGTATGGGCAGTGTGACCCCGGTTTTAAACTACCACCGTATAAAAAAAATTGGGTTGTGTGGTATGTTTATACAGCCTAGAACTTGGTCTGCCTCACAGGGGCGACGAGTCTCCCAGCTGTAGATGAGCAATTTAGCCAGTGCGGTACAAACCGCTAGCCTGGGGTCTTTAACGTGCACCACGCAGTAGTGATACACGACCGCACGCCGGTACGATGCTCATCCAGATCGAAACGGGCAGGGGTGGGGATTGAACCCAGGATCCCTGGGTTCTACCACCGTATAAATGAACAGGCTGAGATTCCACTTATTTATGTCGATGAAAGCGGAATTAACCCCTTTTAAGGCGTCATAATGAGAGTTTGACAGATCGCAGACCGCGAACCGCAGCGGCACTCTTTGGCCGCACGTCGCCAATACTGTCGAGACCAGTTATAGCGAAGTGAACGGGAGTCGAAAATCAGTTCGATATATCCGGCATTTCGTTATAACCGACTTCGGTTATAACGAAGTGCAAAGGGGAATGGGAAATCCTGATCGCTTCGCTATATCCGCTTTTTCGTTATAACCGACTTCGTTATAACCGGTCTCGACAGTACTTAGTTTCACCTTGCGGTGGACTGGAGATGAGGCTACGAGTTATCGAAGCCGATTCAATGCTGCTCGAATCTCACGTGCCTCTCGCCAAGGGCATAACGACGCGCGGGGAACGCAGTCACGTGTCAAGTCCACTGCGTTGAATTGACCGGGATCACTCGTATACCGCCCACTGCTGTCCGTCGCTAGGGGAAGCAGAGTTAGGCGAATGACAAGTTTGAAGGTGCGTGTAGGCCTGGGATAAGACAGAAGTTTGCGCCGGGTTGTTAAGTATCATGCTTCACACTGTTCAGTGTCTGATCCAAAACTTTTTCAGTCCCGTCGTTCGCTGATGTTCCTCTGTAAGTTGCATTGATTCGCTCACCGACAGCTCTGCGGTAAAATAAAAGCAAAACATTTTCTTTCTTTTTTTTCTCCTTTTTGGAAGTGTGGGACGTAGTGTGATTTGGTTCGAACCCTTGCGAGTACCTATGCTGCAGGTGAACTTTTGTCTTTTGGTTTCCAATGCTTGCAAAGAGTTCCTTCCAACGCGGTCCCCCCCCCCCCCCCCCCCCCCCCGCAACCCCCGTCCCCCCAATTGCTTTCAGTTTTGATTGGTTGATTTGGTCGGAATAGCTGGTGGCCTCTAGAAGAATCGCATGATCTTTTACACACATGCGGATTGTTGCTGCAAGTGAGCACCCCCACTAGCAACCTATCAGGCATAATATATTTCGGCGGATCTGCCCGGATGGATCCCTCGAGTAAGAAATAGTGGTAACCAAAGGGTCGATACGACCTAAATACGTTCAGGATTATGGCTCTCGAGTTTTGTCATTGGTGGCCGTATGCTTTTGATATTTGTCGATGCCCATATCGGCGCTAATAAAACATCGTCTTCATCCAAACGAACAAGAAAAAATAGCGGAAGAGGGTCAGCAACATGGCTGTGGTCGGCTTTCCAGAAATAGAACGGCCTTTCTCTTGAAACCTCGCAATGTGCGTAATATGCATTGTACATGTTCCAAAACTATCAAATATTATGCATCAATTCGTGT